>NC_064632.1:590065944-590378583 GCF_023864275.1 Schistocerca cancellata | reverse complement strand
CTGTAAATGGAATACAATTAAAAAAAAAAAGCACTTCATCATTTATTAGCATCCCAGCTCAGAAGTATTTATGCATTACCCAAATGACACTTAAAATCACTTCATTTTGTCTTCTTCACTATACACTTGTAGAATTGACAGATTGTTGGGCTCCTCGAGATTTCTAATCAAAGAATTCTTCAAAATTTCATGCAATCAGAATACTTTTTCACAGTCTTTAACAAAATCTATGCTATCTTTGCGATAAAAGTTACGAAGCAAAGTCATCATAATTTTGTATGACTTACCAAGATCATCCCACACTTTCCCATGCTGCAAGCGTATTAACTACGCCACCGTTTGTCTTGGGACATGTTACTTTACTGAATGGTTCAAGTGAAGCTACGATTGTGGAAAGTGTCGTCAAAACACGTCCAGCATGGGTCGATGTGATGAATGCGACATCTATAAATATAAATTGTCTGCACTTGCCATAAAAGCCTTGTACATCCGCAATGATGTTCGCTCTTCAAAGTACTATCATGGAATGCATTGGGTGTGAAGCAGCACCTCTACATTTATGCTAGTCACTGTATGGTCCCTGAATAGGTTAAGTAACTTTACCACACAATCGTGCAGCGATAGTGTAGGTAGTGCGTATGCTGCAGTGTGTGAGGGCAAATTATCTGATGAATCAAATTCGACATGAATGTCTATACATACTGATTTAATATTCTCATTTTGTTTCAAGCAATCGATCATGACAACTGGCGCAAATTAATTTAACCCGTGAGAAGGCGCGCTATGAGCATTTCTCTCACACCAAAATTCATTTCGATAATTGTGCATGTTATTAACACGATAGCGCGGCGAGCGTCTCAGTACCTTTCTAAGCATTCGTCCCCTCCCCTGCATAATTTACGATCTATCTCTATGTGGATGGGAGTCACAGAGCATTCTCACAGTCCTAGGATAAAATTAAAGACTAAAATGCCTCCCCGCACTGTCTTTGTCCAGCCCGCCCTACAGCACCATTACCAATTTAATCTACAGCTGGCTGGAAGTAGTGAAGCTATATGAGTCCTCACCCATCCAAGTACACAAGACTCCTCCAGATGCTTCCATGTCGAGAATGTTAGCATCCCTTATCGGTATATAGTAACAGATTTGAAAGTGTTGTGATGTAATAGCAGATGGTTAAGAAGAACAAGAAACGAGTGATTTTTATGCATGATGGAGCTCCAGATGGATGAAGTTCGAAGCATTTTATGTAAATCAACTACACTATCAACTCTAAAGTATGGAGAGTCTAGCATCAGTACCTGGAAGGTATTGGTAAGACAGAACATAAACACACACACTCCTAAGGCTACGTTCCGCATTTAAAACCGGCTGTAATGTTGGATCGCTTGAGTTTCCGACCTATCAGCCGAGTGGAATGCAGCGCTGTTAATATTCCAATGTAAGAAATATACACTCCTGGAAATGGAAAAAAGAACACATTGACACCGGTGTGTCAGACCCACCATACTTGCTCCGGACACTGCGAGAGGGCTGTACAAGCAATGATCACACGCACGGCACAGCGGACACACCAGGAACCGCGGTGTTGGCCGTCGAATGGCGCTAGCTGCGCAGCATTTGTGCACCGCCGCCGTCAGTGTCAGCCAGTTTGCCGTGGCATACGGAGCTCCATCGCAGTCTTTAACACTGGTAGCATGCTGCGACAGCGTGGACGTGAACCGTATGTGCAGTTGACGGACTTTGAGCGAGGGCGTATAGTGGGCATGCGGGAGGCCGGGTGGACGTACCGCCGAATTGCTCAACACGTGGGGCGTGAGGTCTCCACAGTACATCGATGTTGTCGCCAGTGGTCGGCGGAAGGTGCACGTGCCCGTCGACCTGGGACCGGACCGCAGCGACGCACGGATGCACGCCAAGACCGTAGGATCCTACGCAGTGCCGTAGGGGACCGCACCGCCACTTCCCAGCAAATTAGGGACACTGTTGCTCCTGGGGTATCGGCGAGGACCATTCGCAACCGTCTCCATGAAGCTGGGCTGCGGTCCCGCACACCGTTAGGCCGTCTTCCGCTCACGCCCCAACATCGTGCAGCCCGCCTCCAGTGGTGTCGCGACAGGCGTGAATGGAGGGACGAATGGAGACGTGTCGTCTTCAGCGATGAGAGTCGCTTCTGCCTTGGTGCCAATGATGGTCGTATGCGTGTTTGGCGCCGTGCAGGTGAGCGCCACAATCAGGCCTGCATACGACCGAGTCACACAGGGCCAACACCCGGCATCATGGTGTGGGGAGCGATCTCCTACACTGGCCGTACACCACTGGTGATCGTCGAGGGGACACTGAATAGTGCACGGTACATCCAAACCGTCATCGAACCCATCGTTCTACCATTCCTAGACCGGCAAGGGAACTTGCTGTTCCAACAGGACAATGCACGTCCACATGTATCCCGTGCCACCCAACGTGCTCTAGAAGGTGTAAGTCAACTACCCTGGCCAGCAAGATCTCCGGATCTGTCCCCCATTGAGCATGTTTGGGACTGGATGAAGCGTCGTCTCACGCGGTCTGCACGTCCAGCACGAACGCTGGTCCAACTGAGGCGCCAGGTGGAAATGGCATGGCAAGCCGTTCCACAGTACTACATCCAGCATCTTTACGATCGTCTCCATGGGAGAATAGCAGCCTGCATTGCTGCGAAAGGTGGATATACACTGTACTAGTGCCGACATTGTGCATGCTCTGTTGCCTGTGTCTATGTGCCTGTGGTTCTGTCAGTGTGATCATGTGATGTATCTGACCCCAGGAATGTGTCAATAAAGTTTCCCCTTCCTGGGACAATGAATTCACGGTGTTCTTATTTCAATTTCCAGGAGTGTATTTCCAGAGCATGACATACATCCTTCTTGCAGGTTTCTCTACAATAAACTATGGAATCGAACCGTAAAACGAGAAAACTAACTTGCTTAAAACAGTGGCTCTCTGTAATACATGCACAATATAGCTTTCCAGAGATTTATAGCATCCTCTGTCCACATCCGATGGCACTTCAGAAATTATACTATGCCCACATCAGTCCTATATAAAATGATCGTTAGTAATGGAGAATACCTCTTACAAGGAAACAGATAAATGCATAGCAGCGATGTCCGACATGTGAAATTACAAGTCATGCCGCCACTAATTCTGTAAACAGCGCATCTGTCAACCAGATGTATACACAGGGGATTGCAGGGTCTCACAAGCACCTATCGCTAACTTAGTTATGAAACTGAAGTATCGATTTTACACTTAACATGCGATAGGGGAATGGAGTACATCGCATAAATCTTGGTTGGTTTAGAGGAATGTGTCACGTTTCATCAGACATGAAATGGAAGTCCTCTGATGACCGAGAGGTTTACTGCTAACAATCGCAAGTAGACACTACTCCAAGACCCACACAGAACAAGCGGATGTATACAAGTTGAACGCAGGCTATGTCACACAACTGATGCATCCTGAAGGAACATCAGGAAAAAAAATGGTCAAATGACCTGCAGCAACTTCTCCCTCCCTCCATCTCTCTCTCTCTCTCTCTAGAATGCATATGCATCATCAGTCTACCATTAAATCGTACCTCGTTACAATTCCATCTCAACCGACCAATTCATCAACTCTATGTCATCCTTTAACGCAGATGCAAGTAAGTTTAGAGGCAGATGGTCCTCTGTCTTCCTGAAAAACGTCAGATACAGTAGTCAACTCGCATGTGTCACTGTTACCTCAATGGACATGCAGTAGAATGCTACCTCGACGGAAAAAAGTGACTGTTTCCCTGGTTCCCTTCGCTCCCATGTCGATGTTTTCTCGGATACCTCTTGCTGTTGCATGCTTGTTCCCATGTACAAATTGTTCTGAGCCAAGCAGAAGACACACGGATACTTCCATTAATACCATCAATATACAGGGTAGTCGGAAATTCCAGTTACAGACTTGTAGAGGGGAGTGAGTACATCGTATTTTGAATAGGAACCCATGTCCGCAAATGTCATCCAACGAGACTGCAGAGACTCAAAGTTAAAGGCGCAGGCGTCTGTAAATGTACGTATACACGGGGTGATTCCTTGACGATGTTACAGACTTTCTAGGATGATGCATAACGATAAATGTACTAATTTGAAGTAAGGATCCCTGTACCGGAAACGAACGAGTCGAAAGTTATAAATGAAAACCGTTCTCATACCTCTGACAGTAGAATACACTCCTGGAAATTGAAATAAGAACACCGTGAATTCATTGTCCCAGGAAGGGGAAACTTTATTGACACATTCCTGGGGTCAGATACATCACATGATCACACTGACAGAACCACAGGCACATAGACACAGGCAACAGAGCATGCACAATGTCGGCACTAGTACAGTGTATATCCACCTTTCGCAGCAATGCAGGTTGCTATTCTCCCATGGAGACGATCGTAGAGATGCTGGATGTAGTCTTGTGGAACGGCTTGCCATGCCATTTCCACCTGGCGCCTCAGTTGGACCAGCGTTCGTGCTGGACGTGCAGACTGCGTGAGACGACGCTTCATCCAGTCCCAAACATGCTCAATGGGGGACAGATCCGGAGATCTTGCTGGCCAGGGTAGTTGACTTACACCTTCTAGAGCACGTTGGGTGGCACGGGATACATGCGGACGTGCATTGTCCTGTTGGAACAGCAAGTTCCCTTGCCGGTCTAGGAATGGTAGAACGATGGGTTCGATGACGGTTTGGATGTACCGTGCACTATTCAGTGTCCCCTCGACGATCACCAGTGGTGTACGGCCAGTGTAGGAGATCGCTCCCCACACCATGATGCCGGGTGTTGGCCCTGTGTGCCTCGGTCGTATGCAGTCCTGATTGTGGCGCTCACCTGCACGGCGCCAAACACGCATACGACCATCATTGGCACCAAGGCAGAAGCGACTCTCATCGCTGAAGACGACACGTCTCCATTCGTCCCTCCATTCACGCCTGTCGCGACACCACTGGAGGCGGGCTGCACGATGTTGGGGCGTAAGCGGAAGACGGCCTAACGGTGTGCGGGACCGTAGCCCAGCTTCATGGAGACGGTTGCGAATGGTCCTCGCCGATACCCCAGGAGCAACAGTGTCCCTAATTTGCTGGGAAGTGGCGGTGCGGTCCCCTACGGCACTGCGTAGGATCCTACGGTCTTGGCGTGCATCCGTGCGTCGCTGCGGTCTGGTCCCAGGTCGACGGGAACGTGCACCTTCCGCCGACCACTGGCGACAACATCGATGTACTGTGGAGACCTCACGCCCCACGTGTTGAGCAATTCGGCGATACGTCCACCCGGCCTCCCGCATGCCCACTATACGCCCTCGCTCAAAGTCCGTCAACTGCACATACGGTTCACGTCCACGCTGTCGCGGCATGCTACCAGTGTTAAAGACTGCGATGGAGCTCCGTATGCCACGGCAAACTGGCTGACACTGACGGCGGCGGTGCACAAATGCTGCGCAGCTAGCGCCATTCGACGGCCAACACCGCGGTTCCTGGTGTGTCCGCTGTGCCGTGCATGTGATCATTGCTTGTACAGCCCTCTCGCAGTGTCCGGAGCAAGTATGGTGGGTCTGACACACCGGTGTCAATGTGTTCTTTTTTCCATTTTCAGGAGTGTAGATACGAGAGTGCCAGAAATATGATTCACATGTGGCTGTAATCATTGGAGGACTTCTCCATAGGATCCAACGCAGGTATGTGGTTGAATGGAAAGACTTGATTCCAAATCATAGACATCATTTCTAGCAGACAGCCTAACAACAGAGATCTGAAAAGCTAGTGTACATCCCATACGATCTCAATCAGCACACCATCTACTACTGTTTGTGATCCTTCTCAATTAGTCATCACCTATAACTCAGTGGATATATTGCAGAACCTCTGACACTGCATCGAGACAGAATACGTTACAAATACTGGAGAAATATCTAGTGGCGGCGGTGTGAGGGGGTTGTAAATAGCGGTTTCATACAACGTTCCTTAGCCGAATCACTTTCAAAATTCAGTGATTTTATGGCGAGGTTTCATCGTGGGCTACATGTAACTGGACTGCTCATCTGATAACATACACTCCTACAATCACCGTCTCGGTATCTGTCCGGAAAAACCATGGGATTCGTAGGTAATGCCATACATGGATTTATAAAGCTGGTATAGCTTTTAATATGGATGCTTGTGTGCTCATGTAGAATCAAGACCGCTTGTGACAGTAACATACAGTAGTTGTTGGGATCGGGTTTTTTAAACATCTGGCGGCTTATAAGACGATTAAACCTCTCTTTCTAAGACACAGTGGTAGCACTTATGAGACATGTCCACCCATCGTTGATTTTTGGTCAGTGTTATTTCATATCGCCAGCGATCAGTTATTGACAAAGTATTATTCTTAGTAGCAGGGGGTGCGTGACAGGTTCACCTTGAGCATCAGGCTTATAAAGTATGTGTTTGTGTTCCGACATGTGCAAAGGAAATGACTATGTCTATTCATAAGGAAGGTATGGATTTGACATCGAGTACTGAGATAGCAAAGGGAAGAGTATGTCATGTCATAAGGATGGTATTGATATATCTACAGGGTTATTACGAATGATTGAAGCGATTTCACAGCTCTGCAATATCTTTATTATTTGAGATATGTTCACAATGCTTTGCACACACATACAAAAACTCAAAAAGTTTTTTTAGGCATTCACAAATGTTCGATATGTGCCCCTTTAGTGATTCGGCACACATCAAGCCGATAATCAAGTTCCTCCCACACTCGGCGCAGCATGTCCCCATCAATGAGTTCGAAACGGTAAGGCTTCTGCTTTAGCCTTTTCCGTAAGATTTTCCAAACCGTCGGCTGTGGTACGTTTAGCTCCCTGCTTGTTTTATTCGTAGACTTCCGCGGGCTACGCGTGAAACTTGCCCGCACGCGTTCAACCGTTTCTTCGCTCACTGCAGGCCGACCCGTTGATTTCCCCTTACAGAGGCATCCAGAAGCTTTAAACTGCGCACACCATCGCCGAATGGAGTTAGCAGTTGGTGGATCGTTGTTGAAGTTCGTCCTGAAGTGTCGTTGCACTGTAATGACTGACTGATGTGAGTGCATTTCAAGCACGACATACGCTTTCTCGGCTCCTGTCGCCATTTTGTCTCACTGCGCTCTCGAGCGCTCTGGCGGCAGAAACCTGAAGTGCGGCTTCAGCCGAACAAAACTTTATGAGTTTTTCTACGTATCTGTAGTGTGTCGTGACCATATGTCAATAAATGGAGCTGCAGTGAATTTATGAAATCGCTTCAATCATTTGTAATAGCCCTGTATTTCCAGAGCCACAACTGTCAACAGGGTGTATTTCCGATACTTTGCTCATTGTCGAATGTCATGTAACTGAGACCACGACTGTAACATTTAGTTGTAAGTAAAGGGTAAAATACAGGCTATTACAAATGATTGAAGCGATTTCATAAATTCACTGTAGCTCCATTCATTGACATATGGTCACGACACACTACAGATACGTAGAAAAACTCATAAAGTTTTGTTCGGCTGAAGCCGCACTCCAGGTTTCTGCCGCCAGAGCGCTCGAGAGCGCAGTGAGACAAAATGGCGACAGGAGCCGAGAAAGCGTATGTCGTGCTTGAAATGCACTCACATCAGTCAGTCATAACAGTGCAATGACACTTCAGGACGAACTTCAACAAAGATCCACCAACTGCTAACTCCAGCAATTCGCAATTCACCAAAAGTTAACGTGTTTTGTGCAATCTCATGGTTTAAAGTTTACGGCCCCTTTTTCTTCTGCAAAAAAAACGTTACAGGACACGTGTATCTGGACATGCTGGAAAATTGGCTCATGCCACAACTGGAGACCGACAGCGCCGACTTCATCTTTCAACAGGATGGTACTCCACCGCACTTCCATCATGATGTTCGGCATTTCTTAAACAGGAGATTGGAAAACCGATGGATCGGTCGTGGTGGAGATCATGATCAGCAATTCATGTCATGGCCTCCACGCTCTCCCGACTTAACCCCATGCGATTTCTTTCTGTGGGATTATGTGAAAGATTCAGTGTTTAAACCTCCTCTACCAAGAAACGTGCCAGAACTGCGAGCTCGCATCAACGATGCTTTCGAACTCATTGATGGGGACATGCTGCGCCGAGTGTGGGAGGAACTCGATTATCGGCTTGATGTCTGCCGAGTCACTAAAGGGGCACATATCGAACATTTGTGAATGCCTAAAAAAACTTTTTGAGTTTTTGTATGTGTGTGCAAAGCATTGTGAAAATATCTCAAATAATAAAGTTATTGTAGAGCTGTGAAATCGCTTCAATCATTTGTAATAACCCTGTATATTTGTGACCGATTTCTTAGGACAATCATATTACCTGTACGTGCTTGGCGTGCAGCGCCGGTAACCTGTGCGAGAATGATTCACGTTTCCCGTTAACGGTAGGAGCTGTCTGAATGGAGTGGCCTGTTGGAGTGTAGGAATGTAGATGACATAAGGGGACCACCCACTGCCTATCTAACCCATGTTAATTTAGGCAAGTATTTGATGCAGGACCGTAATATTTTTACTGTATGCTACATGGTGCTAATAGAGTCAAATGTACTAAAATCTACTTTATCCATTTTTAGGTTTTAAGAAATACTTTTTTAAATTTATTAACAAAAAATATTAAGTTTTTCTACAGAAAATATTTTTTGTGAACTTCCTAATGAAGGTATATTAATGAATGTAGTAGCAGAGGTGGCTTTTTATGTTATGCAGAGTCTCTGAGAATTTCATTCACTTATCGTTGATAGTTTCTGATATAATGGGGTATATGTATTGAAAACTTTAGTTTGCAGGAAATTAACTTTATTTAAAGAAAAAACTTTTGAAATTTGTTACTTACAGTTAATTAAAACTGTCCTGCTGCATATGATGGCTCTTCTTTCGCCTCTAGCAGGACTTCCTGCTTCTTTGTCACCTTCCTGGATGTTTGTCTTGCTTTCTTGGCCATATTAGATGCAGACCTGTCTGCATCGGCTATCCTCATTTTATCGCGATGTTGCAGCCCAGTGATCGTATTTTCACCAGGGTTAATTCCCAGCTTTTTCAGTACCGAACACTTTCCAATATTACCACAACTGAATGTAATAACAGCATCATGAACTCCTAGTTTCATTGTATGCATGTCTACAAATACAGTTTTAGTAAGGCAGTTCCCAATTATGCTGTTGAAACATTCATTTGGGTTCTGTGTCTGCCCATGCAGACATTTCCTTAGAGAGTCAGGATGAGCCAAGTCTCTGAAAATAGGTTTAATTGCTGTAATAACAGCAGCAGGACAATAAGATTCTCCAGTTGTCTGAGCCCTATTGTATTTGTACCACGAATTTTCTCCTGAGACACAATCCATGACATGGCTTATCATCAGTAGAGGACTTATGGAAAAATATGGCCCAAACATCTCTCTTCATTACCTCCAGATTTTCTTTATTGTCTGCTCGTAGTATACCTGCAAGTTTTCTATTTCAGTTTCAGTTAACCGACCCTGTCTGGTCAACACTTTTCCATCTTCTAATTTTTTTCCTCTCATATCAACAGTTAGTTTTCTCTGCCTTGTTCCCAAACGTATTTGAACATGGCCTACACATTCTATCTTGTTAATAATGGCATCTCCATGTGGCTTAGAGTTCACCACACTAAAAACATAAGTATAACAACTACTCGCAATCACACTTGAACAAAACCAACCACATGTTTGAAAGCGTGTTGTTTACAAACAGCAGAAACAAAAGAATACTGACCGTTGCATTTCAAGGATAGCCAACACACTCAAGAGTAAAAAAAATCCCTAACGTGCAATGTAGGGGATATAAACATCTAAAATATATGCTGAAAAGTGGGTGACAGAAAAGTGGGTGTGGCACATAAACACACGCGGTAGGAAAATGCTCTTTAAATTTTTTTCACCTAAATCCTTTTCGGAGTACTTAAATAAAACCTTAATCTATCGAAATATGATGAAAACCGAAAATCGATACTTTTTGCAACCTGAACCACGGTGTGGTCCCCTTTTCCGTGTTGTCCTCTAAGCGACCGAATGGCGAACTAATACTTAGTATGTGTTGGATAGCTTTCATGATCGCATGGAAATTTGAGAAGATTGAATATGGAGGTGTTTTTGCACTCGACCGTTATTCCCTCCCATGTCAATAGTTTGGTTGACTGCTTCTGTACAGTTTGCGCCTTTATTTAGTTATTGTGGTGCATCCAGCTTCTGGAAGACCCGTTTGCCAGTTCTCTAGACATGAGAAACACCTTAGTTGACCTTGTAAATTATAGCGATGATTTGGAATCTGCTACGACATTGGTATTTGCAAGTGAAAATATCAGTTTCCTCTTTTTTTTCTGGAATCTGTCTTCGCAGACGTGACAAGTTTCTAGTTAGTCAGTGGTATACAGCACGCTCCATCTAGCTAAAGTTTCCGGTTTGTAGAGAAATAATTTCCAGGGGGAAACGAGTCCAAATTTGTAGAACAGTTCTAAGAGTAAGTTTGGTCCACTGAGGATGCTCTGGACACCCGCCGGGGTTGGGTGACCACTGACCTCATAGGGAAATATGTAGTGCTGCAAGGAGTGTATATGGTGCTGTCTGCCTTCATGGTATTTGTATGAATGACGTAAAAGGGCTGATTTTGTATAGTACAGTTTACAAATTGTATGTCTATTACATCAGCATGGTATGCAGTGACATATTGCTGGGTTGGAGATCTATTTTGCTCTCTAATATTCAAGCTCCTATCATCAGTGGGAGAGCAGTGTAATTGAGTAAGAGTCTTTCTGTATTTGACGATCTGTAGGCGACCTTGCAGGGTTTAATAGTCGATGCAGTATGGTGATCTCTACAAAATACAATCATAATGCTCTATTCATTTACAAGACGTCCTTTGTGTTGGGATGTAGGAGTGTCTACAGACTGATTGAAACAGATGGTGGCAAGGTATGTATGGAAAGTTCTGAGAAAGCAAGTGTTCAAAGACAAGCTGAAGTAGATCATCCATATCTAGTGAGAATGACATCACTCATCCGCCAGATGCCCAGAGGCATCTTGCATATGGGACTGATGTGACCATGCCTTGGAGTTCTGTGACATCAGTATAACACTTGAAGAACGCTAACTGTATACCCACAAATAGACTCAAGTCTCCCCTGCTGGCTGAAGGTGTCAGCGGCATGAGAGCGATGGCTCACACTGGCTTGCGTCCAGCAGCGGCTCACAGTGGCGTCATCGCATGTGAGCTGTTGAAGCACCTCCGCTCTGCAAATAGGTCTTCGCTCCCTTCTGGTCACATCAGCAATGGTGCCTAGATGATCACGTATTTCGAGAGGAATTTCTCAGGTGTCAAGTATGAAAGGGATGCAACTGTCTCATGCTTGAGGGGCGTTAATGGGCACATGTGTGTGGCTTGGCAGCTGATGGCCACATCCCTTTGCAGGGGCTGCTAGTGCATCTCGACTTCTGGGAGCATGTGCGGTCTAGTGGACAGGGGCTGGTGAACGGTGCCTGCGCACATTGTTTGCATGTCTGTTGCGTTAATTTGCAAGCAGGTCTGTAGGCTATGCTATGCATTATTTGGACAGTTTACAAGTTGGTTTCGTGTCTGCACAACAGTGTTCTGCATTATTTATGAGGAGTTTCATCGTCTGTGTGCTGTGTACTGAAATTATTTCGGGAATTTAAGAGTTGTTTGCGTGTCTGCAGAGCTTTATTTCAGTAATTTACGAGTAATTTACAGGTCTGTAGGCTGTGTGACATGACCCCAAGCATGTCAGAGCGTTTGTTTTGTATCAATGTGATAAATATACTATCTAAAATCCATCCTTAATAAATTGTTCCAAAATAAATAAAGTACACTTCCTCCTCTCTCCAGCAGCCCAGTGCAGTCCGAGTCATTTCCCCCTCCAGACAGTCATCTTGGCTTATGGCATGAAACGGACTACAGCGCCCTTTGGTAGTGGTACTGTGTACTAGGTCAGTTGGACTCTCGACCCCATTATGACCACACTGTTTCCCACCATTTCCCCCCACCCCAGACCACCATCTTGGATTACGTGACAGAATGGATGACAGTGCCCTATGGTGGCAATACTGTGTACTATAACAGTTCAACTCTGGACCCTATGGCGACTACACTTGATGGTGGTACTGCCTCTAATTGTTTAAGTAAATAGTGCATGGAAAATAAATACTTATGTCCAGCACAGGTCAAGTTCTCTTCCCACCATTTCCTAGGATGAGGTGGCAGTCGGGTAACTTGGGTTAGTGGAGGTTGTAAGAAGGCTGTTTAGGTTTTTTTATTGGTAACACTACGTAGTGCTCTGTATGAAAATCACTGGCTGTGCTGTGTGCAGTCTGTGGATGGTTTGCATTGTTGTTGGCTATTGTAGTGTTGGGCAGCTGAATGTTAACAGCGCGTAGTGTTGCGCAGTTGGAGGTGAGCCGCCAGCAGTGGTGGATGTGGGTAGTGAGATGGCGGATTTTTGAGAGTGGATGATCTGGACGTGTGTCCATCAGAAACAGTAGATTTGTAAGAATGGATGTCATGAGCTGCTATATATACTATGACTTTTGAACAATATTAAGGTAAATACATTGTTTGTTCTCTATCAAAATCTTTCATTTGATAACTATGCCTATCAGTAGTTAGTGCCTTCAGTAGTTAGAACCTTTTATTTAGCTGGCAGTAGTGGCGCTCGCTGTATTGCAGTAGTTCGAGTAATGAAGATTTTTGTGAGGTAAGTGATTCATGAAAGGTATAGGTTAATGTTAGTCAGGGCCATTCTTTTGTAGGGATTTTTGAAAGTCAGTTTGCGTTGCGCTAAAATATTGTGTGTCAGTTTAAGCACAGTCATTTATAATTTTTCTAATGGGACGTTTCATATGTCGACCTTAGCCAAGGATACCTCACTGGAATCTTCTGATTTTTTCTTGTAGTTTGTGTGATTAGTGTAGCTTTTGTTTATTGCTAGCGCGTAATTGTAGAGAGAATTTCCTTTGTAGTTGTAGTTTTTCATTGTTGTGCAGTAAAACAGTTGTGACATGCATGTAGATTTGCACCAAGTATTTCGCAGTTGCGCTTGCAATTAATGAGATATATCATTTTCAGTGCTATGTTAATGTGTTTTTTTTTTATTTTGCTCTTCAAATTGTGCTTTTCTGTGTTGTCATGTGAAATATTGTGACAATAATGGCGTGTGAAAAACGTAATACTAGGCTCCAAAGTAAACTGAGAAATGACAGTGAAGGCGAAAGCAGTGTGTTAGCGCCACCATGTAATGAATTAACTAATGTTCAAACTAGTAATTTGGTAATTGTGCATAGGGAAATGGAACGGGCTGCAAATAATGGTGTAGACAGTGAAACAATTAGTGAACAGGGACGCATTATCGATCGATCCGTCGGCAACAGTTCGCCTCAGGAATCCGAAATGACAGAACACAATCTTGCAAATACTGTAGCTTCAGGTTTTGCGTCTTCACCGTTTTCTCAAATAAGTCAAGACATATTTTCTGCTCGTCAAAATGTGAATGCTGCCGGTGCAAATGCACTGCCGACGAGCATAGAGGAACGGATTCCAGACACTAATACATTATTATTGCAATTAATGCAACAAATGGAACAAAATCAGAGACAAACACGGCAACAGTTAGACACAATGGAACAAAATCTTCAAAAGTTAGACACAATGGAACAACACCAGAGACCATCACAGCAACAGTTAGACGCAATGGAACAAAATCTTCACATCACGCTTGAACTAGTGAAGATTTAACTACTGAGTTACATAAAATCGAATCGAAATGTCAAAAAGTCTGTAATGATGTAAAAACACAAATTTGTGGGCATTTCCCACCTATTTTTTCGCGGCATGAAAATACATTACAGAATCACGAAACAGCCATAAAATAACTGCAAACTATTGTTCATGAAAATCATGACACCTTGCAAGCTAAAATTGACTCAGTTGCATCTACCGATTCGGTTACGCAACTTACAAAAACTCAGGAAAACTTAAAGGACACAGTATATACGATTTCAACACAAATGGACACTCTGAAACTTGGTTCAGAAAAACACACTGATGAAATAAGTTCACTATCCAGTAGCCGAACTTTCGGATCAGTTCACTAACTTATCTACAAAGGTGGATGATGATCTGACTGACACAAGACCTGTAGCCTTCACTGACACAGAAAAGTATGAACAAATTAAGAAATTCAAACAAAATCAGAATCAAATTAATACGCAACACAAAAGAGAAATCCGGGAAGTACAAGATCAGTTGGCACAAGTAATACAAGAATAACATACACTCCTGGAAATGGAAAAAAGAACACATTGACACCGGTGTGTCAGACCCACCAAGTATGGTGGGACACTGCGAGAGGGCTGTACAAGCAATGATCACACGCACGGCACAGCGGACACACCAGGAACCGCGGTGTTGGCCGTCGAATGGCGCTAGCTGCGCAGCATTTGTGCACCGCCGCCGTCAGTGTCAGCCAGTTTGCCGTGGCATACGGAACTCCATCGCAGTCTTTAACACTGGTAGCATGCCGCGACAGCGTGGACGTGAACCGTATGTGCAGCTGACGGACTTTGAGCGAGGGCGTATAGTGGGCATGCGGGAGGCCGGGTGGACGTACCGCCGAATTGCTCAACACGTGGGGCGTGAGGTCTCCACAGTACATCGATGTTGTCGCCAGTGGTCGGCGGAAGGTGCACGTGCCCGTCGACCTGGGACCGGACCGCAGCGACGCACGGATGCACGCCAAGACCGTAGGATCCTACGCAGTGCCGTAGGGGACCGCACCGCCACTTCCCAGCAAATTAGGGACACTGTTGCTCCTGGCGTATCGGCGAGGACCATTCGCAACCGTCTCCATGAAGCTGGGCTACGGTCCCGCACACCGTTAGGCCGTCTTCCGCTCACGCCCCAACATCGTGCAGCCCGCCTCCAGTGGTGTCGCGACAGGCGTGAATGGAGGGACGAATGGAGACGTGTCGTCTTCAGCGATGAGAGTCGCTTCTGCCTTGGTGCCAATGATGGTCGTATGCGTGTTTGGCGCCGTGCAGGTGAGCGCCACAATCAGGACTGCATACGACCGAGGCACACAGGGCCAACACCCGGCATCATGGTGTGGGGAGCGATCTCCTACACTGGCCGTACACCACTGGTGATCGTCGAGGGGACACTGAATAGTGCACGGTACATCCAAACCGTCATCGAACCCATCGTTCTACCATTCCTAGACCGGCAAGGGAACTTGCTGTTCCAACAGGACAATGCACGTCCGCATGTATCCCGTGCCACCCAACGTGCTCTAGAAGGTGTAAGTCAACTACCCTGGCCAGCAAGATCTCCGGATCTGTCCCCCATTGAGCATGTTTGGGACTGGATGAAGCGTCGTCTCACGCAGTCTGCACGTCCAGCACGAACGCTGGTCCAACTGAGGCGCCAGGTGGAAATGGCATGGCAAGCCGTTCCACAGGACTACATCCAGCATCTCTACGATCGTCTCCATGGGAGAATAGCAGCCTGCATTGCTGCGAAAGGTGGATATATACTGTACTAGTGCCGACATTGTGCATGCTCTGTTGCCTGTGTCTATGTGCCTGTGGTTCTGTCAGTGTGATCATGTGATGTATCTGACCCCAGGAATGTGTCAATAAAGTTTCCCCTTCCTGGGACAATGAATTCACGGTGTTCTTATTTCAAATTCCAGGAGTGTATTTCAGAGGACACTCGCGCTCCAATACGGGAAGAGGGACACAGAAATACGGAACAGCCACAAAATAATAACACAGCGCATTTCGGAAATTATGAAAGAAATTGGCAAGGTGCACCGAATTTTGAAATGGAACCGCCGAAACGACGTATCAGTGATCGACATGCGACTCGCCGACACGACGATATTGACTATAAGCTGTTCATTACTGCACGTAAATTCAAAACATTTAAGAATTCTGGTAACGACATTCATCCACAAGCGTGGCTTCATCAATTCTCTCATTGTTTTCCTCCCAACTGGTCATTAGAGCACAGATTAGAATTTATGTGTGGCTATTTAGAGAACGAACCAGCTGTAAGAATGTGATCGGTCATTCACAATTGCCACAGTGAAGGAGAATTTTATCATGCCTTCCTCTCAGCATATTGGTCCCAAGCTACACAAGACCGAATAAAGCATAGCATCATAATGATGAAACATTTCGAACAATCTGAATTTTCCAGTCTTGTGAAATATTTTGAAGACATGTTGCACAAGAATCAGTACCTGTCAAACCCATACAGCCCCTCAGAACTCATCCGCAGTTGCTTAATCAAATTACCTGAACATTTACGACATATTATTTTGGCAGGACATTGCAAAGACGACATTGAAGCTTTTCAGGGACTCTTACAAGAATTAGAAATTGACACTGACAATCGCGGAACGCGAAGGCAGGAACACAACAATTACAGGTCACATCCGTCACAATTCTGCGATGAAAGAAATAACAACTGTACACGACAAGGCTATTCTTACAACGCAAATCGTGAACAAAACAGACACCACCCATATGACAACCACTGGCAGAGTAATAGTTACAGAGAAAGATCGCATTTCCGTAGTAATTAATATGACAGAGACAATAGTTCTGGCAACCAGAACTATTATTATCACGAGAGACAGAATAACTTCAGGCGCAACGGCCCACCCTGCAGTGATAATTCAGGGAGACATTCTCCACCACTTAACCGACAAGAAAGAAACTACAGGAACTACCGACATGACGACAGACGATATAATCATAACAATAGACCTGAATTTCATCAGAACTGGCGGGATTCAAACAGGGCTGGGCCCTCTTGGCAAGGAAAATTTGTAGAAGTTAGGTCTCCTAATCCCAATGACGACGCGCGCCAATGATGAGACAGACAATGACTCGCACTGCAGGCAGCCGCGTGCGCCGGTTGGCTCAGAGAAAAATAACATAAGACGCTAACCTTGAGAAAAATTTTAGCATTCCTTACCGACGTATACAACATGATATTTGCTTTGAAGTTGAAACTCTGCACACTAGAAAGAGTAAAAGATTGCACCACATACCACATGTAAAACCGTTCATTGAAAGATAATCTGCATTTTAACTTAGTCTTTGCCATAAAATTTTTCACTTCACGCTACTAGCACAATTTGTCACACTGAAAAACTGTTAACATGCAACAATGTTTTGAAGTTAACTATCCAGTCTAGAACCTAGGGAACATTTTTAAACAGAAATTATGAATGCAATGTTATAGTGAACAGATGACACAGAGTTGTTATTTGTACATTCTTGCTTGTTAGTTGCACGATTACGTAACGACTATCAGGCTTACATACTTAGAACATATACTGGTACTGCTAATGAGATTTTAATGCAACATTTTGGTTTACTGGAAAATACATTCTGGATTTAAAGTACTTTCTGCGAGATACCAGACGACACAGTGGTTAGTTTATGTGACAGCTACACGATTTTATCACAACACTACTAATGAGTGACAATTTACAATGTAGCTTTTGCGGTGTTTCTGTTTTATATCTGCACAGTTTTTCTGAATTCTCCTGGAAAGGATAACATGTTTTAGTAGTAACTTTTGTGGTATAGCTACAATGAGACAGCCTTCTCCGTAGCACAACAATGCGTTACAGCACAGTACTTTCTTCATCACGGCAATAAGCGTAATAAGTAAGATATCTATACGCAAGGCATTTCACTTTTGTTTATCATGAGGTAAGTACATTGACTTCTGCAGAACTTAGCTTTCGGAGGACGATAACTACGACACTTCCACAGAGATTATCTTATGAGACGCACAGTTTAGCACTACAGTACACGTATTTGAGTGATTAATTTTGTACTTAAAACATTTATGTTTAAAGATTTTTGAATTACAATGATACAAAGGTTTTCTGTAATACATTTCATTCCATTGATGTAATCTGTAACACCTGAGGGTATAATTACATTAATCCTCTGGGGGGTACACGCTTACTTTGTGTACCATGTGCATGGCAAGCACAAGGAGCCCTAGCTACTATGGTATTTGCTTATACAACTTTACACATCGGTATCATATTTCTCCAACACAAAATACACAGCTACCTGATTATTTAACAGAGAAACAAACATTTTTTTTACTGCATCAGTGACATGTTTACGCAATTACACAGTTGGATGACTTCACACTTATGAAACTGTATTTTGTCTGTACTTTGTGAACTCTTCATATTTTTTCAGAACCATTGTGATACTATGAGGGCTTTGAATGATGTATATGGTATGAAATCATGATTTTTAAAGTACGTTTGAGGTAGATGACACTATTGAAATGAGCAGAGAATATGTTTATGGTTTGAAATTATAGCAGAAAGCTACGACGATTTTAAGATTTGACTGAGTTTTTATGGTGTTCTTATTACAATGACAATGTGTATTATGCTGTTGAGGTATGTTTATGATCAATAAGCTGATGCGATATGAGGAGTGTGATTACGTGTTTATATGTATATGAATAATAAATAGAAGTTAGGGACTCTGGTTTGCGAAAAAGAATGTTGGAAACCAAGAATCGTACTTTAACAGTTATGATTTGTGTGTCCATGCGTGAATGTATCACAATGCTGGCGAAAATTTCTTGGACATTGTTATATTCATAGGATTTTGTTTCTACACATTTGCAACGCAAATTCTCGACCTGTGAAATTTCTTTTATGATACTGTCACTGTAGTGCAAACTGGTGTCGTAAATATTTTGGTAAGAAAGTTGTGAGACCACCTTCACGTAATGCGTCGTGGGCACCCAGCTGCGCGACAGACGCCTGGAAAAAGCTGTTAGTGTGTGCCTTTCAGAGGTACAGGTGGAGAAAAAAGGAGGCCATTATCCTCACTATTGACATTTCTTTGTAGAAAGCATCGCAAATACGACACGCTCAAACTTGAAAACATATGATTACACTGTGGAGCTCTTAATTTATGATATTTACTAAAATCCCTAATGAAATTATGAGAAAAATTTTACATCTATTGTCTTTCTAGTTGAGAGATTGCTCATTTTGTTTAATATCTAGTTTCTAGCTGCACTGCAGCATTGGTTAATATAAAATTTAATAGATGTACTAATGTAAATGTTTTCTGTCTACAGATCCATTAAACAATAATTTTATAATCTACTTTCTTAAAAAGAGGGAACACAAATAGACATTTCCCTTCACAGGAATTGCGTAAACAATTTTTTTAACGACTTGGTAACTTTCTTGCAGAGTAAGTTTTTGTGATGCATCGCTCTAGTGTTAAGATGTGACATAGGTATTAGACATGGCCATCTTTACTGTAATATGTTTTCTGCTGCTTGCTTTGCCAATTTGCATTTTTTGTCCTTGCTGTTTGTGTTAATTTGTTATGTGCTGCTGCATTGCCTCGTCCCTTGGTACATATATCTGAGCTCAGTAGATTTAAGTTAGCTTAAGAGGGGGTAGACTATATAAGAAACTCACTATGATGAATTGGAAAAAATGCATTGAGAAGCAATGGTTGGCCAAAATGGTAGTGTACAGTGGAGAAAAACTATTTTTGAAAGAGGATGTGAACAGAATACAGAAAGCATGCTTGGATAGGATTTTTTTGGTGGAAACAAATGTTGAAATAAGAGGAAAGATCTACAGAATGAAGTTTTGGGTTGGACTGCAGTACCAAATGTCACACTGAAAACAAACCCTGTCCTGTACCTTTGTGTTATTATGCTATGTGAATTTGTGTTTATTCCTGTCTTTATGTATTTAGCTAATAAGATTTTCGTTGTAGAATTTTTCTGATGTTTAGACATTATTTATTCTATTTTGTTTTAATGCTCATGTGTGAAGTTGATGTTTCAAAAGTTATTCTGATCTTTTATGTATGTATTTATGTCATAATTCTTGTAACATTGATGTACATGTTTATTTCTATTCTTTTGTAAAGCCTGTTTTACTACAAATGTTATCTGTATTGTTATGTTCTTTAATGATGTATTTTGTACCTTTGTTATCGTATTCTTATGTTATAAAATTGTAATTGACACCAGTTCATCAAAATAAGAAACTTGTAAGTTACATTTCACTGCACACGTTTCTGTTGGTCATAGTATATGGACAATATGTGAGAAGTAGGGACTGATAGTATTTGCATGTGTGTTAATAATTCAGCAAGGGACTGGTTAACAGCATTGCTGGTTCTAAGGATATTTAGAAAAAAACTTTGTGAGTGCACAAGTGGTGGTTTATGGACATGCTATATTGTCCACAAGACTATTCTATGGTGATTGTGCACCTGCACAGTCGCAACTGATGGCTGCTAGCCATCTCTACAACGACTACATTGGCTCTGCACCTCTGGCGGCCCACCAATACCATACTCTCTACCAAGACTATAGTGGGTCTGCTCTGTGATGACCTACCTACCAATACTCTTTGAAACTTCGACTGACTCTGCTGTGGGTTTGCTCTGTTGTGGCCCATTACCTGTCTGCATGTCAAGTCAGCACTGTCTTTCCATTGGAAGGACAACACTACTTCGTCAAGACTGCATGGAAAGCCACTACTTCCGTGTGCATTCTCTTTTACTTCTCAGACATTGAAAAAAAAATACACTGCAATTTTACTGTGATGAATGATCAGGACTGTCTTTATGGACTATGAGAAAATTTTAGCTTTTGACCAACATTGTATCAATAAATGTGTGCATTTGATATCTTTGTTATTGTAATTATGAAAAATTTTATCAAATCATTATTGGCCACTGCCCAAAACAATTTGTAAATTTTTTTGTGGGGAGCATGGGGGCTATGTAAGTAGGCTGTTTAGGTTTTTTTATTGGTAATGCCACGTAGCGCTCTGTATGAAAATCACTGGCTGTGCTGTGTGCAGTCTGTGGCTGGTTTGCATTGTTGTTGGCTATTGTAGTGTTGGGCAGCTGGATGTTAACAGTGCGTAGCGTTGCGCAGTTGGAGGTGAGCCGCCAGCAGTGATGGATGTGGGTAGTGAGATGGCGGATTTTTGGGAGCAGATGATCTGGACGTGTGTCCATCAGAAACAGTAGATTTGTAAGAATGGGTGTCATGAACTGCTATATATTTTATGACTTTTGGACAATATTAAGGTAAATACTTTGTTTGTTCTCTATCAAAATCTTTCATTTGATAACTATGCCTATCAGTAGTTAGTGCCTTCAGTAGTTAGAATCTTTTATTTAGCTGGCAGTAGTGGCGCTCGCTGTATTGCAGTAGTTCGAGTAATGAAGATTTTTGTGAGGTAAGTGATTCATGAAAGGTATAGGTTAATGTTAGTCAGGGCCATTCTTTTGTAGGGATTTTTGAAAGTCAGATTGCGTTGCGCTAAAAAAAATATTGTGTGTCAGTTTATGCACAGTGATTCACTAATTTTTCTAAGGGGACGTTTCAAGGTAGCCCAACTGTCCTTTCTTTCCTGCCATTTTCTTAGGTTAGTAGAGATAGCCCTACTGACCTATCTTCCCTCGAAAATTCAAACTTCCTGCCAGTTCCTAGGAAGAGGTGGCAGTTGATCGATTTAGGTTAGTGGAGGTAGCCCAAGTGACCTATTTTCTCGCCATTTTCTTAGGTTAGTAGAGGTGTGTTGCATTGTCCTAATGGAATTTGAACTTCCCACTTTTTCTAGTGGATGGGAGGTGAGGGGGGAGGGAGGGGAGTTAACAGGTGGGAGAGGTTAATTAACTGATCAATTTAATTAAGTACTCAATCAAATTGATAAGAATGAGAGAGGTGTATTCCAATAGCTCAGGCCTGAAAGTGTACCTGTAGCAGTAAGGGGGGAGGGGTTTGGGGAGGGGGAACAATAGGTTAAGTGCCTGTCAGTCAAAAGATAGGATCCTTTTAGCAGAACAATAGGTTAAGTACCTGTCAGTCAAAGAAGAACAATAAGTTAAGTACCTGTCAATCAAAGGAGAACAATAGGTTTGCCTCTGAGTGCATACTTGCCCCTGATGTAGGCAACCCACACTAACAAAATGCACCCGTAAGAACTTTGTCCCACTGCTTACAGATTGTGGAAGAAAGATAACTTGTATGTCCCTGCCCTGGATTTCCATATCATTCAGTGTTCTCTGCAAGGAAAAGATCAAACTCGGCTATAAGTTCACGAAACATCATAAATTGACCATTATGTAATGAATAGAATCTATCAACGTGTCCACGTAGGGGAAGTCCACGATTTGTTACCTTCTTCACAACTGCAAGCACCATTTTCAATATACTGCCCCAGTACATTTTTTTCTGTCTCAACATATGGTTCGAAATGGTAATCTATTGTTCCAAGTGACTTTCTTATTGCTATGAGTGATAACTCAGAATTTTTATGTTCAAGTGAATTCTCATGATGAGATAAAACATTAGAAATATTTTTCCAATCTGCAATACCATTAGTAGCAATTGTGGCTTTACCTCCAAAACATTTACATGCTGTACAAAAAACAACACCTGTGCTACCGTAGTATACTAGAAAATCACACAAAGTTTTATCCACCATTTAAAAGTTTACATAAAAATTCGGTTTTGTCCGAATATCTGGTTTTATCGCTTACTGATCTTGAATTAGAAAAATCACCGTTACAATTTTGATTAATGCCACTTCGTAAGGGGATGTCGATTGTTGATTCACTGACACAACATTCTGCAGGATCATCCCTAACGAGGTGATTTCTTTTTGTAATGTCTGACCCGACACTTTGCTTTTCGTGAAACTCGAAATCATGAACAATTTACTTTTCTTCATTTTTAACTTTTGTTTCGTCGTATTTACTCTTTTTACAACAGCTGCAGTGCCAGAAATACCATCCGTACTACTTAAACTCGAAGTCGAGCCAGCAGCATTTTTTGCGAAAAATTTATCTACTTTCCAAGCGTTTTTAGAACATTGGCTTCTCGTTCTCGCTTTCCTTCAACAATACACCGAAATGCCGTCCCTCTTAATTTTTCACATTTGTTTTTTTCACTGTTATTCTTGTTATGGCACTTACAAAATTGTCAACCAACAGTCAAAACAAAACAAAAATTTGTAAAGGGAAAGAAAGACTATACCCAGTTGCAATCGTACAAAACCGCACATGAGCACAAAGATTTTACTTTAAACACGGCACACGAGCACAAATATTTTTCCTTTAAACACAGAGCGATAAACTGACCAACTCGGACTATTCGACGTAACTGTGCTATGAAAGTACAACAATGCAGACTAATTTAATTTCATTGTCACCTGTTCCTCTGTTGTCAGTGAACAGTGGAAGCACACCTGCCGGCTGGAATTCGTCTTGTAAAGACAACAGGACAGTCCCTTTTTTGGCTTTTGTTTCCCGCGTCGCCGGAATTTTAGTTGGGTGCAAATGTGTTCTGAATATTCCCGACACTGTCTTTCTAATTTAAAAATCAAATAATTTTTGCAATTTCTTGGAGTGAGGTGTGCTGGATCGACTCTTATCACACTTATTACTATAACATTTTAGCGGTTTCTGTGAGCATAGAAGACAGACTACGAAGTTTAAGTAGTCTTGTTGGTAGTTGATGTGGTGTGTTGTCATTTATGTGAACACTGCTGTTATGTCTAGACGCAAATTCACATATGTTCCAACATAAAAAAATAATCTTTCCTCGAAGAAAAAAGGGTTTGTTAAGAAGTTTAATACAAAATTTGCAATGCCACGTACTATTTGGTTGCACAGAGTCGGAACTTTGATACCATGCAGGCTCCAGCAAATAAAGGAGACAAACGAAAGTTTGTTTCTTCTTCTTTTTTTCGCCAAAAAAGCAACCAATGAAAGAAAGAAATAAAATTTTTAAACTGTTGTGAAGTGTATTTCACACAGTATTAGATATTCTGCTTATGCTCTTTTCGAATAAACATGTGTTTAAAAATATAAAACATTTCCAGTATCAACACGTTTTGTCAAATGGGTGTCATTAAATCAAAGCTCAGATCACAGAGCTTTCACATTAATTACAGTAATGGTGGATTGACTTGATACTTCCCCGTAATTTCTACAAGAAATTTAAGTAGAACCAGATTTTACATACTGAGGCCTACACATGTTACAGTATTTAAGATACTGCTGATTAGTTTATCCCGGTATTTTCATGGGGAAAATATGGTAGGTTTAAGTAGAAGCCGACAACATTCCGGAATAATAATGTTTCAGACATTGTATTGTAGACTGCCGTCCTGACAGCTTACTTCAAAATGTTTTGAACAACCATGTTGATGATACCAGACAGAAACCCCGTGTTAAATTTCCATTCAGTCACCATGTAAACAATGTATATTTCCAAGCTTGTATTGTCGAATTTCGTTCTTAAGACTTATTTAAACTAGCAAGTTGTCTAACAATATTAAAAGTTTTTGTCGTTTGTAATCACAGTTATTTTAAAACGTAAAAGGTTAAAACGAGTACAGAGCAAAAAATGCTGCCCCTAAGGTGCTGCCCCTAGGCTCGTGCCTAGTGGGCCTACATGTAAATCCGCCACTGCGTGTATTGTGATCACGAAATGGACTCAGTTTTCGCGTAGAGTATCTTTGATGACTATTTAGTTTGGGGATCGTACTATTATTCTCGTATTGCTTTCAGCGTTAATTTACTGCATTTGGTAATGTCATCTTTTTGTCTGTCTGCAGATACAGACATAAGAAAAGAACCCTTTTACCAAATTTTTCTTTTATCTGTTATTTTATATCTCTGTGTATGTTATTAACTCGCAGTTCTGGCCAATGCATAGACTATTTGATTGCAGGATCACAGCTACAGTTTATTATTTGCAGCGAACTAGCTGCAGGACATGAAATCACATGTATGCAGCTCGACCCTGTGACTATATCAAGCTATTCTTTTTAAACAGAGCTGTGCATAATCCAAGTGCCTAAGTTACAAGCAATATCTGACAAGGTCGCAACTGATTTGTTCACATGGGCTGCTGTATAGAAGAGCAACTAGTCAGCAGTAACTGTAAGGTACAGACACTAGATCAGGATACGAAAGACATAGAAAACTGCAACAAAGTGAAGAAAGGAGTAGTAACTGTGACGAGATTCTGAGACAGAAGAAATTAACGAAAGTAAGGCCAGGTGGATGGCAAGAACCAAGGACATGTAGATCTAGTTCCCATCTGCAGCGTTCTGAAAACCTGGTGTCCAGGGGAAGAATCCAGATGGCATGTGTAGTGACACAGTCACCGAGGTTACGACTGTCATGTTGTAGAGCATGCACTGCAGCAGAATATTGTGTGTTCCTGGTATACAAGCTCTGAATTTGCCCATTCATCCTTACTGACAATGTGGTAGTCATGCCAATGTAATAGACCGAACAGAATTTACATAGCAGCTGGTATATGACAAGTATCATTCCACAGGCAGCTCTCATTTTGATAGCATATGTTTTGCCAGTTACATGGTTGGTATAGGTGATGGTACAAGGGTGCGTAGGGTAAGTCATGCAATGGGGATGGTCACAGGGTAGAAGCCATAGGGTAGGGAGATGGGTGCAGAAGGAGCATAGAGCCTGACAAGGATATTGCGGAGACTGGGAGGGCGATGAAAAGCTATTCTATGTGTGGTGGGCAAAATCTCAGACATAATGGGTCTCATTTCAGGGCGATTTTAGGAAGTCATGGTCTTGTCGAAGTATATGATTAATACATTTAAGAGAAGGATAATACTGAGTGACAAGTGATGTGCTCCAAAGTTGTTTTTTGGAGGGATCAGCAGTACCAGGATTGGATTTGACAGACTGGGAAATCTGCTTTTGAACCTCACAAAAGTATTTAGTTTTGCTGTCCTTGCGTTTGTAGCATCTTCTCCTCTTTCCTGGTTGTGGATCTTCATCTATTCTTTGTTCTTTGGTGCTGGAGAGGTTAGAGACAAATTTCACACAGGAGGTTTGGCTCGACTATAGCACCTTCCTTTCAAACATTATGACATAAATAAGAGAAAGTGACAGGTCATACTAGGTAACCATCTTCCTCTCAATGTATTCTATCAAACCACATAGATAGTCTCATACCACATATACCTTCTCTAGTACCAAGCTATTAGACAACCTTCACTTCAATTAATACATCATAGTAACTTCAAGGCTCCAAGCCTACAGTCACACATTTAGACCTGCTCTAGCAATCAGATTGTAGGTATTGATGAATAGCAGTGTCCTGGAACCACTTAAATGAGGTAGTTCCAGCGGCTGTTGCTGTGGCTGTGATAGTGCAAAATGGTCCAATAAACACAGAAGACCTTCTGCGGGTTATTGTGGTGGGGCACACAGTAGTTTTTTGAAACCTGCATGTTCTGCTCCAGCATTTCCACTAGTACTGCATCAGACACACATTGCTCTATTGGGACAAAAACAATAGGTAAGTTTGGCACATATATACAATATAATAATAATTTTTAACAGTTCTGATAACAAATGGGCAATTATTTACTCTTCTTGTTATCAGCGACGTCTGCTCCTGTTTTATGATTATCATGTTTCATGGTTATCCTTTCATGGTACAGACCTCAAATGAATGATGAAACTCAGACTATTTGGATAGTAAAAAAAGGGGAGATGAGGGGGAACTTGATTTCTATTGGCCCAGGGGTCACCACATGTCTGGTGGATGGGGTTCAGTGACCTCCTTTGCTCCAGAAAGGGCACTGTGGTTTGGTGACCTCAGTACATGTCTGGGAGGAAGGGAGGGAAGGGGGAAAGGGGTATTTTGAGGTAAGGAAACCAATGGATCCTTTCTTCCACTACCAGTCGTGCCTAATGGGGCAGCAATTTTCAACCTAGTTCATCATGGGATGTGGCAATGGTTTAGATCCATGGAAAATGCTCCCTTCTGATTGTGAGAGCACCAACCCCCCCACCCCCGCCCCCGCCACTACATCACAACCGTAGGCCAGACCACTCTCTTCCTTCCCAAGCCCAGTAGATAACCCTTCAGCAGACGAATCTCTGGTCAAGTAGCTATAAAATATCGCATCAGACAGCTCACTTTAAGATTATGGACGGGCAATTCATTGAAAGGTTGCTTCAGCACAACACAGGTGTATAGCAAAAATACTACCCACACAGTCTTGTAGGTAGGCTTTTGTACAGCATAATATTATGACACTGTTGTTACTATATGTATCACAGTATACTGAGAGATACTAATAAACAACTCCTTAACAAAGACATATATGATCATGCAACAAGAGGAAAGGAAAATAATTGCACAACACAGCGAAATCTCAAACTGACAATGAGTGTACCAGAACAAGCAAGCAAACAAAAATTTTAACAAGCTACCATACTTAATTAACAAAATAGATGCAATTAAAATTAAAAAAAAAAACACTTAAAATGTATCTCACAGAGAAGTGCATATATGATGAACCAGAATTCCACCAGGAAACCTTCTAAGGTTGTTCAGGAATACATTGCAAGAAATTTGGTAAGTATGAGTGAAGGGCTGGCGCTGGGACATTGGGTTCATTGTTCTTCTTATTTAAACAAGCAGGCCACTTGCCCTAGCATACCTTAATGGTCCTTATGTGAACAAACCATTCACTTGGGTTCTTAGTTTTGCTGATACAGGATCTGATTAATTGCACATAGCTGTCGTTTCAGCTAACATAATTTATGATCCACAATGGCAGCTGAGCAGAGAACCTGCATTTACGTTTACCCAGGTGTTCGAATGTTTTTGGCCTGTTCTTAGTTACTATAATTTATGACCCAAAAATGTCAGCCTCGCGTCCCCCCCACTCATGTAGTGCATTCCTATCGGTGACCTCCCCCCCCCCCCCCCCCCACCCCCTCCACCAGCCTCTCTGCCGCAACCACTCACAATAGGCCTATAGGTTTTATTGTACTTTTTTTGTTTACGTTTAGTTACTGTTATGGCATCATAGATGCCCAGGTGTACAACCTAAGCTACACACACGCTAGGCTGTATTTCTGACCATATAACATGTTTTGGCTTGTATTTAATACTTAATATACAAAACTTCTATGCAATGAAAGCTTGTAAACACATTAAACTTACAATAGTTAAGAGTAATTAATAAAAAATAAAAGAAATAAATAAATTTTACCTGCAGCGCTGGATCTGAAGTAAATGTTCATCTTTGGATCCATTACCTGTCAAAATACTTGGCTCACCAACACTCTCTTCATCACTGGAGTCCATGGTAGACCATACTAGACTTGAACTAAAAACAAATAAAATTATGTGTTTTGAACAAAAAACGCCAACAATTGTGCTCAGTATATCAACAAAACTGTTAACATCTCTAGTGGTGTAACTTCCAAATCCACCACTTGTGCTGTCTGCTAACAGATGGATAGATGGATCTATTGACTGTAAAAACTTGTGCTGCTATCTTTGTGGTTGGTAGCTAAACTACAATTTACAGAATGACTTTTTCTGAACAAGATCCTATGGAGATACAGCATTTGTTAATGTGTTAAGTATCTGACCTTTAGCATATATGTGAGAAAAAGTTAGGAAACATTGGAAATTATCCTTAAATTTGTTAAAAGTCACTAAGTGCTCCCATTATGAAATATTGGCTGAATATTCTCTAGGTGATTTCTGCTCTATCTTAAGTAAAAGCCAGTTTTTCACGCATCTCAATGTTAATGTTGTCATATCTCTACAATTGTGTGTCATACAATGATATAATTTTACAGGGTGAATTCAGTAGTCTATATGGATACAGTCTGAAAACTGTGCTGTGAATAGAATAGGTGGTAAAGAAGTAATAAATTAAAACATCATGTCTGATGGTGAAGTTTTGTTACATGAAAAGCAAAAATGTAGTAAGCAATAAACCTTTTCCTCTCATCATTTGGTGGTGGAGGGGGGTGGGGGTGGGGGGGGGGGGTCAGTGAGAAAAAGTTTTTTGAAAGTCTGAAATTAAGAGTAAAGTTTGTTAGAAGTCTCTAAGTGTTCTTGTTCTCAAACACTGGGTGATTGTAGTCCAGGTTCTGTGTGCTGTCAGTTACGTTGCCTTGCCTCTAGACAAACACACTGTTTCTGGCTGAAATATTTGTCTCAGTGTGGTACATTTTTCACATGAAATTATACCTCTTAATGAATAGATTATGAATACATTTTAAATTCTGCCAATAATTATGTGAAATTTTGAAAATTAAATTTTTGTTGTGCTGGAAACCATTAGATATGTATCCTGTAAATGGTGCTGGTTCCAGGACAACAGTTTAGTAATATAAGTATTCCATCAAGAATTTTTCATTACCACATAAGAAAATGGCTTCAAAATCAATAACCAAACCAATAACAGTGTAAACTTTTCAATAAAGCATGTCAATAGATATCTTTACCACGTATACAAGAATATGATGAGTGTATATCACTCTCATTCACAGTACTGTATATGAGACTATGATGAGGGTATATCAGTCTCATTTACAGCACAGAACAAACAAAATATAACACATTATTAATAGGTTGGCTCACACATTAGTAGTGTTTTTGTTTTTCATTTTGCTATTATTTATCAATTGTCAGCTTTGATTTGTTGCATCCCATAAAAAGAGGTGTTGGACAGAGTCACTGCATGGGTGGGAATGGAATTTGGCAGTTTGCAGGGCATGTTCTGTCATGGGCATGAATGCTGGTGAATATTTTGACATGGAGGAATAGAGTATGTGTGTCTGGGGTTTATGACCACATCTGCAGAAAAACTGCACCCTGAGGACATCTGCAATGACAATAGAAGCAATGTAGTGGACAATCTGGTGGATAATCGTAACTGAATATGGATAATTGCTTGCATCTTGCATTCTGACACAATGGCAGAATTTTAAAGAAAGGTTACCTATATTCTAAATAATAAACAAGTTCACCAGCTTATAAAGAATGCAGAATCAAAATTACTGGTGATAATGACTTCTTGGTACAAAAACTGTGTTGAAAGATATTTGCATGAAAGACGGGAAAGTGCACTAGTAGTTGTAAAATTGATAACATAAAAAGGGGTAAGTACCAAATTTCAACAATCAAGTTATCATTGGATAGTAGGTAGTAAAAATCTAGCAATTCAGCTACTTAGAATACCAATACTGTAAACCCGACTGGCACAAAAAGCATGAAGTATTGTAATTATGCAATTAATTGTTTGTAATCAAGTGGTAGGAAGAAACATATTGACACACTACAGTATGTCAAGCTAGAAGCACTATAGTATCATGATACACTTTAGAAAGTAAAGTTAGAATACAGATACATTCATTTAGAAAAATTGATAAACAATAAGATTAGAATTAAATTTGTAAAAGGAGAGGGAATGGTGAGAGATAACACTACTCTGAATGCTCAAAAATACAGAGGAAATATTTCCTGTAAGGGAAGCATTACACATACATAGTTATCAAACAATTTACATATGTTTCCGTTTCTATCATAAATTTGCATAGTTATGAGTAACATTAAAAAAACAGTTAATCTCATCTGCCAATTAACACAAAATCTATCAATTAGTCTTGCTTTTCTTGTTTTCATGAAGTGAATGCTGTGCCACAATTACTTTGGTCAAAAGATACTTCATTTGAGTAATTTGTATTGTATTGGTAATGTGTTCTGATGTAGACTTGGGACATTGGACATCAGGGAGATGGGACAGCCCATAGGCAGAAGGCTGTGAGGGAAAACAGCAGTTGATGGGTATTTTAGCAGAAATGCAAGCAGCAAATCAGAGTGTCATAGTGATTCGGGTGGCAACTCAGCCGCATTCACAATTATAGAATCATCAGTATTCTTAAGCTCTTCAGTATTTGTAAACTTTTCAGAGTTAATCTCCCAAGGGACTTGGCAAAAAATTTATAAGTTATGCTCAGCAGTGAATAGCTCCAGCGAGCAATAATGTTAGTTTCGTTACAAGACTGAGGCAGGTCTACTCATACAGCATACTGTAGTGACTATTACCCAAGTTCTAAAATAGATTTAGCAGGTGCCATTATCATGACTAAAGTGAGTTCAGGACTATGAATTCCATTTCTGTTTGAGAAAACAAACGAGCTTAAACGGGGTCAATTTGGAACATTTTTCCACACAAGCAACACATTAGTTTGTGCCCCACCCCTTTCCCTCCTTCCATAACACAATAGTTGCCATTCCATGTGCTTTGGTTAGATCTTTAAAAATAAACCTTGAATTGAATTGAATTTTATTTGATCCTGTAAGATTACATTGTGTACAGTAAATGTATGTGTAATAGAGGACATGTCAAAGTATTAACATTCATTATCATTTATTTTTGTGCACCTTTAGCTTACATTTTTACATCATTGCTAATGAATAACAATATATACAAATTTAATGGCATAAGTATTCTGCAACATTGTAAAACTCTTTTTCAATGAGATAGTCTTTAAGTTTCTTTGGAAAGTCATTGTGAAGTACACTATCTTGCAGGTTTTTAGGCAGACTTCTTAGTAGTCTGATACCAGAGTACTGGGGTCCTTTTTCTAGCATTGCCAATCAATGGGGTATGCTCTGTACTTCATTCTTCCTTCTTGTATTGTGGATGTGTACACTAGCATTTGTAATCCAGTCCTCACTACCTTTTGTGATGTACATTATTGTTTTGTATATATACAGTGGTGAAAAAGTTAAGATACCTACATTCTTGAAACAGTTTCTGCATGTTTCAGAGGTCTTTCTCCTTAAAATGGTCCTAATTGCCCTTTTTTTTTTTTTTTTTTTTTTTTTTTGGTAATGTGAACACTCGTTTTGTCTCTTGTTTGTTTGAGTTTCCCCACACAGTCACTCCATACTGTAAGTATGGTTCGAAAAGTCCATGATACACTGTACACAGAAGGTTCTTGTCTGAATATTGTGATAGCTATATCATTAAGAATACGACAGTGCTCAGTTTCTTACAGACATTATTAATATGGTTTTTTTCTTTTTTTTCCATTTTAGTTCATTGTCCACAAGAATACCCAAGAATCTAGCCGATTCTACTTCTTCCAGCCTTGTTCCATCAACCTCTAAATCCATGTCTACAGCCTTTTCCTTGTTTTTAAACACTGCATACATAGTTTTTTTAGACTTATAACCAGTTCATTTTCCAACAGCCATTGAGCTGTGACATTTGCAGATATGTATGCTCTTCTCTCAAGTGTTCTATATTTTGGTCACTATTTAGTATTGTCATGTCATCAGCATACAATATTTTCTTTTCTTCCTCCTCAACACCTATATCATTAACAAACACATTAAATAACAATGGCCCCATTACCGAACCCTGCGGCACTCCATATTTGATGGATTTGGTTTCTGATTGGTATGAGTTTCCTAATGATACATACTGCTTGCGGTTGCACAAGTATGATTTTATCCATTCACCTGGTTGCCCTCAAATGCCATAGTTGCTTAATTTTTGTATCAGCATTTCATGGTCAATGGTGTCAAATGCCTTTGAAAGATCCAGAAGCATTGCAGAGACAACCTTTTTCTCATCTAAGGACTGTAAAATGTATTCTGTTAGACTGGCAATTGCTGATTATGTAGATTTACCCTTTCTGAAACCATGTTGTGAAGGTATGAGAACGTTATGTTTGTCCAAATAGTTATCTAATCGGTATACATAAGCATTTCTAGGATTTTTGAGAAACCTGATATCAGTGAAACTGGTCTGTAGTTGTTGGGATCATCCTTATGCCCTTTCTTGTACACTGGCACTACCTTCGTTATCTTCAGTTCTTCTGGAAAAACTGCATCTCTGAGAGAACAGTTTGCTATGTTCAGCAGTGGTGTTATTATCTCCTCACTTACCAGCTTTATTACATGATTTGATATTTCATCACCACCAGCTGATTTCTTGGACTTCAGTTTCTGTATAGTTTTCCGCAGTTCATCTTCCGTGACTGGTCTTAAGAACATAGTACTGCATGATCTTTTTGGTACCTTAATGCCCTTCTGTTTTTGACTATTTCTTTCGAATTTTAAATTTTCTACTACACTGATATAGTTATTATTCAGTATTTTTGCTATATCCATACCATCTATGACCACTGTGTTGTCTATTTTAATTGACCTAATACCTTCTTCTGTGTTTGATCCATCTTTTTCCTTTCTTGCAGCATTGATTGCATTCCAAGTTGCCTTTGCCTTGTTTTTTGAGTTCGTTATGGTGGTGTCAATTGCTCTTGCTTTGGCTTCTCTTGTTTTTCTATACTTCTTTTTTAACATTTTATAGTTTTCAGCTTCGCCCATCCGTCTCACATCCTGATGCTTCCTTTGTTGTTCTAGTACTTCACTGGTAATCCACTGTTTTTGATCTTGCTGCCTTTCTTGCCTATTTACTTTGGGAAATGCTACATTAAAATGGTACTTAATTGTTGAAATAAATGCATCATATTTTTCATTTACACTAAATCTAGTAACTGTGGAAATTGCTTGTTTTGCTGTTAATTATGTCACACCATGTGTACAAATTTTTCACTAGGAATGCCTCTGGTGCCCACATCATTTTGATGAACCGAGTGACCTCTTGTGTTGCTTGGGCATTACTCCAGCCCTGATCACAAAACATTTAGCTTTGTTGTTGATGACGTCATTGAAATCAAAAATTGTGTGGTTAATTAAACTGGCAAATCAAAACTCTGCACTAGAACAGCATCGGAATACAGAACTCTGAATTCAGTAGCTGATGCTCTTACTGACTGACCTACCCAAGCACAATTCATGACCCACCATTACCGCTTCATTTCTGCCAGCACCTCTCTCTTATAATCCAGACTTCACAGAAATTCTTCTACATCCCTTGTAAGATTCCCACCATTACTGCTTCATTTCTGCCAGCACCTCTCTCTTATAATCCAGACTTCACAGAAATTCTTCTGCATCCCTTGTAAGATTAGCACTGTTGGAAGAAAGTACACTGTAGAGAAATGGGTAAGCCACAGAGTAGGGGATTGTTTCTCAAATGAATCTTCGGCCTGTAACGTTGTGTGTGTTGCTATGAAATGTCCTGGAAAATTAAAACTCTGTGTTGGATCTGGACTCAAACACAGAACCCCACCTTTCATAGGCAATGCTCTTGTCTAGTGATTCTTGCTGGCAAAATCACAACTTGTCGTCACGGCTTTAGGAGCACTGTCCATGGAAGAGAAGGTTCTGGGTTTGTATCTTCCATGAAGTTGAGTAAAGTTTATGTGAAAATTATTTATATTCTTTCGTTCATTTTGTGTAAATCACAATGCAACTAATACAAGTTTTTATTGCTAGGGACAAATGCAATTAATAATAAATATGCTGAGAGATGAGTGTAAGAATTTCAATGTGTTTGTTGCACTGTTATCAACTTTGTACAGTATTTTAGCTTCTCACTTTGCTAAATAAATACTTTATTTATTTCAAAAAACAAAGATGATGTGACTTACCAAATGAAAGTGCTGGCAGGTCGACAGACAGACAAACTAACACAAACATACACACAAAATTCAAGCTTTCGCAACAAACTGTTGCCTCATCAGGAAAGAGGGAAGGAGAGGGAAAGACGAAAGGATGTGGGTTTTAAGGGAGAGGGTAAGGAGTCATTCCAGTCCCGGGAGCGGAAAGACTTACCTTAGGGAGAAAAAAGGACGGGTATACACTCGCACACACACACATATCCATCCACACATATACAGACACAAGCAGACATGTGTGTTACGCCAGAGTTGCCATTAGGACATGATAGGTTTAGAATCTGCCAATGGGAGAGTAAATGTTTGATGTCTGCTTGTGTATGTATATGTGTGGATGGATATGTGTGTGTGTGCGCAAGTGTATACCCATCCTTTTTTCCCCCTAAGGTAAGTCTTTCCGCTCCCGGGACTGGAATGACTCCTTACCCTCTCCCTTAAAACCCACATCCTTTCGTCTTTCCCTCTCCTTCCCTCTTTCCTGATGAGACAACAGTTTGTTGCGAAAGCTTGAATTTTGTGTGTATGTTTGTGTTAGTTTGTGTGTCTGTTGACCTGCCAGCACTTTCATTTGGTAAGTCACATCATCTTTGTTTTTAGGTATATTTTTCCTTCGTGGAATGTTTCCTTCTATTATAACCATATGCTTTATTTATTTCAGTTACATTAACTTATTGATAAAATAATCATACAAGGCAACAGGAACCTTAAAGTAGGCAAAATTGGCTAACACAGTGTCTTCATGTCAGCAGTTTTTTGGTGACTATGTGGAAGCCTAATGGTAATGCACTGCAGAAGCCGAAGGCATGCAGCAGGCACATTATGGTGGCATGCCGCCTGCAGCAACAAGGACCTTTATTCATCGTGGGATGGACCAGGCTGGGCACTGCATTGCCTCAGCAGGCTGACCAGACAAGTACTACAGCTTCAGTTTATGAAATAGTTGTCATGTATGTGGCCCGAAGCAGTACATCACAGCAACTGAATTTCTGACTTGTATATAAACTTGGTGATTTCAATAAGGGATCAGAAGTCCAACAACACCTGTTGGATAACAGAGCCATGCTAGGCGCAAGGAGGTGTAGACCAGCCAGCAGCTGCTGCCATTTCAGACTTTCACCATGATGGGATCATCTCCTCGTATTGACCCCTGTTCTGGGATTTAGTACTGTACCACTGAGTTGGTCCTTCTTTCCTGCACCAGCAGCAGCAGCAGCAACCTCTTGCCTAAGGAGATAGAGGTTTGAGTTCAGCGCACTGAAAATACCCAATGTCTCGACTGGTACGGATGCTGTGGCACCTCTCACTGCCAACTGTTGAGATGGAACTTCTCCCCCAGAGGATGACTTCCCCTGCAAACGTTCCAGCCAAACACAGTGCTGTTGATGCTGCCAGTTTGTTGCACGGCCTGCTGTGCTGGGTTGTGTGTTGCTGAGCTAGGCATTTGTGTCAGATGCACATCGTAGCTGCAGATCAGGCAGCCACTCTCAGCACACTACACACAGTGACCGATCACGTGCCAAGACAGTGCATGACCAGTGCACTGCAGCATTGATATGTAGAGACATGAGCCAAACTGAAGAACATGTTTTGTTAGTACTGCTTCAAGGAAGACTTAACTAGACAGCATCCTCACCTCGACCCCCCACCACTATCCATTCTGGCACACAAACTAACCTGAACTCTTGGTCTACTGCAACTGGTGTCAGGAGTGCTGGAGTCATCTCCAGTGTATTTCAGGTTATATGACCTGCGCACAGCACAACATCACAAATGCAGCAAGCGGTAACATCACAGTGCAGTGGGTGATAAAGTTGTTGTTCTACTTGTATATGTCAAAGAGATTGGGATATAGATGATAAGCATCTCATAATCTGAAAGTTTCTTTGTTTAGGCCACTGGAACCATCTGATGTATCATGGTTTCTCAGTAACTGTAAGGATGATTATTTACATACAGCCTGTTAGATTGCTAGGGCATAATGTAACATGTGCAGGATCTGTATCAGTAATCTGCTGGACTTACCAAGCCAGGCAGTGTACAGAGTCTAGGTGTCTGATGATAAGGTGTAAGTTACAAGTTGTTGTTGTTGTGGTCTTCAGTCCTGATACTGGTTTGATGCAGCTCTCTCCGTGCTACTCTATCCTGTGCAAACTTCTTCATCTCCCAGTATGTACTGCAACCTATATCCTTCTGTATCTGTTTAGCGTATTCATCTCTTGGTCTCCCTCTATGATTTTTGCCCTCCACGCTGCCCTCCAATACTAAATTGGTGATCCCTTGATGCCTCAGAACATATCCTACCAACCGATCCCTTCTTCTAGTCAATTTGTGCCACAAGCTTCTCTTCTCCCCAATCCTATTCAATACCTCCTCATTAGTTACATGATCTACCCATCTAATCTTCAGCATTTTTCTGTAGCACCACATTTCGAAAGCTTCTATTCTCTTCTTGTCCAAACTAGTTATTGTCCATGTTTCACATCCATACATGGCTACACTCCATACAAATACTTTCAGAAACGACTTCCTGACACTTAAATCTATACTTGATGTTAACAAATTTCTCTTCTTCAGAAATGCTTTCCTTGCCATTGCCAGTCTACATTGTATATCCTCTCTACTTCAACCATCATCAGTTATTTTGCTCCCCAAATAGCAAAACTCCTTTACTACTTTAAGTGTCTCATTTCCTAATTTAATTCCCTCAGCATCACCCAACTTAATTTGACTACATTCCATTATCCTCATTTTGCTTTTGTTGATGTTCATCTTATATCCTCCTTTCAAGACACTGTCCATTCCGTTCAACTGCTCTTCTAAGTCCTTTGCTGTCTCTGACAGAATTACTATGTCATCAGCGAACATCAAAGTTTTTATTTCTTCTCCATGGATTTTAATACCTACTCTGAATTTTTCTTTTGTTTCCTTCACTGTTTGCTCAATATACAGATTGAATAACATCGGGGAGAGGGTACAACCCTGTCTCACTCCTTTCCCAACCACTGCTTCCCTTTCATGTCCATTGACTCTTACAACTGCCATCTGGTTTCTGTAAAAATTGTAAATAGCCTTTTGCTCCCTGTATTTTACCCCTGCCACCTTCAGAATTCGAAAGAGAGTATTCCCGTCAACATTGTCAAAATTTTTCTCTACATCTACAAATGCTAGAAACGTAGGTTTGCCTTTCCGTAATCTAGCTTCTAAGATAAGTCGTAGGGTCAGTATTGCCTCACGTGTACCAATATTTCAACGGAATCCAAACTGATCTTCCACAAGGTCAGCTTCTACCAGTTTTTCCATTCATCTGTAAAGAATTCGTGTTAGTATTTTGTATCCATGACTTATTAAACTGATTGTTCGGTAATTTTCACATCTGTCAGCATCTGGTTTCTTTGGGATTGGAATTATTGTATTCTTCTTGAAGTCTGAGGGTATTTCGCCTGTCTCATACATCTTGCTCACCAGATGGTAGAGTTTTGTTAGGCCTGGCTCTCCCAAGGCTATCAGTAGTTCTAATGGAATGTTGTCTACATACAAGTGGTTCTCTTTTCTCCAAAGGTCTCTTTAATTTTCCTGTAGGCAGTATCTATCTTACCCCTAGTGAGATAAGCCTCTACATCCTTACATTTGTCCTCTAGCCATCCCTGCTTAGCCATTTTGCACTTCCTGTCGATCTCATTTTTGAAACGTTTGTATTCCTTTTTGCCTGCTTCATTTATATTTTTTCCTTTCATCAATTAAATTCAATATTTCTCCTGTCACCCAAGGATTTCTACTAGCCCTCACCTTTTACCTACTTGATCCTCTGCTGCCTTCACTACTTCATCCCTCAGAGCTACCCATTCTTCTTCCACTGTATTTCTTTCCCCCATTCCTGTCAGTTGTTCCCTTATGCTCTCCCTGAAACTCTGTACAACTTCTGGTTTAGTCAGTTTATCCATGTCCCATCTCCTTAAATTCCCACCTTTTTGCAGTTTCTTCAGTTTTAATCTACAGTTCATAACCAATAGATGGTGGTCAGAGTCCACATCTACCCCTGGAAATGTCTTACAATTTAAAACCTGGTTCCTAAGTCTCTGTCTTACCATTATATAATCTATCTGAAACCTGTCAATATCTCCAGGCTTCTTCCATGTATACAACCATCTTTTATGATTCTTGAACCAAGTGTTAGCTATGATTAAGTTGTGCTCTGTGCAAAATTTTACCAGGCAGCTTCCTCTTTCATTTCTTAGTCCCAATCCATATTCACCTACTACATTTCCTTCTCTCCCTTTTCCTACTACCGAATTCCAGTCACCCATGACTATGAAGTTTTCATCTCCCTTCACTATCTGAATAATATCTTTTATTTCATCATACGTTTCTTCAATTTCTTCATCATCAGCAGAGCTAGTTGGCATATAAACTTGTACTACTGTAGTAGGCGTGGTCTTCGTGTGTATATTGGCCACAATAAGGCGTACACTATGCTGTTTGTAGTAGCTTACCCGCACTCCTATTTTTTTATTCATTATTAAACCAACTCCTGCATTACCCCTATTTGATTTTGTATTTATAACCCTGTATTCGCCTGACCAAAAGTCTTGTTCCTCCTGCCACCGAACTTCACTAATTCCTACTATATCTAACTTTAACCTATCCATTTCCCTTTTTAAATTTTCTAACCTACCTGCTTGATTAAGGGATCTGACATTCCAGGCTCCGAGCTGTAGAACGCCAGTTTTCTTTCTCCTGATGATGACGTTCTCCTGAGTAGTCCCCGCCCGGAGATCCGAATGGGGGACTATTTTACCCAAGAGGACGCCATCATCATTTAACCATACAGTAAAGCTGCATGCCCTCGGGAAAAATTACGGCTTTAGTTTCCCCTTGCTTTCAGCCAGCAAGGCCGTTTTGGTTAGTGTTACAAGGCCAGATCAGTCAATCATCCAGACTGTTGCCCCTGCAACTACTGAAAAGGCTGCTGCCCCTCTTCAGGAACCACACATTTGTCTGGCCTCTCAACAGGTACCCCTCCATTGTGGTTGCACCTACGGTACGGCTATCTGTATTGCTGAGGCACGCGAGCCTCCCCACCAATGGCAAGGTCCATGGTTCTTACAAGTATGTAAGTTTTTAAGTAAGTATGGTTCTTACAAGTATGTAATAATTTTTGGTGTGTAAATGGTTGTGGACAGCTAGGAATGAACAATTAGCATCTGTCTGGCTGTGTGTATCTGAAGTGCACCCAGCCACCACTGAGTTGATCACTGCTTTTCTGGTAGGGAAACTGATGATGTATTGTCTTTTTTGGTTTATCTGAAAACATCAGCAGAGACCAGTAGCTGGTCAGATAGTCAGTCCTTAAGGGTGACAACATTTCAATTGGCAGGTAGGGCGAAAATGTTTTGTAGATGTAAAGAGGTGTTAAAAGACACAAAAATGTTTTAGCAATTGAGGCAGGGCATCCTGAAATGGTACAGGGGCTGGAGCAGTGCAAAGATCCTTCAGGAGCAATTAAATATGTTAACAAACAGATGTAGGGAAATGGTACAATAGTTTGCAGATATAATATGTGGACAGGTGCCTCAGAGATCTATATTCTGCTTTTAGGTTAGCAACAGAGTTTGAAAAAACTGACATGGCAACTGGTGTATGTGAGAAGTGTGGGTTAAGCACTCCATCTTCAGGCCACAAGTGGCCCATCAGGACCATCCGACTGCCGTGTCATCCTCAGTTGAGGATGCGGATAGGAGGGGCGTGTGGTCAGCACACCGCTCTCACGGTCGTTATGACGGTTTTCTTTGACCGGAGCTGCTACTATTCAGTCGAATAGCTCCTCGATGGGCATCACGAGGCTGAGTGCACCCCGAAAAATGGCAACAGCGCACGGCGACTGGATGGTCACCCATCCGAGTGCCAGCCACGCCCGACAGCGCTTAACTTCGGTGATCTCACGGGAACCGGTGTATCCACTGCGGCAAGGCCATTGCCCGAGAAGTGTGGGGTTGTCTCCAATAATGTGAAATGCTGTAGGTGTGGTCAAACAGAACACACACAGAGGCAGCGTCAGCATCCTCAGTAGGGTGGGTAGGATGATTATTAGCAGTGAAAAAATGTAAATAGCAGTAGGGGTAAACTAGACAGTAACAGACAAATGTTTAACACCAAAGGGAACCCTAAGTCAACTAAGTGGCATTTCCAGTAAATTCTGATGCAGTGAATACATATGCAGAGGTGGAGGATGCTATAATGGTGAGTGTGAAGGGAATAAAACATAGTGTTTTCTTAGATACAGAGGTGCATATGTCAGTAGCAACTAGAGATCTAGCAGGTAGAAAAAGATAGAAACCGCCACGCTATAGATTGGGTGGAGTAGGAGGTAATGATTTGAGAGCAACTGGATCAGTTGAATTAAGTTTTCAAGTTCACCATCAGAACAATATGTGGAAATGGTGCCTTATGCCAGTTACAGTTATGGTATGACCCTGCAGTTGGACTTTTTGAATGAACATTATGCCAAAATTGACTTTCAATTATGTGTAGTGGAATTTGGTGGGGTAACATTCCACCTAGGGGAAACTGTCATCAGAGGAATACTGTCCCTCTTAAGTGTCATACTATCTAACAAGCACACAAGATTTCCAAGGCTTGATTTGCATGATATAGAGACTGAGGGTCCCAAAAAATTTGCTTTGGGTGCAAGTGGAACTGGATTTATCAGTTGGTTAATTGAATGTGGTAGAAGCACTGAGAGAGAGAAATCTATTCAATACTTCATGGTGTTCTGTTAGAAGGAGCAATACAAATGCACAGGAGGTAGACGGCAGGAGAGTGGCACCTTTGAATCTCAATAACTTTAGTGCAGAGAAAATAAAGCAAATGAAGGGAATGATTACAGTGAATGTGGACCCACTGGAAGACAATGTAGATGCATGGAATATAAGTCATGGACAGCCACACGCTGCTGCTAGAACTGCATTATGTAAGAAAATAGAACATCTTCAAGGGACAGAAAGTGATAAAACAGAGGAGTATTTACTTGAGTTTGAGGACTTGTTTTTTCCTCAAGGACTGTTCCCAGTAACACCTGTGATGCCACATTGGATACAGATGGGAAATGAAGCACCAGTATACCACAAACCATATCAATTGCCTCATTTTTGCAGCTGATTGTGGAAGAATTTATTGACCAACAGTGAGCCAATGGGATAATAGAGGAAAGTGTTAGCCCACAGGGTGGCACTATAGTAGTTGTGCAGATTGTTCCCAAAAAATATAGGTTTTTGATGTGATTATAGATTCCTTAATAGTAAGATGGAGACCGAAGCATACCCTATTCCTAACAATTGCTGAAAATTTAGGAAAGTGCCAATAGTTCTCCACGATGAACTCTGTCTGGATTCCACCAGATAGAAGTAGCTCTGGAGGACCAACCAAAGATAGCCTTTTCAGTTCTCAGGTGTCATTATCTGTGTAGAAGGATGCCTTTGAACTGAAGGATACTCCAGAAACATTTCAACATTTATTAGATGGAGTTTTGGGGGTACTAAAAAGCAGGCAGTGTTTGATATATCTGGATGATGTAAATGTGTTTCGAAAGATATGGATGAAGATAGACAGAAACTAAGAGCCATTTTTGAGAGACTGCTGGCATTACATTTAGCATTGAACCCAGAGAAGTGTCATTTCATCAGGCAGAATGTGAATTACTTTGGTCATGTACTTAGCAGGGAAGGAGCCAAGACAGATCTGAGGCTGGTACATGTGGTACAAGGCTTCTCAATTCCTAAATCAGGTAAAGAGTTGCAGTCATTTTTAGGACTCAAAAATTACTATACAAAATTTGTGAGCGGCTTTGCAGATACAGCACAACCACTTACACAGTTGTTTAAGAAAGAGGTAAAATTTGACAGGATGGAGGAGTGTCAAAGCGTGTTAGAGTAGAGCCCAGTTTTGATATTCCCGAACTATCAGCAACAATTTACATTATCATGCAACATATATAATCACATGTTGGGGTGCATGTTGAGTCAAGAGGTAATGGTGATGAACATTCGACAGTTTATGCTTCACATCGATTCAACAAAGCAGAAAAGAAAGCAAAATGGGTGATGCTTCTCAGGGAATCTGATTATGAAGTAACACATAGGCCAGGGAAGAAACACAGGAATGCAGATGGGTTAAGTAGGAAAGTGGCCATAGTACAAACACAGGGGCTTGGTCTTTCTGAAAGGTGAGCAACACGAAATGCTGACACTGACTGCAAGCTATATAGGAAACATCAAACAGGTCAGCATGTATGATGATCTGTTGTGTAAGGTAACAAGGTTGCTGACCAAACTCAAGGAGGATGTACTAAAGAAAGCTCACGACCACATACTATCCAGACATGAAGATCATATGGCAACTAATCAGAGGTTAGCTGAGAAGTGCTGGTGGAGAGGAAGAAAGGAAGTTGTACACCAATATGTGAGTAACTGCGTGCAGAAATGAGCCATAAACAAGTCTTATGGCAGAAACTACTGGAGGCTATGTAACAATTTGAAATGATTGTCATGGATGTTTTGGGCCCATTTAACCAGACTCCTGCAGAGAACCATTTTGAGTTGACAATTATTTATCATTTTTCTAGATATATGGAAAAGATTGCAATTCTAAATCAGGTAATGTGGTGTGAGCCATGATCAACACTTGGCTACTGAAGTTTGGTGTGCTAGGGACCATAATCATAGGCCAGGGGACAAATTTCATGTCCAACTTAATGAAACAGTTATGCAAATTGTTATGGATTGGGAAATTAAGTCACTTGCACCCACAAACAAATAGTAGAATAGAGAGGGTACATCATACTATTAGGAAGAGATTGAGTCACTATTTGACCCCACACCATAATTACTGGGAAAGGTATTTTTATTTTTAAAGCCAGCTTGCAAGTCAGAGGTTCACCCCAATAAATGGCTATCCCCATACGAGGTAAAATATGAGACAAAAAAATCATTGCCATCTGAAATGACTAAAAACAAAGGATGGTAGAGACAAGGAGTCAGTGCGAAATTTTGTAAGAACACTGAAAGAGGTGTGGAGGCAAGTGCAGAGGGCAAATACAAGGATTTGAAGAGAGAGGAATCAGCAGTGGAGTACGAGGAAAAGTGATCATGTTATAGGGTACGGCAATGGGTACTGTTGTCCAGCCCATACACCCTGAAGGGCAAGGCAAGAAACTTCATTCCAAGATACCAAAGGTCATACCAGATGATGAAGACTATGTCTTCCATTAATGTAAAGTTACAGTTGCCTACACAAACAACAATAGTAGGTGTTGGATGTCTTCAACAGTTCCAAGGTGCTATGGATACATTAGCACAAGTATCAAGAACTACTTCTGGGAAGCAGGTGAAGAAGAAGAAGAAGAAGAAGAAGAAACAAAGGAGTGAACACAGGGATGTTGAACAACCAATGCAGGAGGTACCAAACACATTGGGTCAAGGGAATGATAGAAAGTGTTTGATGTATTTTCAATGCTATAATAATTCCCAAATTCTTGTGATTACAGACAATGAGGCTTTGTTGACAATCTTTACGATATAATGCAGAAATTCACTCCATACTCAAGGCAAAGTTTACAGTGGAGTGTACATAGTTTGAAACTTCCTGACAGATCAGAACTCTGCGCCAGTACAGCATTGGGATAGAGAACCCTGACTTTAATGGCCAATGCTCTTACTGACTGACCTACCAATGCATGACTCGTGACTCACTGACACAATGTTATTTTTTTAGTAACTCTCTCTTATAGTTCTGACTTCACAGAAATTCTTCTGCATTCATTACATGACTGGTACTGTTGGAAGAAAGTATACTGCAGAGAAATGGGTGAGGCACATACAAGGGGATTGTTCCTTAAATGAATCTTTCACTTTGCAGCTTAGTGTGCGTTCTTTTGAATTTTCCTGGAAATTAAAACTCTATGTTGGATCTGGACTCAAACACAGGACCCCACGTTACACAGGCAATGCTCTTGTCTAGTTATACTTGCTGGCACAAATCACAACTTGTCCTCGTGGCTTTAAGAGCACTGTCCACAAAAGAGAAGTTTCTGGGTTTGTATCTTCCATGGAGTTGAGTAAAGTTTATGTGGAAATTATTTGCATTCTTTTATTCATGTTGTGTAAATCACAAAGAAACTAATACAAGTTTTTATTGCTAGGGACAAATGCAATTAATTAATAAATGTACTTAGAAATGTATGTAAAAATTTCATCATGTATGTTTCACCTGGTACTGATCCTTCTCCTGGGACTTAGTACCATACCAATGAGGGGACTCTTCCTTCATGGCATTGCAGCCCAAGGGGACAGAGGTTCAACTCTAATGTGGTGCCCCACCCAACTGTTTTCTCTTGTGCAATGGCTGTAGCACTTTGAACTGATAACTGTTGAGGCAGAACTTCTCCCTGAGAAGCTGGCTTCCCTGCCAGTGTTCCAGCTAACCACAGTGCCGAAGAGGCCGCAAGTTTGCTGCACTGCCCTCCATATTGGACCACAGTTGCTATGCTGAGCATAGATGTCAGCGATCCCGGGCACACGTCAGAGCTGCAGGCTGAGCAGCTGCTGTCGAAATACCACACACGGTGACCAATTGTGTGCCATGGGAGGGTGTGGCGGCTGCACGACAGCATCCATCTGTAGCAGCTTGAGGCATAATGAAGAATTTGTCTCGTTACTACTGTTTCACTGACGCTTCGTCCAGAAAAAATGCACACTGTGACATTGGCAGCACTCATTCCAGCACAAAAAGTAGCCTGACACCCACAGGTCTGCTTCAGCATGTTGAACTGAGTTTCTAGATTAATTAACATTTGATTTAATTTTTACTTGTGACTGAGTTGGACTTTAATGAATTTTATACATAGTGAATGACTACTGACATGTTTCTAGTGTGCACGGCATGTTTTGCATACGACAAACTGTATGATGCGGGTCTTTGTGAGGTTGAGAACTACACTGTTTGCTGTGAACCAGATGCTAGCCCATTCATCTATCTCATGGACTGTGTTTGAGATGGTTCAGTTTGTGTCCTTGTTTACTATGTGTGTCTCATTAGCTGTTTCGGACAGTCCTTTAAAGTCACGGGAGAGTGCACAGTGGAGGTCAAGAACAGAAGCTTGTCTTGATAGCCACACTTTCCAGAGACTGGACAGTTACATGGAGCCAGCAGTGTGTGTGTGTGGGTCTATATATTTTCCACGAAAATGCAGCTCTCACACACATGACCATAACATAGGATATATTGCAGGAAAAGTTCCCATCTACACGGCTCAGAAAAGCTGGTGTTGGTAGGAAGGATCCAGGTGGCACAGGCTGTGAAGCAGTCATTAAAATGAAGAATACTGTGTTGGAAATTGTGCTCAGCAACTGGGTGGTCCAACTGTTTCTTAGCGACTGTTTGTTGGTGGCCATTGATGCGGACAGATAGCTTAGCTTGTGGATCACATGACTGGTTTCACAGATAGCACTGCCTTTGATGGGATAGATGATGCTTGGGGCCAGATGGGAGTAGCTGTTGGTGGGACGGTGTATGGGAAGGCCTTGCATCTAGGTCTATTACAGGGACATGAGCATTGAGGCAAGGTGTTGGGAGCAGGGGTTGTCTAGAAATGAATGAGGATATTGTGTAGATTCAGAGGGTGATGGAATACCACTGTGGGAGGGGTGGAGACAATAGTGGGTAGGACATTCTTCATTTCAGGACATGATGAGAGATAGTCAAAATCCTGGCAGAGAATGTGATTCAGTGCTCCAGATCTGGGTGGTATTGAGTCACAAGGGGAATGCCCCTTTGTGGCTGGAGAGTGGGACTTTGGGAGATGGTGGGTGACTGGAGAGACAAGGCACAGGAGATCTGCTTCTGTATGAAGTTAGGAGGATAATTACAGGCTGTGAAGACCTCAGTGAGATCCTGGTATATTTTGAGAGGGACTGTTCATCACTGCAGACACGGTGGCCATAGGTGGCTAGGCTGTGTGGAAGTCCCTTGTGTGGAAGTTCTTGGTGTGGAATGGGTGTCAGCTGTCAAAGTGGAGGTATTGCTAGTGGTTGGTAGGTTTGATGTGGACTGAGGTAGCCATCTTTCAGGTGGAGGTCAACATCTTGGAAAATGGCTTGTTGGGTTGAGAAGGATCAGGTGAAGTGAATGGGGGAGAAGGTGTTGAGGTTCTGGAGGAACACTGATAGGGTGTCCTCACCCTCAATTCAGATCACAAAAATGGCATCAGTGAATCTGAACCAGGTGAGGGGTTTGGGATTCTGGATGGTTAGGAAGGATTCCTCTAGATGGCCCATGAATAGATTCCCATAGGATGGTACCATGCAGGTGCTCATAGCCATACCCCAGATTTGTTTGTAGGTGATGCCTTCACAGGAGAAGTATTTTCAGTGAGGATGTAGTTGGTCATGGTGATCAGGAAGATTGTTGAAGATTTGGAATCCATTGCTCTTTGGGAAAAGTTGTGTTCAATAGCAGCAAGGCCATGGGCATTAGGGATGCTAGTGTAAAGGAAGATGGCATCAATAGCAATGAGCAGGGAAATGCGTGGTAAAGGAACAGGAACTGTGCAGAGTTGGTGGAGGAAATGATTTGTGTCTTTTATAAAGAAGGGTAGGTTGTAGGTAATAGGCTGAAAGTTTTGGTCTGTGAGAACAGAGATTGGTTGGGTTTATGGACTTTAGGAAACATGCAGAAGGAAGGAGTGTAGGGAGTGGTAGGGATGAGCAGAGAGATAGACTCTGGGGAGAGGTTCTCGGATGGGTCTAAGGATTTGAGGAAAGATTGGAGATATTGCTGGATTTCTGGAATAGGGTCACTATGGCAGGTTTTGTAGGTGGACAATTCTGACAGCTGGTGGAGTCCTTCTGCCAGGTAATCCTAGCGGTTCAAAACAACAGTGGTGGAATCTTTGTCAGCAGGTAGGATAATAAGATCAGGGTCAGATTTCAGGTGGTGGATAGTGGTTCTGTCTGCGGATGTGATGTTAACTTGCATGTTCAGGGATTTAGGAAATGATGGTGAGGCAAGGTTTGAGATTAAGAAATTCTGGGAAGTTAACAGCGGGTGTTTTAGGGACAGTGGGGGTGGATCACACAGTTGTAAGGAGGAGTGAACTGAGTCAGACAGGGTTCAACATTAGTCTTAAGTTAAGTCTGATTGGTGGTGTTCATGGCTAAAAGTGTTTCCACAGTAGGGACTGAGAGGAGAGAAGGCCTTCATCAAGTCTACCATGACTTAATTTGGGAGTGGGGCAAAAGGTAAGGCCTTTGGAAAGGACTGATACTTCTGTGGGGCTAAGGCTTTTGGAGGAAATGTTGATGGCTGCCTTTCACGTCTGTTTGGGTTCTGGATTCTGTTTGATGGTGGGAGGGAGTTTTTGAGGGTGAGTTAAATACACTATGTGATCAAAAGTATCAGAACGCCCAACTGAAAATGACTTACAAGTTCGTGGCAGCCTCCATTGGTAATACTGGAATTCAGTATGGTGTTGGCCCACCCTTAGCATTGATGACAGCTTCCACTCTTGCAGGAATATATTCAGTGAGGTGCTGGAAGGTTTCCTGGGGAATGGCAGCCCATTCTTCATGGAGAGCTGAACTTAGGAGAGGTATCAATGTCTGTCGGTGAGGCCTGGCATGAAGTCAGTATTCCAAAACATACCAAAGATGTTCTATAGGATTCAGGTCAGGACTCTGTGCAGGTCAGCCCATTACAGGGATGTTGTTGTCATGTAACCACTCTGCCACAGGCCGTGCATTATTAACAGATGCTCGATCATGTTGAAAGATGCAATTGCCATCCCCGAATTGCTCTTCAACAGTGGGAAGCAAGAAGGTGCTTAAAACATCAGTGTAGGCCTGTCCTGTGATACTGCCATGCGAAACAACAAGGAGTCCAAGCCCCCTCCATGAAAAACATGAGCACACTGTAACACCACCGCCTCCAAATTTTACTGTTGGCATTACACACACTGGCAGATGACGTTCTCCGGGCATTTGCCGTGCCCACACCCTGCCTTTGGATCAACACATTGTGTACCATGATTTGTCACTCCACGCAACATTTTTACACTATTCAATTGTCCAGCATTTATGCTCCTTACACCAAGTGAGGTGTCATTTGGCATTTGCCAGCATGATGTGTGGCTTATGAGCAGCTGCTCAACCATGAAATCCAAGTTTTCTCACCTCCCCCCTAACAGTCATAGTACTTACTGTGGATCCTGATGCAGTCTGGAATTCCTGTGTGATGATCTGAATAGATGTCTGCCTATTACACATTATGACCCTCTTCAACTGTCGACGGTCTCTGTCAGTCAACAGGTGAGGTCGGCCAGTACGCTTTTGTGCTGTATGTGTCCCTCCATGTTTCCACTTCACTATCACATTGGAAACAGTGGACCTAGGGACGTTTAGGACTGTCAGAATCTCACTTACAGATGTTTGACACAAGTGACACCCAATCCCCTGACCATGTATGAAGTCCGCGAGTTATGTGGAGTGCCCCATCCTGCTCTCTCATGATTTCTAATGACTACTGAGGTCACTGACATGGAGTACCTGGCAGTAGGTGGCAGCACAATGCACCTAATACAAAAAATGTATGTTTTTGGGTGTGTCCAGATACTTTTGATCACATAGTAGGTCTGCAAGACAGGTTTTATTAGCTATTAGGGGATGCAGGAGAGGTTTGGACATTGTTCTGGAGCTGGTGGATAATGGTAGTCCAAGGCAGCTATAGGTGATAAACAGACTGGAGGTTTTTGAGGTGGAGTTGTTTAAAAAATAATTGCCATTGTCAGAAGTCATTCACTGCAACTTCAGATGATGATTCACATCCTTCTGGATCTTCTTGCTGTAGAAGCTTTTTGTAAAATGGTTAGTGCTCCAATTCTAGTTTGGGAAGCACTTAGCTGAGTAGAAACATCAAATCAGTGTACTTTTTCTTTGTTATAAGCAGAATGGACAAGTAAAAAGTTGGTGTCTTTCACTAATATCTTGTTCACTTTCTCGTGCTTTCTTTCTAAAATCTAGAGCTACTCATATAAACTCTTCATAAAAGTATTCTTTAAGTCGAATAACAAATAAACACTGTTTTGTGAATCCTTGGCCATCTGACTGGCTTCCTGTTCATCACTTCTTCCCTAATAATCATGTGGTGATTCAGATGATGCTTCCAATTGATAATCTTGTCATTGGTTATTTTGTGAACAACATATCGTTTGTCATCATTTCTTCTTGTGTTTCTGGCAATAGTCTCCCAGCCAGAAGACTGGATCACTTTCCCAAGTCTTACGTTTTGTGTGACTGCTGAATGCATTGAGTCAAATACCACTTTGTCATGACCAACAACCATGAATTTTAAAACAATTGTTCACAGGTTAGGTATCTCATGAACTGTGATAAAGCATATTGCAGCAACAAATTTGTCCTCTAGAGTCATCAGCGATCAGTAAAACAGAAAACAGCACTCATATCATTGCAGGGAGAGATTTGATATATTGGTACAAACAGCTTGTTATCTCACGGCTTCATTGCTTTTCCCTCCATTTCTGATCACATGAAACAATCTTGTTTTGATTTTGTGACATACACTGCAAAATTATGAAAAATTGTAATGTTCTTCACTTATGTGGCCATACTGTCCGTAGTTGCTTTACAATTTCTGACAGTATTTTTGTTCTGTTGTTACAACTGCAGGAACTTGTAGCTGTAATGAGAGAATGAAAATACCCCAGGATTTTCCATTGTTCCTCATAAAACAAATCATTGTTGGTGGGATCATTTGAGGCCGACAAAACTTGTTGGAGGTTGAAGTTGCCGCTAACAAAAGTCATATCTGAGTTTTGTCTTGTTTCTTCTCCTCTTGAGGCATGTCTTGCTAAAAGGGAACAGTGTATACTGATAAGCCAAAAAATTATGACCACTGTCCACCACAATGATAGATGCTGCCTGGTGATGTACAGGCACATGGCACAGTAACAAAAGCATGTAAGCAGAGCAGATACAGACAAGGTATCACCTTAGTGAAGATATGGGCTGCAAATGTGGAAATCCATTGAGAAAAACAACTTTGACAAAGGGAAAATTATTATTACGCAAACCCTGTGAACAAGTGTCTCGAAGATGTCAGAGCTGTTTGAATATTCACGTGATATTGCCGTGAGCATCTACAGAAAGAGGTAGGAGGACAGTTAAACTACCACTAGGCACTTAGTGATTGGATGTACATGATTCTTCAGAGAACATGGCGTTTGGAGGATTGTCTGTTCTGTAAAGTAGGATAGATGGTGATCTGTGACATCTCTGTCAAAAGAGCATAATGCTGGCGCATGCACAAGTGTTTCAGAGCACACCGTTCATGGTATGTTGTTGAATATGGAGCTCCGCAGCAGATCAAAGCTGTGTGTTCATATGTATACTCAACAATATCACCAATTATGATGGTAGTCAGCATGGGAACATCGGGATTCAACCGTCAATCACTGGAAATGTGTTGGCTTTTCAGCTGAATTACATTTTTTTTTTACACTAGGCCGATGCTCGTTTCCACAGACAGCGTCACTGAGGTGAATGGCGGTCTGACGTGCAGTGCGCCACAGACGCAGGCTGGTGACAGCAGTCTTATGCAGTGGGAAACATTTTCCTGCACTTGCATGGGACCTGTGGTAGTAATCAAAGACACGCTGATAGCTGCAAACCACCTGCATCCCTTCATGCTTGTGTCTTCGCCAACAGTGATGTCATCTTTCTGCAGTACACTTTTCCATATCTCGGAGCCAGAAATGTGCTATATGGTCAGAGCAGAATTATAGTGAAGTCATGTTGATATCTCAGCAACCAAATTCACCTGACGTAAATCCTATGGAACCCATCTGGGGCCTGCCGGCCGCGCTTTAGTCTGGAACCCATCTGGGTCACTATCAGGTGCTACCACCGCATACGCAAATCAGCAGCCTGTTATTTATGTAAATTACGTGGCCTGTGCATAGACATGTAATGCCACATACCTCCACACAAACCTACCAACAAACTTTCGGATCCCTGATATGCGGAAACAGTAATGTATTTTCTTCCAAAGGTGTATAAACAAGCTATTAAGCAGGTGGTCATAATGTTTTGGCTCATCAATCTAATTAGGTGTATGTTCACCTTTATTGACCCCAGCAGTACAGTAGGCTATGCACAGATGACACTAGTATTTTTTGGTATGATGAGATTGCACTCCTCTGAAAAAATTGCCCTGGTTACAAGGGCTTAGCTGTTTCAAGATCATTTTCTTAATGTGCGGATTTGTACAGGTTGTACATGAGTGTGATTTAAGCAACAAAATTAGGAATTTTTTTTTTTTTTTGTCCCAGTGCATCAATAAACAGATTCAACAACTGCAAAACTTTCAGTGTGATTCCTCCCACTGTACAAAAGTTCTGATGTGACTCTTTATGAGGTTTTTTTTGTTTTGTTTTGTTTTGGGATCCAAAAACAACTAAAGTCATACACGCCCATGACGTAACCTTAGAACACAAATACAAAAAAGGAGTTAAAGGCGGACTACACGTTACGTCCAAGCAATGGAAGGAAAGAGAGCTAAGAACAAGGACTTCCTCTTGAAAAAAGGTGCACAAAATATGCCATAGAGACAATGGAGGTCCCAAACTAAAGATTAAATGTCCTTCACCATATTGCTAGGGCAGATAAAAAGTAAAACACGGTCGTTCGCTAAAATGGGCGACAGCGCAGACGGTGAACATGCTTTTGAACATAAATGGTTAAAAAAAAGGGCATTCAGTCAGGAAATGGCAAACTGTCGAAGGTTGATGACGATGAGCACAAAGTGGTGGGGCATCAGCACTTAACAAATGGCAATGGCTAAAATGACAGTGCCGAATAGGCAGACTAGCTAAAATGATCTCCTCATGGTTAGAGAGCTGAGAGGAAGTCAGCCAAGTTGCTGGGATAGGTTTAATTCCCCCCAGAGCTTGTTCCTATGAAGGGAAGACCAATGGCGATGCTGAAGTGACACCACCTGCTGACAAACAGCAACATGGAAATCATCGAAAGAAATGGAAGAACTAGCGGGTTGAGGAACGAGGACTGCAGCCATGGCAGCAGCGTCTGCAGCCTCATTTCCTGTCAGACCAATGTGACCAGGAGCTCACAGAAACATCACAGTGGCTCCCTCAAGACTGAGCAAGTGGAAGCTTTCTTGGACCCATTGTACTAAGGGATGGATTGTGTACAGCACAGAGGGGATCTGAAGGAAATGGAGCAGGTGACACAATTAAAAAGACTGTGTCGCTGGATATACTGCATGGCCTGATACAGGGCGAAGAGCTCTGCTGTAATTACTGAGCAGTGTTCTGGAAACCAGTAATGGAAATCGTCAGTGCCAATGACAAAAACATATCCGACACTGTAGTCAGTCTGAGAGCCATCAGTGTAAGCAAAGGTACTATTGCTAAATTCTGTGCCATTGTTGAGAAACTTACAGTGATAGATCAAATCTTGAGTAGCTTCCTTAGAAAGGGAATGAAGTCCATGGTGAACATCCATCTCCACACAAAGCCAAGGTAACGAAGGCTTCACACCCATCAGGAAAGTAGGAGGTAGTGCGAAGTTAAGTTGCTGGAGCAATGGCCGAAAAAGAACTTCAGGAGATAACAGAGAAGAGGGATGTGCTCCATACTGCCAGTCATAGGAGTCATCAAAGAATGAGTATCTGGACATGGCAGATAAATGGAACGCGTATCCGCTGAGCAGAACATCATGTCGTTACAATGATGATAGTTCAGTGGCTTCTGTGTAGAGATTGTTAACCAGGCTAGTGTGAAAGGCGCCACTGGCCAAACTGATTCCACGATGATGGATTGTGTTCAGACAGCATAAGATGGACGGACGTGCATATGCATAAATGCAGTCTAGTTTCAAACAGACAAGGGGTCCGCACAAATGGAGGAGGGTAGTTTGATCTACTCCCCAGGAAGTAATGCTTAGAGCACATAGGACATTGGGGGACCTGATACAACAGGCAGGCAGGTAAGGCATGTGCGAGAACCAAGGTAATCTTCTATCAAGCACGAGCCCCAGGAATTTCATAGTTTCAGAGAACAGAAGAGCAACATGCCCAAGATGTAAAGGCAGTGGAAGAAACCCATTACATTCCCAGAAATTCATATAAACGGTTTCATCAGTAGAAAAGCGAAAGCCACTGTTGATGCTCCATGAATCAAGTCAATCAAGACATCGCTGAAGACACTCCTTGAGAAGGGAAGCCCCTGGAGAATGCAATAGATCACAAACTTGTCGACAAATGCATGATGGGACAAAGGCAATAATAGGTTTAACAGCTATAGAAAAAGAGGATGACGCTCATGACGGAGCCCTGAGGCACCACATTTTCCTGGATAAAGGTGTCTGACAAGGCAGAACACACACATAGCTTGAATACTCTGTCTTTTAAAAATTCCTGAAGAAAACGGAGCAGGCGGCCTCACAAGCCCCATGTGTAAAAAGTGAGGAGAATACCAGTCCTACAGCAGGCATCATACGCTTTCTCCAAATCATAAAAACATGATCACAGTCTGGTATTTCTGCAGAAAACTGTTCATGACATGGATTGATGAAAGTGATGAGATGGTCAACTGCAGAACAGCACACACAAAATTGACATTGTGCAGTGGTTAGTAAATTGCGTGACTTGAACCACCATACCGGCTAGGCATGAATGATATGTTCCATCACTTTGCAAACACAGCTGGTAGGAGAAATGAGGCTGTAGCTAGAACACAGCTGGTGGAAGAAATGAGGCTGTAGCAAGAAGGAAGGTGTTCGTCCCTTTACCAGGCTTAGGTATGTGTACAACAGTGGCTTCATGCCAGTGTCTGGGAAATGGGTGCCGGCTGTTGCGGCCAAGTGGTTCTAGGCGCTACAGTCTGGAACCACGCGACCACTACACTCGCAGGTTCGAATCCTGCCTCGGGCATGGATGTGTGTGATGTCCTTAGGTTAGTTGGGTTTAAGTAGTTCTAAGTTCTAGGGGACTGATGACCTCAGATGTTAAGTCCCATAGTGCTCAGAGCCATTTGAACCATTTGGGAAATGTGCCATCTGCCCAGAAGCTATTATATGTATGAATGAGAAAGTGGTTGCCCAGAAGAAGAAGGTGCTGCAACATCTGAATGTGAACATTGTATGGCTCTGGGGTGGAAAGTCGGGATGAAGTTGGAACATGATCTAGCTCCCTCATAGTAAAGGTGGCATTGAAACATTTATGATTCTGAGAGGAGATGTGTATCACCTGAGCCTCCTCCAGTTGTTTCCAATGGAGGATAGTGATAGTTGGTGGAGCTAGAAATATCTATAAAATAGCAGCCTAAGGTGTCGGAGACAGCAGCGGGGTGCACAATGACATCATCTGCTATGGCCAGGCTGAAAACTGGGGGATGGGCCATGGTCCCAGATAGCAATCAAAGGTTGGCCCACACAATGGAAGAGGGAGTGGAATTGTTAACAGAACTAGTCAATGAAATCCAGCTAGCTTTCTTGCTATCCCCAAGAATGCGACGACTCTGCGCACACAACTGTTTATAATGAACACAGTTCGCCGCCATAGGAGGACGGTTAAAAACTTGGAGAGGTCATCTTCATGCACGAATTGCGTCATGGCATGCCTCAGTCCCCCAATGAACAGGGACATGGTGCGGTAAAGATGAAGTGCGAGGAATGAAACTGTCTGTGGTGGTAAGGATAACATCTGTAAGGTATTCTAACTTGTCGTCACAACTGGGCAAATGGTGTTAGATGAAGATCGCCATGGAGGAGTAGAGCCTCCAGTCAGCCTTAGAAAGCTTCCATTTGGGTTTACACGCAGGTGTGGTAGGAGTTAGCAAATGGATAGCACACGGGAAATGGTAGCTCGAGAACTTGTCAGAGAGAACAGATCACTTGAGACAACAGGCTAGCTGGGCTGTGCAGAACAAGAGGTCCAAATGGGAATAGGTCTGCATAGAGTCTGAAACCCCCCATGAACCATGGACCTTGCCGTTGGTGGGGAGGCTTGCGTGCCTCAGCGATACAGATAGCCGTACCGTAGGTACAACCACAACGGAGGGGTATCTGTTGAGAGGCCAGACAAACGTGTGGTTCCTGAAGAGGGGCAGCAGCCTTTTCAGTAGTTGCAGGGGCAACAGTCTGGATGATTGACTGATCTGGCCTTGTAACAATAACCAAAACGGCCTTGCTGTGCTGGTACTGCGAACGGCTGAAAGCAAGGGGAAACTACAGCCGTAATTTTTCCCGAGGGCATGCAGCTTTACTGTATGATTAAATGATGATGGTGTCCTCTTGGGTAAAATATTCCAGAGGTAAAATAGTCCCCCATTTGGATCTCCAGGCGGGGACTACTCAAGAGGATGTCGTTATCAGGAGAAAGAAGACTGGCGTTCTACGGATCGGAGCGTGGAATGTCAGATCCCTTAATCGGGCAGGTAGGTTAGAAAATTTAAAAAGGGAAATGGATAGATTAAATTTAGATATAGTGGGAATTAGTGAAGTTCGGTGGCAGGAGGAACAAGACTTCTGGTCAGGTGACTACAGGGTTATAAACACAAAATCAAATAGGGGTAATGCAGGAGTAGGTTTAATAATGAATAGGAAAATAGGAATGCGAGTAAGCTACTACAAACAGCACAGCGAACGCATTGTTATGGCCAAGATAGATACGAAGCCAACACGTACTACAGTAGTACAAGTTTATATGCCAACTAGCTCTGCAGAAGAAATTGAAGAAATGTATGATGCATTAAAAGAAATTATTCAGATAGTGAAGGGAGACGAAAATTTAATAGTCATGGGTGACTGGAATTCGAGTATAGGAAAAGGGAGAGAAGGAAATGTAGTAGGTGAATATGGATTGGGGCTAAGAAATGAAAGAGGAAGCCGCCTGGTAGAATATTGCACAGAGCACAACATAATCATAGCTAACACTTGGTTTAAGAATCATGAAAGAAGGTTGTATACATGGAAGAACCGTGGAGATACTAAAAGGTATCAGATAGATTATATAATGGTTAGACAGAGATTTAGGAACCAGGTTTTAAATTGTAAGACATTTCCAGGGGCAGATGTGGACTCTGACCACAATCTATTGGTTATGACCTGTAGATTAAAACTGAAGAAACTGCAAAAAGGTGGGAATTTAAGGAGATGGGACATGGATAAACTGACTAAACCAGAGGTTGTACTGAGTTTCAGGGGGAGCATAAGGGAACAATTGACACGAATGGGGGAAAGAAATACAGTAGAAGAAGAATGGGTAGCTTTGAGGGATGAAGTAGTGAAGGCAGCAGAGGATCAAGTAGGTAAAAAGACGAGGGCTAGTAGAAATCCTTGGGTAACAGAGGAAATATTGAATTTAATTGATGAAAGGAGAAAATATAAAAATGCAGTAAATGAAACAGGCAAAAAGGAATACAAACGTCTCAAAAATGAGATCGACAGGAAGTGCAAATTGGCTAAGCAGGGATGGCTAGAGGACAAATGTAAGGATGTAGAGGCTTATCTCACTAGGGGTAAGATAGATACTGCCTACAGAAAAATTAAAGAGACCTTTGGAGATAAGAGAACCACTTGCATGAACATCAAGAGCTCAGATGGAAACCCAGTTCTAAGCAAAGAAGGGAAAGCAGAAAGGTGGAAGGAGTATATAGAGGCTCTACACAAGGGCAGTGTACTTGAGGACAATATTATGGAAATGGGAGAGGATGTAGATGAAGATGAAATGGGAGATATGATACTGCGTGAAGAGTTTGACAGAGCACTGAAAGACCTGAGTCGGAACAAGGCCCCAGGAGTAGACAACATTCCATTGGAACTACTGGCGGCCTTGGGAGAGCCAGTCCTGTCAAAATTCTACCATCTGGTGAGCAAGATGTATGAAACAGGCGAAATACCCTCAGACTTCAAGAAGAATATAATAATTCCAATCCCAAAGAAAGCAGGTGTTGACAGATGTGAAAATTACCGAACAATCAGTGTAATAAGCCACAGCTGCAAAATACTAACACGAATTTTTTACAGACGAATGGAAAAACTAGTAGAAGCCGACCTCGGGGAAGATCAGTTTGGATTCCGTAGAAACACTGGAACACACGAGGCAATACTGACCTTACGACTTATCTTAGAAGAAAGATTAAGCAAAGGCAAACCTACATTTCTAGCATTTGTAGACTTAGAGAAAGTTTTTGACAATGTTGACTGGAATACTCTCTTTCAAATTCTAAAGGTGGCAGGGGTAAAATACAGGGAGCGAAAGGCTATTTACAATTTGTACAGAAACCAGATGGCAGTTATAAGAGACGAGGGACATGAAAGGGAAGCAGTGGTTGGGAAGGGAGTAAGACAGGGTTGTAGCCTCTCCCCGATGTTATTCAATCTGTATATTGAGCAAGCAGTAAAGGAAACAAAAGAAAAATTCGGAGTAGGTATTAAAATCCATGGAGAAGAAATAAAAACTTTGAGGTTCGCCGATGACATTGTAATTCGGTCGGAGACAGCAAAGGACCAGAAGAGCAGTTGAATGGAATGGACAGTGTCTTGAAAGGAGGATATAAGATGAACATCATCAAAAGCAAAACGAGGATAATGGAATGTAGTCGAATTAAGTCGGGTGATGCTGAGCGAATTAGATTAGGAAATGAGACACTTAAAGTAGTAAAGGAGTTTTGCTATTTGGGGAGCAAAATAACTGATGATGGTCGAAGTAGAGAGGATATAAAATGTAGACTGGCAATGGCAAGGAAAGCATTTCTGAACAAGAGAAATTTGTTAACATCGAGTATAGATTTAAGTGTCAGGGAGTCGTTTCTGAAAGTATTTGTATGGAGTGTAGCCATGTATGGATGTGAAACATGGACGATAACTAGTTTGGACAAGAAGAGAATAGAAGTTTTCGAAATGTGGTGCTAGAGAAGAATGCTGAAGATTAGATGGGTAGATCACATAACTAATGAGGAAGTATTGAGTAGGATTGGAGAGAAGAGAAGTTTGTGGCTCAACTTGACCAGACGAAGGGATCGGTTGGTAGGACATGTTCTGAGGCATCAAGGGATCACCAATTTAGTATTGGAGGGCAGCGTGGAGGATAAAAATCGTAGAGGGAGACCAAGAGATGAATACACTAAGCAGATTCAGAAGGATGTAGGTTGCAGTAGGTACTGGGAGATGAAGAAGCTTGCACAGGATAGAGTAGCATGGAGAGCTGCATCAAACCAGTCTCAGGATTGAAGACCACAACAACAACAACAACAACAGAGTCTGAAAGGAATGTGGGTGCTCCAGTGTTAAGGTATATGAGGTAGAGTTGATTGAGGTCAGTCAGTCAGACAGGTTCTGGAAGAGCCCAATGGGGATGGTGCACATTAAAGTCACCAAGAAGCAAAAAGGAGTGAAGGAATTGATCAGTAAGCTGGAGGAAGTCTGCCCTGATGACACCAAATGATGGAGAGATGTGGATGGTACATAGAGAAAAGTGAGGCGAGGAAGGAAAATACGGAGTACAGCAGCTTGCAACCAAGTGTTCAGTGAGATGGTTTGACTTTAAATATCATCCTGGATAAGCTGAATAACCCATGACATGGAATGCTGTCCTCCAGGGAAAGGTCAAAGCTGACTGCAGAGAAATGTGAGAGGTCAAAACGATCGTGAGGATGCAATTTTGTTTCCTGGAAGCAGAAAAAAGTGGTCACTGCAATTCAAAGAGCAACCATAATTTTTCCTTGTTGAATCTCATGCCGTGAACATTCCATTGGAGGATGAGAGGGAAAGGGGACGAGGGAAAAAATGTAAAGTCATCACCTCGGCGGCTGCCGAGTGCCAGCCTTCAACGACCCTCTGCTACAGGACCCATAGGCTGGAGGGTCCTGTTACGTGAGATCTACAGAGGTGTTGGCATTCTTACTGAGTCAACCTGCAGATTCCAGGGCAGAAAAACAGTTGGCAGTGCGCACCATCAACACAGAGGTCGGAGGACACTCCGAGTCGGCAAAGGTGAAAACCATTTGTCTTTGACTTCTTTGAAGCCTTTGCAGTTGGCAGATGGACTCAGATGTTTGTTGGTTGGAGGGACATTAAAAGTCTTTGCAGGGGCATTCCTTCTGTCCTTTCGGGACTGCCAGTTGTGTAGCAGGTCATTTCACTGCCGTAGGCAAAGATTTGGTGGCTAGTTGCACAGCTGGACTAGAAGGAGATGGGGATGCTACCGTGATGCTGGGCAATTTGACAACCACACTGCTGAATTCGTGCTCACAAGTCTGCATAGTCGTGTCCTTTGTGGAGCAAGATGTAGTAAGAATGGTACTGGTAAGTGCTAAATGGTAAAACCCAGGGCTTTCGACTAACCAACAACTTGCAAGCAACAGGGTTAGGCACTTTTTCTGTCACCTGGATCTCCTGGGTCATCAAGATATATGGGACATTTTGAGGATTAGGCTGCATGGTCACCATCACAATTGATACAGATGGGACAAGGAGACAGACAATCGCACTCTTGAGCATCCCTACCACAAGTAACACATTTGGCTGTTTTTACACGATATTTGTATGTGATTGTAGCATTAACACTAGTAGAAGGGCATCGGGTTTGGAATGTATGGTCAGAGCATGGCAGATTCATAGCCTGCTTTTATCTTAGATGGAAGGACTTCTCTGTGAAACATGAGAAAAAGAGTGCGTGTATGCACTAAGGTTGCATCAACCTTCTTCATTACCCGATGGACCACAGTGATGTCCTGATCAGAGTGATAAGTTTGGGTTTCTCCCTCAAACAGGCCAGTGAGCAGCCTAGTGTAAATAACAGCAGGCAAAGAATTCAGCATTCGATGCGCCTCAACATGAACAGGACAGCTGTCGAGGAGCAAAGCTGCAAGTAGTCATTGGACTTGAAAATCACAATTGGTCTCCAAAAGGAAAGTGCTATTACTTAAACGAGAGCAGGATTTCACATCACCTGCAATTGCATCAACACCTTTCTGAATAATATACGGATTAATGGTAGCAAATCACTGACCTCCTTCAATACATGATATACATGATGCCACAAGGAACTGAGGTGCTGCTGGGAGTGTCTTGGACTCTTTAGCCTCATTCTGTCTACATTTAGTAGATGTAGAATGAGATGGTGATTGGCTCAATGCGACGAAATACCCCATGATTGCATGTCTCTGATGGCCAGCTCATCTGCCTTAGCTGACTGTTCACACCTCAGGTCACATGTCCCAAACTCCTGGCAGAGCGACCAGTTGGCAATTTGGAAAGGTAAAAGCTCAGGCAATCACCCCTCTTTGGGCCTGGCCTGTACCTGGGAGTATGTGTAAACCCTACCTGCCAACCTGGGGCTGGGAATTACGCGTTACTCAGTCACCTACTTTGCAGCAGACACATGAGCCAGTCATCAGGAGAGCACAGGGAGGAAGAAGAAGCAAAGAGGAACCTCAGTCACTGAAACAGAGGAAGGATAGGAGATGGAGAGCAAAGAAAGAAAGAATGAAAGAAAAAATACCGAGAAGATTGTTTCAATGTCAGGCTGCTAAAACTTCAGAACATATTCCAAAAAAATATCCTAGATATGTTCCCCAAGGGTGGGGAAAAGGAATAGCAAGAGGATACACATGCAGCACACCGGTTCTGGCGCTGCAGTCCGGAACCGCAGGACTGCTACGGTCGCAGGTTCGAATCCTGCCTCGGGCATGGGTGTGTGTGATGTCCTTAGGTTAGTTAGGTTTAAGTAGTTCTAAGTTCTAGGGGACTTATGACCTAAGATGTTGAGTCCCATAGTGCTCAGAGCCATTTGAACCATTTTTTTGGAAAAAGTGCTGCATAGGCTGGGGTCCCATGGTAGCCAAGCATGAACTCACAAAAGAGTGGTGAGCCTCCTGGGGATGACACTTTATGTGATGGCCCCTTTTGTCTTCTCACCTGGATTTTCAGATGTTCATTGCTTTATCCACAACACATTTACAAATTCCAAGCATATTCAAAAACATGGTGTTACAGACTTCTTCAGGGCAAGTAGAAGTGAAGTTTATTTATTTATTTATTTATTTTAATTCTCTCATGTGTTGGTCTTTTTAATGATCTTGTCTACGTTAAAAAACTTTTTTCTCTCATATGTCTGTAATTTATAATATCTTTCAAAATGTTCAGCCTTTCTGCATTTGTAAACTTGTAACACTTCCGTTTTGCAGTTGTCTTTGCATGGATCTTTCATTCAACTCCTTGAACATGTACTTGACTGCATGAAACATAGGATTCTTTGCACTACTGTCTGATTTTGGAAACACTGTCCTGGATGTTTTAATATTTTTCTAGCATTACTTGTTCTTGAAGCTGTTCCTTCCATGCTATTTAAATTCTGTTCTTTAAAGAACTGCACATCAGCAATGTCATCTTTGGTTGTTCTTTCCAATGGCTGCAGTTCTACCTCATTATCATCAGCTAGCTGTAAATTCTTTAGTTTACTATTTGCTCTCCTTTGTAGCTCTTCATCTGATTCATCATCAAATAATGGTTGATATTCTATAATAGAAGGAAAGAGATCATATGGCGAATCTGAATTAAGAATGTGATCAGTGACAAGCAAAATAGGCTAAGTGGCTGTGTCAGGTGGCTTTTCCCTTGTGACATGTAAAGAAACAATGCTAACTACAGAAGAACAGAAATACGTTTTGGTACACTGTCTATTTTATATTTTAAAAAATTCTTACTACTCAGCTTACTCAGTAAATCTTCTAGCTTATGGTTATCTCATTATTGGCATTTCACATTACAGCACAGTTGGACTACTCAAGATTCTATTTGTAGCACAGAAACACTGCCCGATTTAATACTCACCTTTTGTTCAATTGAGTATTGTATCCAAACAGTAAATCCTCGAAAGTGCAAAAAATAGGGTTATCTGATTGTTGTACTAAAGCAGTGATATGTTCTGATCCAAGGAACATCATTCATTCTCATCCTGATGATCTTGCCTGAACTAGGAATTAGTAAATATTATATGAAAATATGTGACATAATATATTTAATATCTAGTGATCCAAAGAACATTTTTTTTTCCTGTATTAAGTTACTGGCATTAGTATTAAAAACGCAGTACCATATTCTATGTAGTGTGTTTCCACATAAAAATTACTGTGTGCAACCTATGCCTTCACAAATGGCAATTTAATACCCTTGCAACTGATGCATAAACAGTAAAAACTGACCAACAATTGACAACAGCCAGATAAATCAGTTACACAGAATATGGTGAGTACATTATTATATTATTTTTCGCACTAGGATTATTATTTTTCTCTTGAATTTTGCCTTCCTCATTCCTTTGCCATATATGTTGTGTGTTGCCTGTAGTAAAGTTAAGCAACATTTGTTGCAGGGTTGTTGATTTATTTGTGAGTAATACGTTCAAAGTAGTAGTACTTTTTGTTACGCCACAGTTGCCATTAGGACATGATAGGTTTAGAATCTGCCAATGGGAGAGTAAATGTTTGATGGCAGCAATATTATGGATATTTGTAATGTATTCACATATTGGTGTAGGAATCCTTTCACTGGCGACAATATCTAGCCATTGCGGGATGTCCCACAGTGAGGTTTATAAATGCTGGGAATCATTTGGTGAAGTGCAATTCTGGGAAGAGAAAAGAGACACATGACAGAGGTGTTTGAGAAGGGACAACCGTATTTACCCAATTATAAAACGAAGTTTTTATTTCCAATTGGTCATTCAAAAAAATAATGGGCCTCTTATATGCACAAATTAAGCTACTGCTGCCAACAGATGAAGTTTTGGCTACTGACATGTCTAGATTTATTTTTAAGAACTCTATTGGGTAGGGCATTTTTAAGAACTCTGTCAGGTAGGGCTGGGCAAATTAGACTCTCCTTCAAACAGGTTCAATTTTCCCGATACGCTGTGGTGTTCGATACAGTATCGGTGTGGCTCAATCAATCACATGACATTTGATTCACCGCTAGTGCAAGACATAAGCAAGAAACAATAAACTAACCAATATAACAATCTATTGCTCTGATTAAAATTTGACAATTTTGTTTAACACTGGAGGAAACAGCACCAAATTCTATCATCTTACAAACTCTTGTTATGTTTGAAAACATTTGCAATAGAAGTTCTCAGACACATATGGAAATCATGTACAAACATAATACTGCTTTTTAATTGTATTTCAAAGTAAAAATGTTGTCCAAGAAGTGGTACTTGTTTCTGAAACCAGATCAGCAGTTTATTTGATTATGAGAGACTAATGATTTACTAAGTGGGTTGGAACTAAGAAATTCATGCGCTGTTCATGTATTAGAATAGAGGGTAAAAACGTTACCAGCTTTTAATTAGCTTTAGAACAAGATACCGACTTTCAGACAAAATGAGGAGGGAAAGTTATTGAGAATGAAATGTCTAACAAACAAAATAAACTGACCGTAGTACTTGTTGCACGAATAAATAACAGTGGCACGACCCGTAGTAGGAGATAGAAACACGTCAGTAGATGGCGGGACGAGAACATATACGTGAATTATATTGAATTGTGACTGATCTTTTATTTACATATTTGTTGTTACATATGAATTGCACCCCAGAATATATTATTGCAGTCCACGTCTCACAGCTGCTCCAGCTTAGCACTACGAAAAGTTTGGAGGAGGAACAGTGATACCAGATTGGCTGAGGACAACGAAGTGGGAAGGGGAGTAGTGAGTGGGCAGCAAATTACGGTCTTACCAGCCTTGGTAATGTATACCGTGTCCTACTGCTTTTCAGGAACAGGTAATATTTAAGCTACAGTTTGATTGAATCCATTTGTAGTCTGAATTGAACCGACTTTAAAACTCAAGAGAGTGTATTTCTTCAGGTGACGGTAAAAGTAGATGAGGGCCAAGTGTACTTCATGCTGCAATGTTCTCAATGCTCAGCATGACATATGGGAAGGAAAGGGAGGTGGTCAACTGCTGGGCAGACACTGTGTTTATAACAAAGAGACATCAATTTCTCACGCTATTATAGATGCGAAATCCAATATGTATTTGGGTAAAACCAGCTGTGTTCTCAGGTCCCACCATAATCACCTCAACATATTGTTAAAAGAAAATAAAAAGCCAAATATTTGTCACAATGAAGATATAAATTTCACAACTGTGAAATGATGATGGTGAGTGTGATTAAAAATAGTGATACAACAGACAGACTGCTGCGATTACGTCACTGACCAGAGTTTGATGGCAGATGCATCCCATAGCCTGTGGAGACCCCTGTCAACTCAACGTAAGTTCCTTATGAGTTAGGATCTTTGAAGGTAAAAAAAAAAACCAGTGCACAGCCCATTCTGAAACACACATCCTAAAGTCCATTAGCCCAACTGACAAGGACAGCCCACTAATCCCACAGAAAGGACCTCTATTCTTTGGCACCAGCACCTTCAGCATATTGTTCACAGCTTACTCTACTTCATTAAAGACAGAAGCCCTCCATGGGCACCAGGTAGTTCTTGTCAGTTATAACACCTGGCACACCTGACCCTCTATACACATGCATCCCCAATTTCTATGGTCACTCTTCCACCAAGCATGATCTCTCAACTCCCAGCTACTCCAAATTCTCCATTTCCTTCTTGGTAACTATTGTCAGTCATGTTTACCCCTAAATGCCAGAAGTTTACGGCAAAGGAACCATGCATTCAATGCTCTAAAAATCAGCATCTTCCCAATTCATTTCACTTGATTCTCCATGGCACTGCAAAAATATTCCTGTATGACACCAGCCTGCTGGTAGCACCAACCTGTGTTCATATTATATCTAACAATAAAAAAAAATAACTCAGCATAACGAGGTCCCTCATATGCAGCCTTCCAATCTATAGCTGGCTTATCAAGAAGCCTCTCTCCAGTATACCCAATGGCTTTGGAAGCCCTGCAGAGTATGCTGCCACTTTCTCCAGTAACAATCTGGCACGCATTATTGCCGCAGACCGGCCTACTCAACACTTAAGTGTACAGCCTTTAAGAAGCTTCCATGACCACTACTCAGGAGGGTAACAGTGGAACCACATTCTTCAGCTATCTTCTGTGATGCTCTGAAATAATATTCCCAGGCTCTAAATTGAAATTTCATTGCCACCCAACCAGAGCAAAGTTATTCTCTGTTTACGACACTGATTCTTCCACCATCATGTTTCACAGGTCACATCTGTGGACGGACCCAAGCATGAGAAGAGCCGTATATCCACATTTTCCTGCAGTCACCGACATTTCTTAACCAATCAGAAACCTTTGAAACAAACATTATCTACCTGGTCACTGTAATCAATTCATACTTTTCTATATGAGTATGAAACAACTGTCCAGCTGGATAAATGGCCACTACCATACTGTGGCCAAATAATGCAACATCAACTGCAGCTTCACAGCCTGTGCCACACGTTTACATGTTCTTTAAATCTCCACTCTTGTTGTCCCTCACAACCACTGAGCTGGAATGCAGGTACTATGAAATAGCACAAAACTGAAAGCATGTGCATCAGCCCACTCCCAGTAGTGGTGTCTGTCTGAAGTCTTCCACTGAACATTGATCAATTTGGATTGTAAAGCAGATGTACTGATTAATTTTTCCTAAAATTTTGAAATACCCAAAAAATTCATTTTTTTACATATAAAGTAATTTATCACAACATCCAATGTCATTTTCGAGTTTTCCATCCATTTCCTGATTTATGCCCACATGTAAATTAGGGATTTTTCTGGCAAAGTTGTAACGTACCAGGCAAACACGACATCACTTTCAGTAAAATTAACTTTATTTTTAAAAAAGATATACAGGAAAGGGTTGTGGTCCAAATGTTAACTCTAAAAATACTACCACTTACAGTAAAACTTTTATACAACCCTCAAGTTAGTTTGAAAACTATAGTAACTTCATTTACACTTAAACAGAACTAATTTCTTGTTAAATTTTCCACCACAGTTCACAAACCATAACATTAGGCTTTAATACACTGTAGAGGAGCTTCCTGGCAGGTTTCCTGTGTGCAGTTTTTACCTTCAAAACTCATGCCCAAAATGCTATAAAAATTACACTTCACAATTGAAATTTGCCATATTCAAATACACTATACAATTAAAATTCCTTAGACCCCACAATTATATAATTTATCTTACTTAGCATTAATTATATATTGCTTTCAGTATGGGAATGAGACCATTGTCTACAGACTTTGTACTTTAAATTCTCGTTCACACATTTACACACATCGGTTGCTCGTTTAAGAGCTAACAAACAAAACACAAAAAGATTCCCAGCACATTACAGCCAAAACTGAACCATTATGGAGTATAGGGCTTGCATATACCATAAAAGTAATATACAAACAATGTAAAGCCCAGGATGGAATAACAATAATATGGAAAGGATAGATGCTAATCACCATGGAGGTGGCACTGAGTAACAGGCAGGCACAATGAACAAAAGACTGCTAAAATATTCAAACTTCCAGACAAAGTCGTCCTCCCTAAATAGAAAACACACATTCACTATGGCCATGTGTATGAGAGACAAATTTGAGTTTGTGTGGTTAAGTTTTTTCTGTTTTGTAAGAACTTTGTCCAAAAGCTTGAATATTTTAGCAGTCCTTTCACTGTGCCTCGGCACCACCTCTACATGAGCGTAGCAATCTATCTTTTCCATAAAAGTAATATACAAGCACACTGTCTCTCAGCTTAATTAAAGGCAGCTCGTCTTCATTAAAATAGCCAATTATAATGCAAGTAAAAATATTTTTATACAGTTCAGTGTGGTACACAGATTTCAATTCTAAGATTTTTTTATGTTACTGCAAACGCAAAGAAAATATCCTTAACAGGTGGAGGGTGTATCGAGGGAGGGGAATACCGTGTGATACACACACAGAATGAATAGTTTAAGGAGGACTGTCTCCATATTAACTACAGTTTTTGTATCAACAGACACTTTCAACCAAAGTCCACTAAACAGTAGTAAAGGAAACAACTGGAAACACAGTAAATGAGTCCCTAATTTCAGTACAAATTTTATTTTAATATTTGCTCCAGGAAAGTTGCAGATAATACTTTATCAAGCAAAAGTATATATTTAAGAACAATAGGTACCACGATTCCTATTACAAGCTACACGTATTTTGGTAAATGCTATTAGCTAGTTATACAAGCATGTCTCAGATGCAACAAAAACCATTACTAGTCCCTTTTACTCAAAATCAATTTTAAGAGTTTCCTGATAAATTTCAATTTTCACATGCTGAGAAATTGTGAACAAGCTTAATGGATTGGTCATGTGTACACATCATTAATCTCACTTGAATCTGCACATTTTGAAGAAGATCAGCATAGTGCCCTTAAAAATCTGGAATGCTGTATTTCCATTACCTCCAAAATTAATTAGAACCTTGTATGTAGGCATAGGACGATAAGATAGTTATGCCAACAAAATGCCGCTATAAAGTATCATAATCTTTCAAGCATCTCACTAGCCAATGTCCCTTTTTACACATTTGCATGAAACACCAAATCATATCACAGAAAAGTAAGAAGTTACCAGTCACTTGGCATTTTTGAGTCAAATGTTACTCCTTCACATGAGTTTATGTGGCAGAAATACACATTACCGGAGTGGATGTTTTAAAACTGCGTGACATTAAAAGGCATCTTATGAAACACTGCAGAGAGATACATACCCTTGAAATCACCAAAGAAATTTAATTCCTTGCACAATTTTCAAAGTGGCTAATCCACATTCACTTAAAACTTCGGTGTGGCTTCCAAGACATAAGTAATTTATGGTATGAATTTTATCAGTTTATATTTTACTCAAATATTATTCTTTAAGCCACCCATTAAATTGGCAAGTTACGTAAATAAATTACGAAAGTAATCCTATGGTAAATAAAACCTTACTTGATAAACAAGATAGAAATGAGCGCTCTGAATAGCAGTCTTACTAGCTTCACCTCTCCCTACATGGTGATAAGAGTTAATCACTATGTAATCATCCCATTAACTGTGCAAGTGATACAGGAACAAAGGAAAATTGTACTCTATTTACATGGTTATTCAAATGAATTGGCTTACTTACTTTCCTCTCTAAAAGTGCCCAATTTTCATGCATTTATACATAATGAAAATCAGTAAGATTTTAACAATTATAAAGAACAAATCAGATTCAATCATTGCATAAATGAGAACACACTAAATTTACTTAAAAATATTTATTTTCAGTAATCTTCAATATAAAACATATAAAGTAAGAGTAAAATTTCAGACAATCTGCACATTTGAATATCTGTTACATGATTGTGTTTCTTTACCAAAAACACAGCACTACAAATGTGATGCATTACTCTAGAACACTTATCAGTCAGACTGTAAAAAGAGTTCTCTTATTGGAGAAGCTGTAGAAACTGTGATAAAATCTGATGTCACAACGAACAGCCAAATCACAATCCTTAAGGCATCCAAACATTTTGCAAGTTGGCTTTCAAATGTCAAGATTTTACGACTCCATATGCCTGCTGGTAATTACTGGAGTAACAAACTAATAGTAGCAACTTGCACACTATTGCTGTGCAGCCAAATCCAACAGCAATCCTAATTTCAAGTTGTAATATAAACTGCCACACGATCATCAGAATCAAGTATAAATCAAAGTAAGAATTATTGTAAAAGACATCACAAAAGCTTATTACCATCTTAGCAACCAAATGTGATACAGACATATAAATTGAAATATAAACTGAACAGAAAATATTTATACAATACAGGACTCAGACTGTTTGAAGCGCCACAAAAGTTAAAATACTGCAAGTATGAGTACCAATATTTACAAATGCAGTCATACCTATTATGGTGGGTTGCACAAAGCTCAAGATGAACGGATCAAAATGAACACTGTATTAGCGAGACTATAAAAAAATACTTCAAAGTATGAAACGTCAAGGTCTGAAGAAACTGACAAGATATAACTTCTCTGGAATATTATGTTAATAATAAGCTTCTAAAATTTATCAGTAAAATGAAAAAGCTTTCACTAATGAAGATAATCTAAAACTGCTCTTAAAAGTATATGGTTCTATTAATGTAGACTGTTGAAACATTGAAACAAACATGCACACTTCAGTAGACATCTGGACTCATTCCCATGGTATTTCTATTAATGTTTTTTGGTTTTTTACAACTGCAAGAGATGATTCCTTGTTATTTTATAAACCAAAAAATTAAGTCAAACAACATTCTCTTGATGTGGTCATTTTTATTTAAAATTGCATAGTATTCTGCAAGATGCATGTGAAGTGCAGGTACAATAATCACTAAAACTTGCAGCAGCATATTCTTCATGTAGATATCAACTGAAATAAAACAGGAGACGTTATTAACATCACAGCGCAATTAAATGGAAAAGTAGTAGTGCAAAAGTACCTTTTAGATACTTACTGATTTTACTGTTACTTTAATGAAATCCTTCTTGTGGGCCAGGTCAAAATCTGGATAATGAGCATATACTTGTTTACAAACAGTCTTCATTGTTATTTCTTCGAGGTTAGCTCCTTCCAAAATTTCTTTGACATACGACTTTATCTCTTCATCCTGTACAGACAATTAAAAAAACATCATTCGCATACATTACACAAACAAGCAAAAAGGTCTTCAAAAGGTGAAATACATACGAAACAATTTTAAAATTTTGCTAAAAACTGCAGACTACGTTCAGTCTAGGTAAGAATAAAAAACCGTAAAAATTTACTTACTGTGGGTGGTGCTTTTGTCTTTTTTGATAGGGGTTCATCTTCAGATGAAGACTCGTCATCACTCTTACTAGAGGTTTTCCGTTTTTTAGCTGAAGATTTCTTCTCAGACTTTTTGTTTGGAGTCTTTTTAGCATTCGCTTTCTTGGATGTCTTTTTAGTTTGGCTTCTGCGACCTTTCTTTGATTTTGACTTGGACTAGAAAGAAAAAATAATTTGAAAAATCAGCTGCTAAAAATTAACTACAGAACAAAGTTCTGGTGTATAAATTTAAGAATTGTGAAACAAATATTGGTGAAACAAGGACACATCTATCTCTCTCAGAGCAGCAGTGCTCTGTCCCCTCCTAAACTGTTGGACAAAAATTGCAAGTTGTCATAAATCACAAGCCACCCATGCTTATTCTCGCATATTTTTGGCAGTTTGGATGTTGTTTCTTTTTTTGTGTGAAACCAGGTGTCCAGATATATTAACTAATACACCTGTTGGGACTGGTGCTTTGTAATAAGAGGATACCCCCAACAACCTTCAGTGAAGTGGGGTGGCTTCTGTGCCTTATTAATATAGAGAGCAGGGTACCACAACAGAGGTGTTTCTGGAGGAGCCACATAAACCCGTGGTTCCTGAAGAGGAACAGAGGGCATTCCGGTACCTGCAAGGGGGGGGGGGGTCATATGGATGATTCACTGATCTTGGACTTTTAGCACTTAGCCAACAAAGTCTTGCTAGATTGGTACAGCGAAAAGTTGAAAGCAAGGGGCTTATTGCTGTTATTTTCCCCACTAGTGCTTGCAGCTATACTGTATTCTGTTGGTTCTGGAGATAAAAAGATTCCCCCATGCAGATCTACAGGGGAATTTCGTCATCAGGGAAAACAAAATTAGTATTCTACAGGTTGGAGCATGGAATGTTGGATCCCTTAATCAGGCAGGGAGGTTAGGAATTTAAAAAGAGAAATGTAACAACAGAAACAATTTTTGACAAAATAAAATAATTTGATAAAATCTACTCAACACACAGCAAGAGAACACACACAAACAATTATAATTAGGCAAGGTTTTGGAGCCAGTGGCTCCTCCAGACAGAAAGGCTGAAGGGGAAGGGTGAGGGATGAAGGAAGAGATGTCTAGGAAAAGGGGCAGATTTCGGTGAAGCCATCCAGAACCACAGGTCAGGCGAGACTTGCCAGACAAGATGAAAAGGACATTGGTTTAACACTCATGAAAGAAGATAGTATATGTAGAAAAATCTGCAGACCCCATAAAAAATTTCAAACTGCCTTCAAAATATGTCTTCCCATTATATAATTAGATTTTAAACTGCAGATCATTTCCAAGAGCAGATACTGACTGATCATAATTTACTGATTATGGTCATCAGATTATGGAAGAATTCATAAAATTAAGAAGATGGGCTCTGGATAAATTGAAAGAAGCAGGGATGTTAACAGTTTGAAAGGAAGCCTTAAAAAACTAACACAAACAACAGAAGGAAGTACAATAAGAGGAATGGGTAGTGCCAAGAAATGGAAGTGAACACAGCAGAGTATCAAATACGTTAACAACAACAAAAACAAAATTAGGGTAATGGAACATGATCCAATTAAATCAGGCAATGTTCAGAGAATTAAAATTAGGAAATGAGACACTAGAAGTAGAAGTGTTTGCTATCTGGCAGCAAAGTAAATGCTTATGGTTAATTAGGAGAGGATTAAAATGCAGACTGGAATTAGCAACAAAATTATTTTTGAAAAACCAATTCGTTAACACTTTACACTTAAATGCTATGAAGACTTCCCTCAATATTCTTCTGAGTTAGCCTTTTATGTAAGTGGTATGTGGACAAACAGTTCAGACAGAAGAGAATATAAGCCTCTGAAATATTTGGCTACAGAAGAATGCTAGAGATTAGTTGGGTATATCGAGAAATGAGGTAGTACTGAATAAAACTTGGGAAGAAGAGACATATCACTGTCTAAAAGAAGGAACCTGTTTAAAGGATACCTTCTGGGGCATCAAATACCGATAAATTTAGCAATGGAGAAATGTGTCGAAGGTCAAAACTGTACAGGCTGACAAATACATCACAAGTTCAAATGAATGTAGATTCAGTAATTACAACACAGACACAGTGAGGCATACACAGGACAGACTAGCATGGAGTGTTGCATCAAACTAGTCTAACTCTTCCTTTTGACGAGTACTGAGAAAAGTAAACACTTATGCTGACCACACTTAACCCAATGACTGGCCTCTTATAGGCCTGGCTCTTCCCAGTTTTGTTAACTGGTAAGGCACTGCCTGCAGAATGTTTTTAAGTCCCACTGTGGCACACCATTTCAACTAGTCAAACTGGTGTTTTAGTACACACTCCACTTAGGAATAAATAGGAGCATATCCACCTGATATTTTGTTCTTATCCACTCAGGGACTGGATGTTGTGTTGTCCTAATCATCATTTCACCCCCATCGATGCGCAGGTCGCCGAAGTGGCGTCAAATCGAAAGACTTGCACCAGGAGAGCGGTCTACCTCATGGGAGGCCCTCGTCACAAGACATTATTATTATTATTATTATTATTATTATTATTATTATTATTACTACTACCTGGGATAAGGTGGAGGTGATTATCATCAGTCCAAAGACAGGATTCATGCTACTCTCCACATCAAATCACTATCTTCTGCAAGTCTCACTGCTGTGTTTACTGCACCTTACATTCTTGGAACCTGCTTGTTGTAGAGAAACTGTAATTTTGACCCTATTTTCTGGTTGCATCAGGATGTTTTCTAGCAACATATTCCTTTCTTTAGTCAAACTTTGGAATAAAGCTGTTATTTCTCAAACTAAATTCAGTGCCTTTCATAAGGTACTTGATTGATTCACCTGATATTTAGCACACACTTCTGTGGCACCACATTTCACAATACTCTATTCTGTATTGTTCACTGTCCACATTTCTCTTGTGTACGAGGCTTCACTATGGAAAACTACCTTTAGAAAAGACTTCCAATTAAATTTATATTCATTGTTAGCGACATCATCTTTCAGAAACTTTGCCATTTGCAGTCTACAGTTTGTATCCTCTCTACTTCTCCAATTGTCAGTTTTGTTGTAACCCAAACTGCAAAACGCTTACCACTTTTAGTAGTTAATTTCCTAATATAATTCCCATAACATCACCAGACTGGACTCCATTACAATCCCTTACCCTTATTTTACTTTCACTGATGCTCATCCCAAAATCTCTTTCCAAGACCTAACCATCGAGTCAACAAAACTCCCAGAAGTTCTTTGTTTTCTATGAGGCAGGTATACTTTTTCACATAGAACAAAATTGAGAATTCATGATAATCATGTAAGTTCATTGGTCCTTCATTCTATCTCACGTAGAGATAAAACACTGATCAGTTACACTCTAATTTATGGCACCACTGCAGATTAATATAATTCTACATAATTGGTCATTATTTTCGGTCCTTTACCCAACACCATAAAAGACCACTACTTGTGAATATAACATCTGCCCAAAATTTAATTAAATGGTTTAATTACCTCTGAATCATCACTGCTAGCTTCTTCATCAGGTTCGTCTTCCTCATCTTCCTTATCACTTTCATCTTCTTTGTCTGTTGCTTTATCTTCCGATTTCGAAAGATCCTTTTTATCTTCATCCATGTTGTCTTCGCCATCCGATGAATCTTCCTTTAAGCTCTTTCTATGCGCTTTAGCCCTCTTTGAACGTGGTGTTCGTTTCTCTGTTTCATCTTCCGATCTGTAAAATTGAAAATTCACGATAAGCATGTAACCAAAAAAGGTTCTTGTAATAATACCACTGATGACTTTATTTACCCAGCGGTTCATTTTAACTAGTGACAATAGCACTTAAGCCTGCATTTAATCAATGTGAGACAGGGAAGGGCACTATCTTGTGATTTCTAATATGAATCCAATAATGCCACAAAAGAAAACTACTCCAAGCGAGACAGCTACTTCGTAAAACTGTGAAGATTTAAATTAGAATGATTGGACTAGGAACAGTTTCAAATTAAAATCCTTTTCAGAAGACAGTACCTAACCACAGTACTGTCTTCAGACAAAAGTGTGTGTGTTTCATTGAAGTGAAGGGCTATACCGGCAGAAGTGTAGCTGTTGGTTGGGACTACCAAGCTTGCCAGGCCTCTGCATAAGACCAGACAAAGAGTGTCTTTCCTTCATCCGGTCCTGATCTCTCCCTTCCTTGTTTTTCAGTCAGGTAAAGATGGAAGCCCTGGGAAGGTTGTCTGCCTCAGGAATAGCAGGGTGTATACGTGGACAAGGAAAAAAAATTCCCGGATTTCCCGGTTAAAAATACATTTTCTTCCGGGTGACAGTATATTTTCCCTTATCAATCCATTGAATGGTTACGGTTTTATACGCGGGCGTACAACATCCAGGCATTTTAAAAAACTAAACTCAGGAAGAAAGACACGTTTTGGAAACATCTTTGATGTGCAGCAACATGTACGCTACTTATTTTCGTATTACGAAAGTATACACTGGAATTCCACCAAACATTGCATGTTACTTCCCGAATCATTGAAATCGAGATTTCGATGCGCTTTTGTAGGCCGTTCGTAGCTCATGTCACGTGATCTCGCCAGCCGATGACAGCAGATATTCAGAGCATAGGACACGTGATGTAGTCAGCCAACAGCAACATCACTGTTAAGTAGCACGAACAAAAAAAACAAGGAAAGTTAATAGTTTAAATTAATATACGTAGTGCTGCTACAAGAAAAGCAAAGTTTTCACACATAATATTGTTCTCAAGCTGCAAGAGAAGCTAAGCTTTCGCATATACTGTTGATCTTTTTTGCGCGTGTTACACTTAAAGATAGATCACACAAATGTGCCAATAAAATTTTTAATAATGACATAAATGTCTGACCTTCAGGGTTCGAAATTCTTCTAAATGGCGCGTCATCAAAGAGTTAATTTTTAAATGAGAGTCAAACGCTCTGTGATTTAATAAATTCATGGAACATTCTTGCACATAGTTCAACTTACGTAAAAGAATATTTACTTTGAAAGGAACACTTTTCAAACCACAATTCGCAATATTTTCCCGCGACCAGTTAGAAATAGGTTCGTTTCAGCAGTTGCCAGAAAGCGCAGATAACAGGTGATACCGAGCTTGGGTAGCTATCACGACGTAGGAAGACCATATGTACGTACGTGTAAAACATTGAAAGATCATACATTATGTCATAAAAGAAACAAGACATCAGAGGATACTGCAAGAGCATCGGAATTTCGTGAACAATATTAAAATGTGCACATTTAAAGTGCATACTTAAAGTGCACATTCGTATGTCCGGATTCCCAATAATGTAGATCTCGACCTGATATTAAGCTTTCCAGTGTGGTTTTCGGGTTGTAAATTTTCTTGGAGCACCAGTACTGTATTATATCATGTTTGGTTCTTTATTATGACATAATGCCATCTGTGCTAGAAAATGAAAACGTGCACTTCAAATGCATCGAACAGTTGAAATTAGCCAGTACTGTGGAATTAAACATTTTGTTTCAAATACATTGACTGCCTCTGCGGAAAAGGTTAAAAAAAGTCAAATTTCTTTAGCAGACAAAAACAACTTCATTGTTCCGTAAGGCGATTAATGCTTGACTGCCAGAAAGGTGGAAATAAAATAAAATCTGTAACTAATGACATATTTTAGCCTTTAGTAATTAGGTGAATGTGTTTTAATTCACTTGATATCTCCCGGACACAGATATCCGTTTTGTTTTCATTTGACGTGAGAGTAAACGAAGGGGAAACAGCAAAATCACTAAATGTAAACACGGGGCATGTGGAGACTACCCACTATAACTCAGACTGCTCTGCGTATCAGCCTCGGATCTACGACATTTGCGAACCGGGTCAATACTAAAAAAATCGAATTTTCAAAATATGTTCATCTTGTAGCGCACATCTTTCTGAAAAGTCTAAAACATAAAGCATATGTATTCAAGGAAATGTAAGACATTATTTGGCGTTAAGTACGCAAAAGTGCAGTGCCATGCCTCTTCATAAAGCATTTTTCTACCGCACGTCCAAACTATATTCAGGCGAGTGGAAATTGAAATGTCCTGTGGTGCCTCTCCTGTTCCCAGTCGGCCGGTTTGACAGCCTGCCCCTCTTAAAAAAAATATCGCAATTAATAGCGGATGGGATTATTTGTAATAAAACCAATACTGACAAGAGATAAGCAAGAAATTACAAATTTCTTCAAACCTTAGCTTCTAGCTTTTTTTCGTCTGTAATCTTGCTACAGGCAACGGCCTTGCCACAGTAGATACACCAGTTCCCGTGAGGTCACTGAAGTTAAGCGCTGTCGGGCGTGGCCAGCACTTGGATGGGTGACAATCAGCCGCCATGCGCTGTTGCCATTTTTCGGGGTGCACTCAGCCTCGTGATGCCAACTGAGGAGCTACTCGACCGAATAGTAGCGGCTCCGGTCAAAGAAAACCATCATAATGACCGGGAGAGCGGTGTGCTGACCACACGCCCCTCCTATCTGCATCCTCAACTGAGGATGACACGGCGGTCGGATGGTCCCGATGGGCCACTTGTGCCCTGAAGACGGAGTGTTTTAATCTTGCTACAGCTTTACATGGCATGCTTTCCTTTCTGTGAAAGAATCTATTACCTCATCAAAGTTCGTCAAACGTTTTGCTACATGAAAAATCGAAATGCTATCTAATACTGAAAACGCGGTTAATACAAATAATACCTAAGACTGGTGTGGTTTCTCGATCTGATTACGTCTATTTTGTCACTGTCTGCTACATAAAACAAAATAGGCCCTTCTAATATGGCAGCAATTTTGTAACACACCAAATATACGAAACTGTTTTGGCACAAATGGCCATTTTTATAACACGACAGAATATAATCCACAAAGTACCAATATCAAATGCCTATTAGGCCTACCACAAGCAAAAAGCTTTATCTTAGGAAATACTTTCACATTTCATTCATACGCACCAGCTTCTCAAGCATGACATCTAAAAGTAGTATTACGAAATTTTTATATAAATATGGAATCGTCTTATTCTTCCATAATTTATGTTATGTCCCTGTTTCTTCTCCTTCCTCATTCTAACAATCTTGTCATCACCAATTCTGTAGCTATTGCTGCCATTGTCAAAATTTGTTCACCGATTAACTTCATTAACCCTGTCGGAATCAAGGGTTTAGTTAACCCGCGATTATTTTCCAGTTGGACGTTATTACGTATTCGAACAACATGTTTTTCACGTTACTTCCAGAACAGAACTTATGCGTCTGCTAGTCGGGGACTGTACAACTGGTCCTTACTACTGTAGCGATCTGGCCAAAAATTTTCTGTCAAAATTTCATTTTCTTGGATACACCGAGAGGATAATACGTAATCTTTCTCACCTGTTATTCCTGTAAGTCGTTTATTTCCATTCTGGTAGTCTGAATCTATGGATTTCTCTAGTAATTATAACATTGCTGATCATTCGCAAACCCAATCAACCACATAATCAGAGAGCAATTGGCATTCATCCGTTTACTCCCTCAGCTCGTATTGCCCCGCCCCCTTTTGTCTGCGGAAAGTTTATTTCTAGATGCGACGAGGATTCTCCTGATAGAGACATCACGTACACTATGCATGCATTCAAGCCAACTTATGATTCATTCAGAAATCAAAATGTGTTCAAAAACCAACAGGAAAGCATTTCAAAATCATATGAATAATCGATAGACAAACGTGCGCTGGATGCTAGGCGCTTTGTGAAACAAGTTTTCTTTCCTCAAGAATATGAATTTGGCGCCCCCTTTTTCCGGTAGCATCTAGCTGCTTGCTGCGACTGCTTGCACAGTCAACAGCCACATTCCTGTAGCCAGAAGTGGGAGAATCTACTGCTCAAACGTGACTCAACTGCGCATGCGCATGAGCCCGCGCGTAACTGCTAAAACAAATCGAATGTAAACAGTTGCGACTTCACACTCATTGGAGGCAATTTGTTGTTGTTAAGCACTGCAGTCTTCCTAAAGCCTTTGACACATTTTCAATTGGCAGACGCTTGCATGAGCACTGTGTCGTCGTCGTATATGGCACATTTCCTTTGCAATGTAAGTTATTTTCGTTTTTTCTCTCTTTTATGTTTTATTGTTGAAGAATTATTCTGCAGTAGCGGGATACAGTAATATCCTTTGTTAGAGATCGGTTCTTACCAGTCAAAATTACAAAAATTTAACTAAAAACTCAAACAATGAAAAATTCCCGGAATTCTACAAATATCCTGGGGTTTTCTCCTGGATGAAAAAATTCCCAGGTTTTTCCCGGATCTCCCGGTTGTCCCGGGTAGTATACACCCTGAATAGCAACCCAAAATACTGCCCAGTCCTCCAGAGTGAGAATTGAATTGTTGGACCAAATCCCAGAACTTGTAAAAAATGTTTTCTCCATTTAAAATCTGTCAAAAGCCTAAAAAAATTTAAAAAATAAAATAAAAAATAAAAAAATAACAGGACTGTACCATAGCTAGAGGAAACTACTGTTTATAGCAATGTGGAATAGGCCAGGTTTTGAGCACAAAGGAAAGAAGTATTCCAGAAATGAGGGAGGCTGAAGACATGTGTCTTCAATAAAATGAAGGTCAAGGTGGAAGGGAAATAAAAATGTGACAGATCACCGATCTGATGGAATTACATTTTCCTGAAAACCTGCCTGTCAACCTTATCTTCAACAACAGAAGCTGAAGCAATGAATTAAAATTTGTGCCCTGGCTGGGACATGGACCCAGCCTGCTCTAGGCAGTTGTGGTAATCACCACATCACTGTAACAATGTAGCTGCCACAGTTCCTAGGATCACCTTAGTCTCATGCCCTCCCTAAAACAAGCTTACGACTCACATCTTCGGCCCTTTTTCACCACTTAAATCATCAGTATTGTCGAGGCTCTCCAACATTGGAATAGCATCCCAGCTTTGTACGCAATAAGGAAATCGTGTCTGTACCTTAGGTGTAGATGATCTATTGATCCGACAGAATTACATTTTCCACTGAAGGCATAGGAGTCAACATTATCTTCACTAAATCAATTTTAATTCATTACTTCAGCTTCTACCCTCAAAGATAAAGTTGAGTCTCCAGGAAAATTTAATTCCTTCAGATCAATGGATAACCTACACCTGAGGTACAGGCATGATTTGCCCATTACGTACAAAGCAGGGGTGCTGGAGAGCCTAAACAATAATGACAATTTACTGGGAAAAATGGGCTGAAGATGTGAACTGAAGTTAGGGATGGCACGTACCCACAATGCTACAGTGGTGTGGTTGTTACCACATTTGCCCAGTAAGCAGGACACTCAGTTGATTGCTTATAGCAGATTACACTCCTTTTTACACTGACATAAAAATGAGGAAAGGACCAAGACAGGGTTTATACAGGGACAAGGAAAAAAAAATTCACGGATTATTCCCGGATATCCCGTTTAAAAAATATGCTTTTTCCTGGGCAAAAATACACTTTCTGTGCTCAGAGACAGTAGGTTTTCCATAGATTTTTCCCTCGGAACTGTAAAACTTATCAATCCTTTGAATGGTTCACGTTTTATACAATCGCGCAGAACTTCCCGGGGGGGAGGGGGGGAAAAAAAAAAAGAGAGAGAGAGAGAGAAGTTTTGGAAAGACCTTTGATTTGCAGCAACATATACGCTGCATATTTTCGTATTACGAAAGTATAAATTCGAACTGCACCAAACACAGCGCGTTAAGTTTCCAGAGCGTTTAAACTGAGGTTGCGATGTCCTTTTGTACGCGAGTCACATCTCAAGCCACGAGATCTCGCCAACCGATGACAGTAGCTATTCAGAGCATAGCACACGTGTTCTAGTCAGCCAATAGCAAGATCACTGGTTACATAGCGTGAACACAAAAGAGGAAAAGTTAACGGTTTACATTAATGTACACAGTACCTTATATCTACAAGAAAAGCTAAGCTTTCACATATAATTTCTCTATGATTAACACACTACAACAGAAACTAAGTTTTCACATGTAATATTGATTTTTTTTTTTTTGCATGTGTTATACTTTAAGATACATCACACAAATGTGCCAGTAAATTTAAAATTCTGACATAAATGTCTCGGCTCGAAATTCTTGTAAGTAGCTGGTCCTCAAACTGTTCAGTTTCGAATGCTCTGTGATTTAGATATCCATACCACATTCTCATATGTAACATAATTCATCTTGCGTAAAAAGAAATTTACTTTGAAAGTAATGCTTTTCTGACCACCGTTCGCAATATTATCCGGAGACCGTTAGAAATAGGTTTGTTTTACCAGTTGCCAGAGAGCGCCAGAAAAACAGGCATTTTGTGCGTGTGCAACTGTATTGGTGTAGGAAGCCCGCATGTTCGTGTGTATTAAGCTTGTCAGTGTGGTTTTTGGGGCGTACATTTTCTTGGAGTACCAGTACTCTGCGATCTCATTTTTGGTTCTTTATCATGGCACAATGCCATATATGGCAGAAGATGATAACGTGCACTTGAAATTAGCTTCGCTTGGAACTAGGCAATACTGTAGAATGAAACACTTCGTTTCAAATAAAATGACTGCCTCAGCGGAAAGATTAATAAAGCCAAATTTCTTTAGCAAACTTGCAAAATTAACTTCCCTGTTCTGCAAGGCGATTAATGCTTGACTGCTACAAACTTAGAAATAAAATAAAATCAGAAAACTGAAATTAATAATATATTTTTGCCCTCCGTAATTATGTGAATGTATTTTAATTCACTTGATAACTTCCGGCCACAGAAATCCGTTTTGTTTTCATTTGATGTGAGAGCTGTACACGAAGAGAAGCAGCGAAATCACTTAACATAAACACGGGTCACGTGGAGAACCCCCTCCCCACTACAACTCTGTGCAAGCGTGAATCTGGCAGCTAGGGCGCGGGAGAAAAATTTTTCTCGTTTGCATGTGGCTGCTTGCTGCTACTACCGATACAGCTAACAGCCAAACTTCAAGTAGCGGGAGAAGGTACTGCTTATACGCGAGTCAAATGCGCATGCGCAACAGACCGCTGGCAATTGGTCAAACGAACCTTACGTGAACAGTTGTGACGTCATGCTCATAGCAAGCCATTTAGTGTTACGAAGAATTACAGTCTGCACTCTACGGCCTTTGACATATTTTTGCTATTTGCAGACGCTTGTGCGTGCATGGTGTTTTGTTGTTGTAAATTGCACATTTCCTTTGCCACTAAAGTCTTATTTTTTTCCCTCTTGTTTATATTTTCTTGCTGCAGTATCATTCTCCAGTAGCAGGATACAATAACATTCTTTGCTAGCGAATCAATTCTGCAGTCAAAATTACAAAAATTTAACTGAAAGCTAAAACAATGAGAAATTCCCGGGTTTTTCCCGGATGAAAAAATTCCAGGGTTTTTCCCGGATTTCCCGGGTCGTAGACACCCTGCAAGAGATGGATTTCCATAGCTGTCCATAATAGGCATATAACAGATATACAATGCTGGGATGAAATTGATGAGAAGATAATGACTGGAAATAAAATACGGACAAAATCATCACTATCAGAGCTTACGCCCCTACAAATGATGTTTACTGTAAATTTGAAGATCAGTTTCATGATATTAACAATGGTGCTAGAGGAAATAATTGCCCATAAGGAACATATTTTAATGGGAAAATAGAGGCTGGCCATCGATAAGTCTACATGTGTGTAGAATGTTGTTCAGACCACTTCCTGTTAGGTGCAATGATAGTAGATACATATACAGGGCCCAAGACAAATTAAACAGGCAAATATTCCCATGATGATAGTGTATGACATACAACTCAGTTAATCTGAAATAAGTCTGTATAACTTCCTAGTTAATTACAATTAGCAAACAAACAAGCACCTAGAAGAAGAAGAAACAGCAGAGCATATGTAGCAAGGAATTTAAAAAAAATCAATATACGAAACAGCATTCGAAGCATTGGGACAGAAAAAAGGAAAATGGCTCCTACAATGGTGGACTCAAAGTACTGAAGAAAGGTTAAATCTCAAAAAGGTTTATGTATAGTAATGACTGAGGACATGAGACAACTTGTACCCCAAGATGAACAAAGCACTAAAAGTGGACAGGTGTGAAAGGAAAAATGAAATCCGCAAGGATAAATGTGAGGAAGCCAACCAATGTGGAGGACGGGTCAAAAGTGGCAGCAGCATGGAAAGTAGATGCTGGGCTGATGGAAGAGGTAGAAGAAAGAGCAAAGCTGCCAATTATTTGTCTGATAGAATGGGAGAAGCATTTTAAAGGCCCGCTAACAAGGACAGAGTACAAGGAAACAATGTGGAGAAATTGTAGAAACCATGATGGTGAAGAAGTATAGAAAGTAACCACAGAACGAACAGTAGACAGCCACACAAATGAAAATGGGGACATCACTAGGGCTTGGAAATTTATCAGTGGAGTAAGCACAGTGTGGCCCAAGCATTATGCCTGAATACCTAAGCAAGTTATTAAACAAATGTATGTGGTATGTGGGGCAGGGATTCCAGCAGAGTGAAACTTTACATATCTAAGCAAGCCCCAACATAAAAAAGGAAGCAAGACAGTGTGCAGCAATTTTAGTTGCCTAAGTGTCACAAGTTCAATCAGCAGGCTGTATGGGAGGGGTTTAAAATAAAAAAGGAAGAAGATTATAACAGAGTAGCTTTCAAAAAGAAATGTCATGAGTAGGTAACATCTTTACCCTAAGACAGATCATGAACAAGAGATTGTCAAGAGATATAGGCAATAATTTGGTCTTCATAGACCTTGAGAAACCATACGACAGGGCCGATAAAGGTATTGTTTGTTGTGCTGTGATCAGGTGACTTGCCAAAAATGCATGTAAGAAGTATCACAGACTTTTAAGTCAGCAAAATGTGGCATTAAAGTGGGGAAAGAAATATCTAGAAAGGCCTTCAGAACCAGTAAATAATGAAAACAATTATGCTTTATGCTTGCCACACTAAGATATATGAGCAGGAGGCACTGGATCTCTTGTTTAGAAAGTGCATGACCACGGGGACTGAAGAAGGGAACCAGCATTATGAACACATTCTTCTACACTGAAGATCAGTATCATTGCAGCAAACAACGAACAGAATATATCTTACAGGCTTAGGATGTGGACACTGGCAGACATCAAATTAAAATGTGTAAAGGGTTCAAGTATCTGGTCAGTATCTTGTCATATAATGGAAGATGTGACATATCGAACAACAGATTAGGCAAGGAAGTGAAGCTATCCAAAATTAAATCTTGTACTTTGGTGCTCAAAAATGAGTTTAAAGGTTAAAATGCAATTACACAAATCCATTGTGAGCCCAAGAGAAATTAATGGGAGTGAGTTTTGGGAACTCAGAGAAATAAAAAAAACTTAGATCTTCAGAACGAACAATGGTGGCAGCAGTAGTTGGGGAGTAAAAGTGGAGGGTTGTAAAATGGAAGTGGGGACAGAAATTGGGAAGACTGTTCGTTCACGGAAAGGAAGGGGTGTTAATGGACTAAACAGTGAGGTCATCAGTCCCTTGCTAGAGAGGACATCTGGAATTAGTGAAGTCAGCCAGATTTTTTATAGTATCCACCATGGGTGCTAAAATCAAGACTATGAAAGCAATACTGATGCCAGAGAATAGAAATAATTAAGAGAGAGGTAAAAGTATTTGGGGTTGGGCCAGTTTACAGCTCAGAGAACAGATCTGACACCCCTCCCCCCAAACACACACACACACACACACACACACACACACACACACACACACACCTGTAATCTATCTGATAGCACACAGAAGAGGGGCAGTAGCCTATCAGCTGTTCCAACTCAAGGTGGATAAAGGTGATTTGCATCTACAAATCCATGCCTATGACAAAGTTAATGTAGGGCAAGTAATGGCTTATTTAGCCAATCCACTCCCTGCCACACTTAATGACTTTGAACCCAGAGGTAATGTATGAGAGTAGACCACGAATAGCAGATACTGCGGAGTGACGAGTACCATTGATCAATAGCATGAGGACAGTTTACCGAGTCACTACAAATTACAATATGGTCAAAGACATCTGTTTAATGAAATGTAGGGCTCTGTTAATAGCTATCAGCTCCACCATAAACAGAGCACATTCCTAGCAACAAATGATACTGCGACTGGTGGGAGATGTAAAATTATATCCCATCCTACACTCAGTTTTAGAGCAAGTCATGTAAATACTATAGCATCCTGATACTTCGGAAGATCTGAGGAACACAACCACAAAAGGTCATGTGAGTGACAAACTTTAATAGATCGGTCCTAATTGGTGGTCTGGGTACTAGCAAAGGAGCACACAGGAATATACAGGGAGCAAACTCAAAAGATGATAGGTGGAGGTCCCAGCAGAGGATCCTAAGGGAAACTCAGCCAAGGGCAAGAGTCACAGGTCAACATTCATTGTATGAATAAAATATTTCATAAATCATATGACTAGGAAATTGTGCGGTACTTGCATAACTAAGCAAGAGCTGGTACTATCAGAACTGAAGCAGTAAGGAGACTGTCTATGGGATTAAACTGTAAAGTGTCAGTGACCAGTCCTACTCCACAATAACATACTGGCTCCAACGATTTCAAAGCTGATGGTACTGTTTAGCCATAAATCTGGCAAACATGCTCCATTCAGGATGAGACCAGGATACAGTAAATACTAAGTAGAGCAGCACAATATGAATACTGAGAGGTGTGGGGTAAGCACGCAGTTAATCTATTTTGACAAAAATGGGACAGCCCTGTCAGTCAATATCAAAAGTAAGTACTAAAAATACAGAGCGCAAAAAAACATTCAAGCACTTGGTACTCAAGTAAGAGTTCTAGATCAAGATGAACCAGTGTGATGACAAAGGCAAGACCCATTTTTGTGGGTGAAACCTGTAAGCCATGGGAAAGGTTCCAAGCTGAGGCCCTTCAAGTGGCTCTTTGGAGCCGGCATTCAGCCAAGGGTACATATTAGTAGCTACACTGAATGCTAAAGTCGCCATCATACAGTGTGAGTGTAACCACTCGTCAGACACTAAGCAAAATTGGTACGAAACCTCGAAAGCTCTGGTCGTAAAGGGTAAGTAAAGGTGATGACATCAACCAATGTAAATATTCCTTGTGATTGGGTCAATGACACTATATTATGAGAGAAAATCACCTTCAAGCCAAATACGGCAAAGACCCTGAGTAAATGGAGTCTCTGAGTTAGTTTCAGAAATTAAATCATCTGATAATAGAAAGATTTAAAAACTGAACAATCTGATAATGAGGTTCAGGGCCTAGGACCATATGGTGTGGCATGTCAAGAACCTGAAGTAGTTATCAGCCAGTGAAATTACAATGTATTGCAATCATTTTAGTTAAGCCAAAAGATTAGTAGAGATACTGTAAAGTAGACGACAGTTGAGCAGGTGCCTGAAATGGGGGGAGAGGGGGGAGATTGCGGGGGAGAGGGGGGAGATTGCGGGGGAGAGGGGGGAGATTGCGGGGGAGAGGGGGGAGATTGCGGGGGAGAGGGGGGAGATTGCGGGGGAGAGGGGGGAGATTGCGGGGGAGAGGGGGGAGATTGCGGGGGAGAGGGGGGAGATTGCGGGGGAGAGGGGGAGAGATTGCGGGGGGAGAGGGGAGAGATTGCGGGGGAGAGGGGAGAGAGGGGGGAGATTGGGGGGAGATTGGGGGGGAGAGGGGGGGTATCTGCCAGTCATCTGCAGGTGAAACCATCTAAGATCAGTCTTTGACATCTCACCCAAAGGTGACTGGCAGGTGCGCAGAAAAAACATCGTGGTATGAATTAGACGATGACCAACTGCAAACCAGAAACTCACTTGAACATTTAATTCTTCCAGAAAATCTTAAAATTCACATTTTAGTTGTCTCCATTCTGGCAAATTACAGTAACACACAGTGCAATTGTTTTGGATGTTCTGGTTAGTTGGGAAGGGGTCAAGAAGACCCCAGTGCAATCAGTGGGGCTGGAACAACAATCACACGTTCTGAGCCTGATAGTATGTGGGATCTGGCACATCCGGAGTAGCCCTCCCCCACAATTTCTTCCTGTTTTTAATCGATCTCTCTCCTCTCTCTAACCAATCTCTTCTAAAGAACACCTTGATTCTTGCTAGGGCTTACACCCTGGGAAAGAGGGGGGAGGCTGAAGAGGTGTAAGGAAGTTCTGGGACCTGCAATCTGTGGCTACTTCTGTTTGTGTCAGGTTGTTGGTCTGAATATTTCTGGGGGCAAAGGGTTCTCTGTGGGAGCCCTGTCACCAATACACACTGGAGGATTTACTTACTGTCTCTGGCCAGGTGCAGGGAATTCAAGTCCCCAAAGATGGTGCTGCAGAAACCATGAAAAACTTTTCTCCCCATGAACTAATTTATTTGCACGAGAACCAGAGATCACTGTAAGGAAGAGATGTAAGCAATCTCATTTTTTCCAAGCTTCAAAATGTGAGAGGTGATCAGATACCCTCCTGAAGTGTCCTGTCGCCCACTCAGCCTCAACAACATCTTAGTCCATTATGCCACTCCCAATCCCAACCCCTTGAAAAAGGGATCACCTCTCTCTGTAAGACCCACGTGCAACACTTGCCCAGTCTACCAACCAGCACTTCCTGTTCCATTCCTGTCACAAACTTATCCTACGCCATCAGAGGTTGGGCCACCAATGAAAGCAGCCATGTTGTATACCGGCTCTGCCGCAATCATTGCACAGCCTCTTATATTGGTATGATTACCAACTATATACTCATGAGGATAAAGGACCACTCAAACTGTGACCTAGAGCAAAGAGGGCCACCCTGGGGCACAACATGCAGCTATATATAACTTACTCCATTTCAATAACTGGTTCACAACCGGGGCAATCTGGGTCCTCCCCTCCACACCAGCTTTTCTGATCTGTGTAGACTGGAGTTATCCTTACAACACATTCTCCACTCCTGAAACAATTCTGGCCTCAACCTACACTCCCCACAGACTCAACTTTTCCTGCTCCTGCCCACCACCACCACCACCACCACCACCACCACCACCTTGAAATTTTCCTCCCCTCTCTCTCCTTGTGCACTGCTCTCTACCGGCACACCACCAGACTTTTCCTCTTTTCTGCTTCTCTCCTTTCCACTTCCCATTTTCCTGTACTCTCCTTCCCCACAGCCTCCCTGCAACTGTCAGCACTGTTCTTGCAGCTGTAGTTTCTGCATGCTCCACCAGGCATAGTGATTGCTCTTCCCTCACCCATACCATGCTATCCCTAACCCTTCACCACCTTGCTCCTGTTCAATACATTTCTGTTGCAGTCTAGCTGGAGTGGAAGGAGGTAGTGGTCATGTGTGCACTTTTGTGAATGTGCATTTCTCTTTCCTTAAGAAGGGTTTGGCTGAAAGCTTATATGTAACAGTCTCTTCATCATGCCTGTCTGCAACTCGACACATCATCTTTATGGTGAGTAGCAATCTATCCTTTTCATAATAATGTTTACATCCATATTAGGTGCGGCAGTCAAAATGACATGAGGAGGAATGAAGTCCTGGAATGTCGCATTATCAGGAACATCTGTGATTCTACACCATTCTTCTTCTGGAACAGCATAATTTTGAACAGCAACCAATGCCCCACAACCAGCTTTTAACAACAATTTAACACAATACATGGTGTTGCACAACTGCTGGCAGCAACATATATACGTATAGCCTGTAGAACGCTTTCTTATCACTTACTTCCCCTCAACAAATATAATGGATGCTTGGACCAGTTACTATTTACGTCACAGATATTATGCCCAGGTACAGAAGCTGTACATCATGCATAGTTCAGTGAAAGGAACACAACATTTAGATTCCTCAGTTATGGCATTTTCTAGTGATCTGCAGGGCTTCAGTTAATAATAAGCACTATTTTCCTACCTGCTGCACTGATCTTGGAACACATGAAAGATCTTGTAAAAGATTTCTGACATCATCCTGACATATCATTGTTTAGCTCATAGGTAAAAGGTAGTTTTTATGCTTCTAAAACAGTGGTTCACAACGGGTGGTCCACAGACCTCCAGGGGTCTGCGAGCTATGCCAGAGGGGTCCGCAAGATGCTATTAGAACCAAAAATATATGAAATATATTTCATATGACAACAGGTTTTTGTTTTGGCCGCTTCCTGCATGAGCAGTTTTAAACTCAATATTTATTCAATAATAAATATGTCAATGTTTTTTCTAAGTACCAAAAATAGAAAACGTATAAAAAGACTCTTTAATTTGGCTTTTTTAGGTACTTGATACTGCGATATGACGAGGTACCAATCATGCTCTATGAGGGGGGTCCTTGAGAAAATTTTGTTGGGAACCCTTGTTCTAAAACATCTGATATATTTAAATTTCCCCATTATCAGTGGAGGAAATATCTCACCTCCATCACTATTTATTTAAACATATGGCACAGTCATTCTTTCTTTTCTTTTTCCACTATGGTATTTTCTCCCTTAACAGAAGATGTTTACGCAGGAAGTAATTGTAAAAGACACCAAAATTTTCAACACCAATCCAGTGGGGAATTTTCTGAACCTTCCCTTGAATCATGCTTCTGCCTATAGTAATGCTTTTCCACTTTTAAATGTTGACGTGCAAAAGTTCTTCATTTGCATCCAGAGGAATCACAAGCTTCAGGATTCAACAATGCTTCACCGTTTTTGAGAATGCAGCATAATGAAGATTGGGCCGAGTTTACTTTATCATATCTGAAAGCTTGTGGACAATCATCAGTTTTTGTGGAACCATTAAGCTTACTACAATTCTGGGCCACAACTCCAGTAAAAGAAAACCAATAAATTCAACATTACAATGCTTTGCGTCTCATGCTTCGTAAATCAGTGTGTGACGTCAGATCATGCGACCAGGGTGGCAATTTAGGCGGGGTGGAAATTATTTCTGATTCGTTCGATGCTTCTTCCAGTACCACCACAAATAGAATTTGACCCAGATAAGTGTTGATCGAAAGAATCTATTCACCTTTGCACGACAAAATCTGTGTGTGAAACCAAAAGAAACTGGTAATTCACTTGACTGTTGTAGGAATTAGATAAAAACTGGATTTTTAATTTGTAGAATGTATCATTTATGTTTAGCCCTCAAAAGTGAGTAGGACAACATTGTTCCTATGGGACGTTGACCAGGACCAATGGCAATATTTGTTAAAAGCGGTATTTCCTCAAAAGTGGGTTCATTAATTTGGGATTTTACGGTATTTTTGAGTTAATTCAGAGTTTTACTGTACTGAGGCGTTGGTTAAGTTAGAACCGTAACAGCAGGCCTAAAATTTAAATGTATATATTCCATCCTAAGCAATTATATTTCATTATGCTACCAAATATTTATGAGGACACACTTTTCACACTCACCACAATTCAAATTCATTGACCAAGTGTGCTGCCACATGGCTCAACATCATTTCATCAAGCATCAAAGCCCACCTGCAATGATTGTAAGTTTCACCTGACTCCAAACTGTTAGCCCACATTTCACATTTTCTTAACATCTTTTTTAACTTCTTTAGTTTGAAGGTAAATATATTTCCTGTCTGAAGATTGGTATCATGTACACACTATATGACTAAAAATATCAGGAGCCCCTACGTAATGCAGGAATGACAACTAGAAGTAGGCAGACCCGTCAGCATGTTGGGAAGCGGGAAATAGTGTTCTGTCAGTAGGGAAACAGTACCGACAGAAAGGCTTGGTCAGCAAAACTCAGTGACATCAAATGTGGCCTACTCATTGGATTTTGGAGGAGTAACAAATCCATTATGGCCATTTAAACCTTTCCAAAGCTGCCCAAGTTAACTGCTGGTATCGCAACACTAGGAACAACCATAGCTAAACCAACAGCAGGTGGACTTCATGTACTGATGGACTTTGACAGTCAAGCACTGTGAAAAACAGTCATAGAAAATGCACTTCAATCACTGGAAGGAATTAGTTCCAAACTGCTACCAGCAATCCAGCTAGAACAATGATTGTGAATGAGGAGTTAAAAACCATAGGGTACAATGGTCGAGCAACTCCTCGTAAGTGGGAAATAGTCAACACAAAGTTACACTTGAGATGGTGTAACGGTGATGCCACTGGACAGTAGATGACTGAAAACTTCATTTGGAGTGGTAAATGTCACTATACACTGTGGCAATCTGATGGAAGTATTCAAGTCTGCCAAATAATTGGAGAACGTTATCCGCCATGCCAACACTGAAATATGGAGAAAGTGATGTTACAGTATGGGACTGTTTTTTGTAGAGCTGTTTCTTGTGGATAGGATGGTCTCCTCACTGCACTTACGGAAACACTAAATGTGGAAGAATACAAAGACATTTTACAGCATTGTGTAGAACATAGGATCAGTCCCAAGACGATGACTTCATCAACATAACAATTCATCCTGCCACAGCAGCATCTGTGAGGCAACTGTTTGTAGCCCGTAACATTCCTGAAATGTACTGGCCCACCCAGACATCCAACCTGAACCGAACACCTATGGAATGAGTTAGAACACTTAACTTCACTCCAGGCCCCAGCATCCGATGTAATTACCTTCTCTGGTTTCGGCTTTTTATGAAGAATAGGCTGTCATTCCTCCATCAACATTCAGACACCTCACTAAAAAGTGTCCCCAGCACATAAACATTGTAGAGGGGACCAGCATTATAAAAAGGATAGAGTGCTACGCAACATGCAGCTGACATGTTCTTGTTGAGTTGCAAACATGCACAATACAGACTGTTACACACACAGAGCTTTCCACCAAAGTCTTCTTCAGAAAAGAAAACACACACACACACACACACACACACACACACAGACAGAGAGAGAGAGAGAGAGAGAGAGAGAGAGAGAACTCTTGCTCAAATTACTACTAGCTCTGACAACTGCAGCAGGAACATGAGTCTCACATTTAACAAAAGCAGCAATCCGGAGTGGGGTGGGGTTGGGATAGGAGGGTATAGGTGGAGGGAGAGAAGAGCACTATCTCGAGGAATGCACAGAGACTAGACAGCAGCAGGACAAGGATGCCACATGCATTGCCGGGAAGACGGAATGGCGGGGGCTAGGGTGGGAGCAGGCAGGGAGCAATGGCCCTACAGACATACAAAACTGTACTACATTATTGGTTGAAGTTGGTCCACAAAGCTGCTGTGTCCAACCCAGTGCAATTGTCAGTGATCAACTACACCTGCTCAACTGTAGTATGTTACGGAGATTGGGTTAGTGATGGGACACCACTTTAGGAGGAATGGGAAGGTGAAGTTGGACAATCCCATATGGAAGCCCACTAATAAGCGTTTGGTGGAGATCAGAAATTAGCGATGTATAGTTGCTTGAAGCTCACCAGCGGGTCCTACAGTGTGGTCTCTGAAGCCGCCATTTCCGCACACACGGAGGCACGGCTTGCAAGACTCGACTGCTGACCAATTTAACTGACAACTTCTCACTTGAGCATGCTATCTTGTATGAATTAACTATACCAGCACACACAGGAGAGCTATTAGATGAGTATCCAAACTATACCCACATAGATAGGAGAACTATTACATGATTACTCAAGTGTAACAGAAGATTCTCTGCAATACTCTACTAGCTCTGGGAGAAGTTGCTATCACTGCAGAACTGCTGAAAGACCTTGGACAAAATTCCCTCAAGAGTTTGCTCATATCGTGAAACTCATGCGCTACACAAGAAAGGCGACAAAATAGATTTTCATAAATTTCAGGGAATATTCCTTCTGCAATTCAAATACAAAATTCTGTCAGCACTTCCGCTCCTAAGAATTCAAGAGCAATTATCACAAAACTGGTGAATAACAAGTTGATTTCCGCACTGGGCAAAACTGTATAGAGCAAATATTCAATTTAAAAAACATTAAAAAACAAAGTGCTCCAAGAACAAGGAATCAACCTGAAAACTTAAGTCTCGTCAACAAACTCACAGCAATACAACCTCCACAGTAAAGTTCATGGGTATCAGAACCATTTCAGATGAAAATTGGTGTTTGGTAGAGGGATGATCTCTCTCCTATCCTACTGAATCTGGTTTTGGACAAAGTCATCCAATGGTGGGAAAAAGCAACTAGCCAAAACTACTGGAAAGATATATGGCAACAGCAATTAGATAAACTCAAGAAATGCACTGAAAGAATTGGCATTCAAACATCCTTAAAAAAACTGCATCAGCTGAAACATCCTACTCAAAAACTGATCACCAAATTGGTCAAATAAAAGATGTTCATACTTCGAGCACTTGAGCAAAATCCTTGAACCTACTGGCAACAGAAAGTGACACAAAATTTGTATTCACAAACTGAAGATCTTACAGTGAAATCGGCAACAACAACAACGACAACGACAAACACAATATGTCCATACACAAAAAAAAAAAAAAAATCAGGAATTTTAACAGTTATCGAGCCTAAAGTCTAGTACATTGGCATAGCACACTCCACAGAAAAGGTTACCTGGAAGACATCCAAAAGCAGAACTCTAAATTCTAAGAAATATATTCAGCACAAAAGAAAAGATGGACACAGACTACAATCCTGGGGGGGGGGACAACTATTAAATTTTGTGGCAGATATATGAAAGGGAAGATTATTTGAGCATATCCCCCCCCCCCACACACACACACACACAGTTGCAACACATGTAAAACATGTCAAAACCATACTCTGGATCAGGCAGGTCAAAAAGGATTTAGAAAAGGCTCAGTAAGTCCAGCAGACTATATCCAGTTATGAGTGCCCGCGGTGGCTCAGATGGATAGAGCATCTGCCATGTAAGCAGAAGGTCCCGGGTTCGAGTCCCGGTCGGGGCACACATTTTCAACATGTCCCCAATGAAGTATATCAACGCCTGCTTGCAGCTAGGGTGTCCATTTAATTATCATTTCACTTTCAACAGAAGCTTATACAGACAAAAAATTAGTATATGTGGAAGTACTGCCAGAGAATGAAGTCACCACCACACCAGTGACAACGAATTGAAGGCATAAAAAGAATGCACAGGGGAAAAAAATTAGAGCTGCTTGGAAACTGAAGTTTGAAACAATACTGTTACATGATGTGACAGTGTCCAACCACACCTAATAATAATAATAATAATAATAATTGAAGCAATGGAAAGTTATCATGGAACAATAATACAAAGAGGACAAATTGAGAGGCACTGAGTATTTAGACCAGTACAATGAAACAGACTCTTCTAATATTACAGCTTTCTGAAAAAAATCATTCTCCTGCAGTAGAACACACATTCACACAACCCACACACTCAAGGTCAATGTTACAGGACATTATTAAACACTGTCATTCCAACACACAACTAACTATAAACCTAAAACATCATTCCTGGTAATCATGATCAACTATATCCTCACTCATAACTGCCTTTCATCTGAAGGCATCACCTACAAGCAAATCCATGATACAGTAATGGGCACCCAAGTCACTGTCCTATGCTGACCAATTCATGGGACGTCCAGAAGAATCCTTTCTAACCATTCAGGTCCCCGAAACCCTCTCACGTGGCTCAAATAGACTGATGACAAGATAAGACTCTCTCCACATTCTTTCACAACCTGAAACACCTTCTGCCCTATTTCTTCATCTGGTTCTCAGCCCAAGAAACTACCTTCCTCTATGTGAATCTTGAGTTTCTCCCGGCGTATTTGATAATCAAAATACCCACGGGTGTGCTGCCGGTCTATAGTGCCCAACGGGCACTATAGACCGGCAGCACACCCGTGGATATTTTGATTACCTTCCTCTATGTCTATCACCTCATGGCAATATCAGTACCTCTGTCCACATGAAACTTACCAATTGCCAACAATATCTCCAATTCCACAAAGTGCTTACATCACTGGTGTGGGGACTGTGTGGAAAAATAGTGTAAAGTACAAAGAATAGTATGTGTGTGTCATTGTATGTACCTTATACTAGCTAATAACAAACAGGGGCAAAGACTTTCTGATATGCTCTCATACTTTGGGCACTGAACCTCAGTTAGAAAATAAATGTATAAAAGGAGTACTTGTCAGTGACCAGTTCACAGTGGTGCCGACATGTTTCGTTAGTAACTGTTTGAATTTTGTCTGCAAATACCCTGGCGAAGTTATTGGTCTGGCAATTTGAATGGAATACCTGTAACAACAATTTTAAAAATCCACAAAAAAAAACTCTTTTGTAGATCATGGTGACACTTGATTAGTGTTATTGCAGATATACCAATATAAAAAATGTTTCACTGCCATCAGTGGTAGAAGACTTCGTAAATCAAGATACATAATCAATTTTTAACTGCCGTATTTCAACAACAGTATGTTTGCAACAATTTTCAGTTAATGAAATATTGAGATGTTATTATATACTGTTTTATATCATTTTGAAAAGCTTTGATCTGTTGTCAAGATTCAAGCAGTAACTTACTCTGAATATCCCTTGTTGTTGGCCTTTTGGGCTGTAGAGCGCTTTGGTCTACTGTCAGGAACAGGCGCTCCAGAGCTTTTGGGTTCTAACAAAAATGTTAAAATTCTCTCTACAAGCTCATCGCGTTTTCCTTTTTTCTCAACATCTAAAATACAACAAATTGTTTTCAAGACACTCACTTCCATCCTGAAAAACAATAAATGTGGTTTTGAGAAAGAAGTATGCATATTTCTGAAAACATCAGCACAAACAAACAAGAATAAGATTTTTTTATATTACTTTTGCAAAGACAGCTTTTTAATACAAGCTAACTTACTTGCTCAGTATATGTTTCTTCTTTTCATACTGATCTGACCCTTTGTCAAAGTCAAACCCACAGAATTTCCGTATGTTGTTTCTCACAAGAGTGACCTTCCCAACTCTGTTGAACAGTACTCTGTGAAGCGGCTTTAGAGCATCAGCCTTGAATTTCTGTTTGACAAAAACATATCACTGAATTGGAAAGCTGTTGTTATAATTCACAGACTAAGCAAAAGAATGCATTATTCATTTTTTTGGAATTAAATGTTTGCATTTTAAGACACTTTCTTTTATAGTGGATGATTACATTTTAATTCTCAGAATATTAATGACTGACCTACAACAAGGAAATAATTTTGTTTTATTATTAAGTATTATCAAAACATTTTAAGTACCAAAACTACACTAATTCATTGTCTGACAATGTGAGTACTCAGCAACTTCCAACAAAATCATAATTTCAAACCCTTTCTTAATTTTTTGTTGCTTACACACTTAATGTCTAAACTTCTTTAATGGATTAATGCCTAACTATCTGTTTACATTTGTTTTGTATTGCGTATTACAACTTTTCAACTTTCATCCCTTGCTAAACTAGTTATCTGTGTTCAACTTTATATGTAGGCATCGACTTTCAAATTACTAAAACTAAAACCAGGACCCCCACCATGTGTGATACATGCCAACGTTATTTTTTTATTTCCACAGGTTACCTTTCTCACCCACAATTATAACAAGCAAAAATCGCAGCAGGTACACAAGCATGTCTTTTCACATCAATAAAGTAACTAGGCCTACGTGTACAAAATTATCAAAATTATATCAACAAAAATAACCCATTTTTGAAAGTATAATGTAACTGTATGGATAAAAAATTTACTCACCAAGTGTCAGCAGGGGGACACACATATAAAAGGCATTACATACGCAAGCTTTTTGAAGCCAGTGGGTGCTCCTTCTGGCAGGAAGGAGGAAGGGGAAGGGTGAGAGGTGAAGGAAAAGGACAGGTAAGGTTTAGGGAAAGGGGTGGAGTTAGGAAAAGTCACCCAGATCACTAGGTCCACACTAACTTATGGGATCAGAAGGAAAGACTGATTGTTGGGGATTGGACTGGGAGAGATTAAGCTCTCAGGTTTCAAATCTCATCCAGTGCAGTCCCCAACAATTGGTCTTACATTCTCATCGAGACCTGAAAGTCTCCCACGACCGAGCATTCTGGGCGACTTTCCTGAAACTCACCTGTCCTTTTCCTTCACCCCTCTTCGTTCCCCTTCAATCCTCCTGCCACAAGAAGCCACTGGCTCTGAAAGCTTGCATACATAATACCTCTTATGTTCAGGTTCTCCTGCCACCTCTTGGTGAGCATATTTTTAACAGTAGAACAAAAACAATGTACTTGTTATTAAACCTTAATGGAATTTCTACCAAGCAGTAAAAGAAGAATCCATAAATACAATTTTTATCTATACAATTAATTTATATTTTCAAGAACTGATTATTTTCATTGATATATTAGTCCTTGTGGCCATCATTCCTTCTTACAGAACCCTCATCACAATTTGCTGTCTGTCTTGTTCAAACTGTCATCTGTTTCCTATGTTATGTGCTAGTCCACTCTTATTTGTACCACCTAGATTAACCAATAATTTGCCCTAAATCTTTTCTAGTACTGATTTTTGCTCACACAGATGGGTCCACTATTATTTACAAATTTGCCGATAACAATTTGTCTCTAGTTCACTATATTGCAGGGCCGTCTCCCAGTCACTTTTCATTAATTTATTTGCAGATTTGACAGCTATTTTCTCTCTCACTCTCCACTTATTTATACTTAATTCTTTCACTTTTTGCGTGTTTGTTTTTCGACAAACCGCTCTGATTCACCACTATCCCCTACAATACTCTACTTGCCGAACACAGTGGTATAAACTTTCTCCGATGTCTACTTCTTTCTGTCCATCCAGTTCTTAAAATTCTCTCTTTTTCACAACATTCTTTATCAATTTTTTTCCTGTATCTTACAGGCCACTTTCCTGGTGAGAAAATTTTCACCCACTCACTACTTTCTTCATAACCCTTGTCTTACGATTTTCATACATACTTTCTCATTTTTTCTGACCCTTTTCCTTTCTTCCATTTTTCTATCTTGTTCCACCTTCTGCTTCTCTTTTTTGCCATTATCAACAATAAAATTTTACTTATAATGACAATACAACTTTTAATCTTCAAGTGGGCGTACCTATGTATAAAGTGCATCAACCACAAAACAGTGAGTGAGGTGGCGCTCACATTCGGGAGGACGAAGGTTCAACCCCCCCCCCTCCAGCCATTCTCATTTAGGTTTTCCGTTATCTCCCTAAACTGCTTCAGGCAAATACCAGGATGGTTCCTTTGTAAGGGCAACACAGTAATATAACGAAAAGTTTATTTTATGATTAGTGACTTAGCTCATTTACTAATATGAGAGAAGGAAAGTTGCTACTCACAATATAGCGGAGATGCTGAACCGCAATAGGCACAATAAAAAGATTCACACAATCATAGCTTTCGGCCATTAAGGCCGTTGTTAGCTGTAGACACACACCCACACTCAAGAGCAACTTGCACACATATCTGCAGTCTCAGAGAGCTGAAACCACCCACCCACCCACCCACCCACACACACACACACACACACACACACACACACACACACACACACACACACACTATATGGTGAGAAGCAACTTTCCTTCTATCATATTGTTACATTTCATCCTGGAATTTCCATTGTTTGATTAGCTCATATACTGTAATTTTATTTTATTGCTAGTGAGTCTGCTCATACATTTTTACTTTTGATAACAGACTGCTTCTCTTCACATGCGTACGAAGTACATTATGCGCAGACTCTTTATGAAAAATGGCGCACCTCTAAGGATTAAGTATCAGTTTAAATTCATGAGTTTTGGACTGTTTAGTAAAATGTAAATTATGGGGCACCTCAGCTGAAAATGTTCCCACTAGTTGCAGAAAGCCCGCTAGTAGTCACAGAAACCAATTTCTAACACCCAACCCTCTGGATGTCAGACACTCAGATTGGCATCAAACATTGTGTGTCGATAAGAGTATCAACCAAAACTTCGATTCAGATCACACTATGTGCTGTCATCCAGCAGAATGGGCGCATTAATTAAAAGCAACACCAGACTTACGGAGCTCATCAAAACATAACTCCGAGTAACTAACACATTGCTTCCATGGGGAAGTTGGCAGGGCATTAGATACTCAAACCATGGGAACTGGATTCAAATCTCAATAATGACAAATTTTTTTTACTGTGTTACGTCTGAAAGTGTCAATATGGGAAAACTTGTTTGACATGTAACAGGGCCATTTGCAGTTTAGAGCAATGTTCTCTTGGCAGCCTGCTTTCGTTTCATATCTTTAACAGTAGTAAACCTATGGAGTATATGTGTAGTTTCATACAATGTACAATCAGAACAGAAAAATAAAGAAACAATTGCACTATATGTGCGGAAGTAGTAGTAATAGTAAACAATGAACAAACTAATAAGATCAATAATGAGTATGTAATGTTCAGTTAAAGCGAAAACAGATTTCCAAAAGAACATAGCTACAGACTGAAAAGACCTTTTACATGTCAGGAAAATTTTCTCCCTTGCTTAAATAGGTAAAAAGAATTGTCACCAGTGGGGTTAGAACATGGGAACAGTAGTACGATGACCGAAAGCTCTACCTTCTCACCCACACAAGATCTACGATTCAGCTACTCACATATACGCTTTCCTGTGCTCCATAGCTCTGGTGATACTTTTAATTCCCATTTACACATTCTACTGGACGACAGCAAGTAGTAAAAACAAGATCGGCGTTTTGGTTCATAATCTATTGGCATACAACAATTGGTACCAATCGGAATGTCTGACATCTGAAGGTTTGGATGTAAGAAGCATTGTCAGAATAACATCGATATTCCTAATTGGTGGTCTCTTCACTGGAAAAAGAAAAAAGACAAATGGTGTTAAGCTAGACTACATAGGAAATAAAGTGAAGTGACTGACAGCTAGGTGTTAACAGGAGAGTTACACCAACAAACCAACCACAAAATGAGCTTAGCTGCTCTTTCTGCACAATCCACTGTTGTCATTGTTATTACAATCAGCTGCAGACAAATTGTCTCGTTACTTTACTGTTGTGGTTTTTATATGTCGTGTGGCTTATTTCTCTGTGCTGGTTCATTACACCACACAACAGAATGCCTGATAAAGCTGATGGCAGAAAAGCACATAAGTCATCAGCCTTTGCCATCCTACAAAGAAAATTCAGTAATCCAAGTTGATGGGCAATGAATTGCACACAGAACTGCAACAGCTATCGCTGCTGCAACTGATAACATTTCCACCTTTTGTGCCCAACTGTCAATCATGTTTCCCTTTTCCTTATGGGTAGTGCAGAAGAATCATACCTTACCCTAACTAATTCAAGATTTAGGCAAGTCGTGAGCAGAACACAAATGTACCCAAAGTTTGCCTCTAATTCTGCGTGTACTTTTAGCCTAAATTCTCAGTAAAAGTATGAAATACCAATTATCAAAAAGATAACACATAGGAATAAATTAATGAAGGGTTTCAATTAAGTAACACAAACCTTGAGAAACGCCTCAGTTCTTGGTATTTCACCCAGGGGGGTTCCTTTGCCTTTTGGTATTTCAATTGCCTTCGTTTCTTTCGGCTCATTGAATTCTTCTGTGAATCTTTCCACCTTCTTCCTCTCTCTTGCACCTGATATTTCCAAGGGTTGATCCAGCAATGGAACTACAAAACAGATTACATTTCACCAAATAATACAGGGAAGGAGCTTGTACAAAGGATTCTGCACTATAAATACACTTCACTGCACAATAGTTCCATTAACACATTCTGTATTAATACCTTTTTCATCCCCCGACTTGTCGTTTTCTCCGTCAACATCCTCGTCATCCTCACCATCATCCTCTTCTTCTTCTTCTTCTTCACTTTCTTCTTTTTTCTTTACATCTTTTAATTTTGCCGCTCTCTTCTTCGGAGTTTCTGGTTTCTCTTTCGAGTCTTCTGAAACTTTTACTTCATTAGTATCTACCTTTTCTTCACTTTTCACACTCACATCATCCTGCAAATAAAGATGCAGAATGAACAGTCAGCAAAGCACAGTGATCACTCAAGCAAACAGAATGAAAAAATTCTAAGACTATAAGGGGGCTCTCGATTTTTGAGGATAAGATATATCTATTCCAATCATACAACATAACAGGGGTATGGTAGTATCTAGAACAAGCACAGAAGTTACGGCGTACATACACACATCCCTGCAAAATTCCTGGTTAAACATACGTACAATGACAGGGTGCGCAGCACGGAAAAACTATTACGCAACACAAAGATTTAACACAATTTCAACTCTATTTCGACAGAAAAGCCCAGTTCTACTGAATGTTCACTGCACAGAAGCCGCGTAAACCGGAGACGACTCACCACACTTAAAGCCTGAGACCGTACTCTAACCTTAAACAGTACATAGAAACTGAAGCTACTTCAATTCAAATGTTCTTAACATGCAGTAAAGGAAATTGAGTTCCTACATTACAATGGAAACATATACAACGCAGAGAAGGTTATCTTAACACAGGAAATCACTTCCCGCGTTTTTGGATATAAACAATCCGTCCCCGCCTACGCCATATTAACAGGAACGAACTTTCAGCTCAAAATTAAACATCAAGCACTTCAAGCAGAGTGTAAGCTTATAGTTATACAGTGTAATTAATTATGCGTTTGCAATACCTATACAATCATATTTATCATGCAACTGTGACATACCTTCATATCCTCCGTTTTCGCGTTTTCTTTCTCGGCCGACATTTTCCAGCACACGCCGCTTTGCAATATGGCGGGCATCCGTTGTCTACACACCGGACGCCAATCAAATCAAAGTATTCCTTTTCCCGCCGAAACTGGCAATTGGTTATGAAGAAAGAAAGACAGAGACCTAAGAACAGGTACAAATTTATGGGCTACGTAAACATGAAGGTTAACAGGGAGTTAAAGAAATCACTAATACAGCCTGCTAATATAAGATACTCTATTTACTGTTCTAGTTCAACGCGCATTAATTGTCAAGTTTAATGAATAACATGTGATTAAATTTTGAGTACCATAAAGATTGTCAACTACACGTGAATAAATCTACTTTAGTTTAGGTCTACAACAGTTTGAAAAAAGTTCCCACATTACTCGGAGATAGTTTTTCATATAATTAGTTATCTAGAGAAATCCACTTATAAACCACAACAACTGAGTACAAGCATAAACTGAGCAAATGAGGGCTATGTTTTTTAAAAAATAATAAATATTTAAACAAGATAAAGGATAGGAGGACAAACTAGACTCAAAAAATTGAGAAAAAGAATTATTCTGGTACAACGCACGTCAACGACGTGGTTTCTAAACGTGAAACTAGATCGTGGATGGGACTAATACCTCGTCAGGGACGTCAGCTGGAATTTGAGCTGCACCTTGAAAGCAAATTTTTCGTGAACTAGATGAGCTAGTTGCCGTACATTTGAGTTATCTTTGTTAACAATCGACGAATTAATGGATATTGTCTGCAACATTGATGTATACACTGTAGTGACACAAATATCCACAAACTGACAAAAGCAACTGACATCTAATCATAGACAAATTTGAAAAACTAGATTACATAAGAATAACGGACTGAAACATCTTTCTGAGGACAACTATTAAACAACAGCTCTGTTTTGTTTGCGTATAGACTACTCTGCCGAGAACGCAATACCTTATGTGTACTCACGAAATCGTTTCTAGTGAAACAAAACAATAAAAAAAAATTAGCCCCTTAAAATTTTCTGTGATCTTGTCATGGCCATTGTGTTTCATAAAGTTCTCCTAGGAAAACTAAAATAGTATCGCATTAAACGTCTTATTCTTGCCTGGGAAAGACATATCTTAACAACAGAAAACAGAGGGTCACCTCAGGAAATGAAACTACAGAAATAAGATTAAATTGAGACAGGAGGAACGTTAAATATGGTGCACCACAAGATTCTGTGTTTAGCCCACTCCTCACGTGCTCTATAAAATGACACTGAAGCACTCTTCAAAAACTGTATAGTTTGTTGGGGATACACATATTAATTTGGCCACCACAGCCTGGAGAACAATAGAACAGACTAACAAATGGTTCACAATCAAACTCTTAATGCTACAAAAAACCATATTAGGCAATTAAAAAAAAGTCTTACAGTGCCAGAAATAAATATCAATGGATGTACATTGGATGGGCTACATGTGTGAAGATCGTAGACACCCATGTCGATAGTGAACTGTGGTTGCACTGCATTATGGATCACTTAACTGAAGATCTCAGTTCTGCTTGCTTGGCAACAGAAATTCCTCTCACTGTGTGTACGTTACAGCTAAGATGAAGAATGCATTTATTCAGCCAGACTTTTCCTCAGGAATGTTGTGTAAAGTTGATAACCAATCATCTGCCAGAAACCACCACAGGAATACAGAAATACTTATATATACATCCCAATACATAGGCTATACTTCCTAACGGTATTTGTGGTCAGTAAGAAGAGTGTTTTCAGGATGAACTCAACAATTCACAGCCACAATAAAAGAAGTAAAAATAATTTCCATTCAGACTACACAGTCCCCTCTAGGTTTCAGAATAAGTTTCACATCTAGTACAAAAACGGATTGCCAGCAAACATAAGACTGGAAATTGAAGTTTTTCAATTTGTTAAATTTGCCATGATACTCTGACTCAGGAACGTATATTTTGTGTAACTCTAATTTTGGTCTGAGAAAGGTACTGTATTTCCTGTATATCAGTGATGTGTGGTGACCATTCAGATAGCTGCAGCACTGAATATTCAAATTATATTAATATACTATTAATTATGTTATTATACATTAATTCAAACTATATTATTAATTAATTAATGAATTCGTAATTTTAATGCTATAATTTTAAGAAAACAGTAGTAAATCAAGGTACAGACTCAGCTTGACAACACACACAATGGGTAACATTTTACATTAAAAAAACAATATTAAAGATTGAAATCACAGCTAGTGACAGTTAAAGTTAAAATAACAGACAATGAAATAGTTAGAGCTAATATCAATCTGTGTTACTACAAGCAAACTTGTATAAGAAGTAACCATTTTCTGGCCTGAAAATCACTTTTGACAATAATGAATTAAGGATGGGTTCTCCTTTTTGCAAGTACACTAATTTGTTTTCACACCCATTCTTGTTTCACCACAGATGTGACATCCTCATTGGGTTTTTTCTTTTATTTTACATTGTAAGTGTGTGTCCTGTGGCTGCCAATCAAAATCTGCCACAGGTCTAAATTAGTACAGCATACCATTTGGCTAATCCTGAGCTATGAAAAGTTTGTTTTTGTGTGCCAACATGCTTTTGTGTAGTTGAGTTGAAGCTTTCCTCCTGCTCATTTCTGAATACTGCGTCTTGCTAGGTTACTGTGACTTGGACACATCTCGACACTTTGGTAGATCATCTCATCACAAAATTGAAATTCCATTCTTCTCTCCTGGGAAGCAAATTTCTTAAGCACCTCTTAAAAGAAATGTTCCTTCTTTCTGAATTCTTCTAGTAGGTGAGCTTTAATTGAAATAATTCCAAGATCAGACAGTCTCTCTTTGCCAGTAGAATTTTGAGAGTAGCTTTTGAATTTCTTTGCTACTGAAAACAATTTTTCTACTGAAGATTTAATCACAGGAACTGTATGCAGTAATGTTATTAACATATTAAACTGGTGAAAACTTTTATCAAGCACTGAATTGATGCTCTATAGTTCTGCAAGTCACTTATAGTTTATGTCTAAATTCTTCAACATTGTACATTAGTCACCTCATTTTTCAGTCAAATGGTATCAAAGAACTTTCAGTATCCATTTAATGGACTTTGGAAGCTGCTTTCAAGGAACTGTTTAGATTATTATCCAGTTTCATTATGTGACAAAAAATTTTAGTTTAGAATAGTATTCAAATCTTCAATCCAAGTGGCCATCAAGTTATCACACACTTTACAACAGATACATTTATAGTTGATATTTAACCGACTTGAGACATACATTCTTGGAAAACTTGTTCACAGCCATTAGATAAAGGCAAGTTTATAACTTTCTTTCTCTCATACTACAAAATATCGTTTCCTTGTTCCTATATGGTGTTGTATAACGTATCGTGGAAAGTAAATATTTTGTCAAATATGGTCAAGAGAAAACCAAATTTCAAATCTTCTAAAAGTGCCAAAGAGACATTAAATGTTGCTAAAATATCTGAATGAACTTCTGGAGGATGTTCTAGCACGACACGATACAAATCACAAAGTTGAGGTATTTTCCTGGACACATTCATCACTGATCTTGATGTGTTGGAACAATGTGTAGAACACAATGTTGCAAAAACTTATTCAACAATGTAACATATTTAGGAGACCCTGAAAAAAGCTTCACTCCATTAAGCAAATTAAAAAAGTTTTACACTCCAGTATTTGGCTGCTGCTTTGACAAAACTAAATTTGGTATTTGAACACAAGTGAAAAAATATGGTTTCAGAATGTGTGACTTTGATAAATGCTTGAACCTCATTCAGAACTGTCGCCATGATCACTGCACTGTCAAATGTTGTGCAATCAATTTTTCATTTCTTCCAAATTCTGATTAAGTGTCAGATAAGGCCTATAGTAACATAGGTACGTTTGTCAATGTGTATATTACAGAACCCCAAAAATCGTTCTTTTATCTCTCCTTCATATACCTAACCGAGGATAATAGAAAACTGTGCTTCATTTGCCACATCTGGTAGCTGCATATATCTTAGAAAGCTCCTCCCCCAGCTGCAGTATGAAGTTTCTGCGTTTCAACTTTTACTTCTATAGAGCATTGTACAATACCCAGGCTTTTATCCCAACCAAATCCAGGAAGTTGTAAAACGTATGAACAGGCCAACGACTTGATTGCGCTTTGACACAGTATTTTTGAGTCATTTGGTCAACCACATTTAGATCCGTTGTAAAATGTAACTGTATATGGTTTCTTTTTCAAACTATCTTCATTTTTAACATAAGGATGCATAGTGCTGAGAATCAAGACATTCTTGTTGCTGTTTCCTAGTAAATTGTCAGTGTGGTATCATTTTTCTTGAACAATACTGTGCTGTATAACATTTCTTTTGCCCTCTTGATACAGACTGGAATTTCCCTGCAAGATCGATTTATGTGCCCTTTAGATTGTACCATTTCTTTTGAGGTTTCAGAGAGAGCCAAGGAGGTGAAAAAATTGTTCCATATGACATTTCTTCCTTTATTGAGGCAAGGTTGCGTCAATTTTTCCCAACAACATCGCCAAGACCTTCATCACTTGGCATACTGTCATCCTCTCCTAGATAAGGGAAAGCATTCACAGTACATCTGTAGTCTTTTTCTACTGTCATACAATACTTTTGCCCGTATTTGTCTGGTTTTGAGGCCGTGAACCCTGTGAATCTCCAGAGGCACTTTGAAGGAAAAAGCCGTTCACCATTTGTTTTATATAGAACTGGTATGTGGCTACACTGTGCATTCACAATGAACTCATATCAGATTCCTGATATCAAAGCAAACTTGTCTTCTTTCAGTCATTCTCATCTTGTGGATCTAATGTCTAATCTGAGATAATGCATTATATCTCTGAATGTGTCTCATGAGTCATTGTTGACTTCACAAAAATATTTCCCCACTTCATTGACCACAATCTGCCTAGTTCTGAGCTCTTTGCTCCTACAGCACCACAGATGTACAACACAGATACACAAGCTTCCAGTCCTTCAACGTTCATAGTCCAATCATCTGAACCCAGTACTCGACATACCTCAGTCCCAGTGCATTTTACAGCTTGTTTCAAAATTTTGTCCATTATCATAAGATGCCAAGCACTGTAGCAAATCTCATTCACGTTTCGTTTTTCACGCAGAGATGGTCCTGCGTGGTCTTAGAAAACATTTTGTTGTCCATGTCTGCCAGCTGAAAAGTTAACTCTCACTCACCTGAAGGAAACTGAAATAGTCCACAACCTTGGTCATTTCGTAGTCCATGACACCCAGGGCCATGAGTTGACCTACCCTTTTTGGCAGCTGTTCCTGTAATCGTAGTAATTAGTATTATGACATATATTGGTTTATAAGTGTAATGTAAGACTTGTAAAAACTCAAGAAAGCAACAATGTACGAGGGCTATCCACAAAGTACATTACGTTTTGGAATTAAAAATAAATAAAGTATTGGAAATTTTTTTATTATATACAGATGAAAGCCACACTTAAATACTACTTTTCTATATAGTTGCCATTTAAATTAAGGCACTTATCGTAGCGATGGACGAGATTGGAAATTCCTTCGTCGTAAAATTCGGCCGCCTGCGCCTTCAACCACGTGGTTAATCAGTAACCCGGTAGAAATACGATTTTTGTGGATTTCCTGGAAAGAGGCACTACAAGAAACTCTCAAAGGTATTGCCAAACTCTGCACAACCTCAGAAGAGCGATACAAAACATGCGCAGGGGAAAGTTGGGCTCAAAGATCTTGCTGATTCACGAAACGTCCGGGCCCACACGGCAAATGCCACTCGTTAAGTTCTCGAATCTTTTAAGTGGGAGTTGTTTCCTCATCCGCCGTACAGTCCCGACCTGGCACCGAGCGACTTCCACTTATTGCCAGCAATGAAGATGTGGTTGGCTATGCAGCGTTTTGATGACGACGCACAGCATCAAGAAGAGGTAACCACGTGGTTGAAGGCGCAGGCGGCCGAATTTTACGACGAAGGAATTTCCAAGCTCGTCCATCGCTACGATAAGTGCCTTAATTTAAATGGCAACTATGTAGAAAAGTAGTATTGAAGGGTGACTTTCATCTGTATATAATAAAAAAAAATTTCCAATACTTTATTTATTTTTAATTCCAAAATGTAATGTACTTTGTGGATAGCCCTCGTATAAACATAATTGTTGCAATTGAAATTGGTGTCTCTGCAGCATATATGTAAACAATAATTATTATAAAAACAAAATGCATAGCTTCCTCATCGGTATTCAGTAGAACATCCTGAAGAGTAACACCATCTTTTGATGAAGAATCTGGAACTAAAGGTGATGTTAATTCTTCCTCAGATGCAACTCCAGCGGCTCGCCCTCACATTCAGGATCCAAAATCTCACTTAGCGCATTTATAATGTTCTCTTCTGTTCATAGAAGTTTGGCCATACTAAATTTGTATGTTGCAAGCACTATTTACAGTTTTACACAGTCAGAATGCAATAATAAACCCATATTTGATTAAACAAAGCACTGGATGTGCACCACTTGCATGGTCAGACATGTTTCAACCTGCTCTCCTTCTCTCCTCCTGGAAAATTGCAACATCATCAGCCAGAGAGATATAAGGGAGTTTTGCGTTTGTTGACCAAACACAATATAACAATAAGCATGAAGCTACGCGAAAAATGTGATTGTTATAGCGCCTGCAGCAGAGGGATCACAGCTGACCCGTCCATGGTGCTAGGTCAATCTTCATATTTCTCTTTTAAGGTTTCCCCATTAAATGTCAAATTAAGTGTAGTTACTAATCATCTTATTTCTTAAAAAGTCACAGAAATTCAGCTCTCTAGGCAATAATGCAAAGCAGTAACAAATGAAAGAGTTCTGGTGTTCTAGTGTTAAAGTATGTTTTTACAGTTAATGTTAGTGAAGCACTGCTACAGTTGTTTCCCCTGACCCCAGTCCACTGCTGTGACACCTGACAGTGGTCTGTTTAAAGTTACATAAACGCTTTGTTTAAAATATTGAATGAAAACAGTAGCTGATTAGACAGGAGGAGGCTCTGTGGCTCCTAATACACGCATATAAAGTATTATCATAACTAATTCGTGCTGATTAGCCTAGTCATTGTTTGTTGTTACTATACTTTACTTAAAAAGCCAGCAGTGGTTCCTTCTGTCTGTTAATGTGTAATACGACATATGTCACAGCCCTGAAAGCTCCTTCATGGTATGGAACATGTGTGAATGAATGAATGAAAAGTGTCAGACTCTCTCCCCTTTTAAACCTTAGATAGGTGCATGTTGTGGAGGTCCACTTATGGGCATCAGGGATCATTTATGTCCTCATGTACAATATGTGCTTTGGTGCTTTCAGTAATGATAAACTTCGCTGTATGGTCTTTGAAATATTCTTCCAGGTTAAGGGAAACAAATAAGTTATTTAGAAAACAACAATAATGAATTGTTTTATTTAATGCAGTTGAAAATAACAGTAACACAAACGTAATATAGTGAATTTATATTAAAACTGTTGATACAGTTCATTCTAAATCATCGATACAATCTCGATATACTATGTTTCTATGTACTCCGCTAAAAGAGGATAACACTAAGCAGTGTACTTCAACAATACCATATAATTTCACCAATTAACTGAATTTGCTGTCTCATCATGTCATTGAAAGACCAACTCTTGTTTTCCCAGAAAACACACTGCATTAATAAGGCTTTTAAGGAAGTCCTTGTTCCATCTTACCTTTTGATTATATAGAGATATTTTATCTTTAAGCTGGGCATCAAACACAGATTCTATTGTATTTTCGTTGAAAGGAGCTATAGCTATAGACGACCATAGATGGTTAACAGCAAGTCCATGTTCACCTTTCCCAAATGCATGAACACAGTTTTGGTCCAAGTAGTATTCCTGGTGTTTCCAAACATTGGACAATAAAAAGCAAAACACCACATTTACGTCACTGCAACTGGCTAACCAGACACAATACAATTGAAATGTCTAGTGAATTTATTGGTCTTTTGAGCCAAGTTCGGTAGTCCAGATGTTTGTCAAACATTTTTAAATATCTTCACCTATTTTGAGAAAGAATGCATGATAAGTGGCTTAAACAAAGGCTATTTTATAATATGTGTAAAAAGTCCTATATCATATTACTAGATACTAACTGGCACACTGGTACTTTGATGAACATACATACAGATTCGGCAGAACCACAGACTGAGCAAAGGAATACTGTACAAGTACTGTTACTCTCCGTTAGTCTGTATTATAAGCCTGTCTGAAGCTTGTGGCTGAAAAACGTGCAAACCACCCCTAGCCAATAGCAGTGTGCGCGCATGCCTCGCTGCCTGAAGCTAGCTTCAGTTGTAGCAGAAAAATGTGCACACAGTGCATGACCATCAGAACTGCGTACACAACTCTCTTTCTTTTACATGGGCATTGCTTCAGCTCGGCTCACAATGCTCTATTAATACAGTATGAGTCATATGTACTTCAGAGAAAGGTAACGATAGTATATAGATATTGTTGAATAAACACATGGTTGTAACTGCATAGTATGTTTTTACAGTTAATGTCAGTGAAGCACTGCTACAGTTGTTTCCCCTGACCCCAGTCCACTGCTGTGACACCTGACAGTGGTCTGTTTAAAGTTACATAATCGCTTTGTTTAAAATATTGAATGAAAACAGTAGCTGATTAGACAGAAGGAGGCTCTGTGACTCCTAATACACGCATATAAAGTATTATCATAACTAATTTGTGCTGATTAGCCTAGTCATTCTTTGTTGTTACTATACTTAAAAAGCCAGCAGTGGTTGCTTCTGTCTGTTAATGTGTAATACGACATATGTCACAGTCCTGAAAGCTCCTTCATGGTATGGAACATGATGTGTGAATGAATGAATGAAGTGTCAGACTCTCTCCCCTTTTAAACCTTAGATAGGTGCATGCTGTGGAGGTCCAGTTATAGGCATCGGCGATCATTTATGTCCTCATGCTTTGGTGCTTTCAGTAACGATAAACTTCGCTGTATGGTCTTTGAAATATTCTTCCAGGATAAAGGGAAACAAATAAGTTATTTCGAAAACAACAAACATGTACGGTTTTATTTAATGCAGTTGAAAATTACAGTAACAGAAACGTAATATAGTGAATTTATATTAAAACTGATAATACAGTTCATTCTAAATCATCAATACAATCTCGATATACTATGTTTGCATGAGCTTTGCAAGTAAACGATTTGCATCTTGAACATTTCTGTGAAGGTTTTTTGTCATCTTTTCTGGGGCACATTTTGCACCTCCCACTAAAAGGTCCAGGAGCATCAGCCACCAACTCCTGACAGTTTTATGTCTTCTCCCAAATGTATTTTTTTCTTAGGTGCTTGGGAATATTATCTACTGTAATAATAATAATGGCGTGTGACGACGGGCTCCCGTCGTGTAGACCACTCGCCTGGTGAAAGTCTTTCGATTTGACGCCACTTCGGTGACTTTCGCGTCGATGGGGATGAAATGATAATGATTAGGACAACACAACACCCAGTCCCTGAGCGGAGAAAACCTCCGACCCAGCCAGGAATCGAACCCGGGCCCTTAGGATTGACAGTCTGTCGCGCTGACCACTCAGCTACCGGGGGCGGACATTATCTACTGTATACACAGCCACATTCTCGTGTGCTTTTCAACCAAAGAGTCTCAATTTCCTTTGGTATTCCGTAATAGTAGGTTATCAGTTTTTGGGCCAATGTTGTACAGCAAATGCGTATTCATACCTACTACATTTAGAAAACGGAAAAATATGGCTATTCGCCGCCGTCTTGCTTGCTACCAACACTAAAATTTGCACGCAACTGATCGCATGTATAAACCCCACTTTTGGAATGGTTACAAAAGGTGATTATTTTGGGCTTCGCTTTCACACCAGTTCATATGTCAATGGCAGCATCATGATGCATTGTTGATAATAATATTACCACCTTATTTTCGGCTATAACGTACGATACCAAAGTCGCATCTTTAGTGAATCCAAAAACACTGCTATTCAGTGTTTTATGCTTAGTAGGCTGAAATTATGGCGGAATTTCACGCTTATTTTCTCGTAGGGTACCCACAACTGTTAACTTTTTCCTAAGGAATATCTGATCGAGTTGTCACAAGTTATAGTCCCGTTGATACCCACAACAGGTTCAATCAACCTGTTCAAATTCGATAATACAGTGTTGTCCTGACAAAACGGTCCCTCTGGTTGTGTGCGCCTACATATATTTCAAAGTTGGCTAAATAATTCATTCTGGCATCTACTAATGTGAAAACTTTTATTCTGTACCTTTTGGGTTTTTGTGGCAAATATTGCCTAAATGGACATTTGCTCCTGAATGGTATAAGCTGTTTGTTTATTTACAATATTCACCTGGGCTGAATTCATTTTTACAATTATTATTTAGACGACTGCTAAAGTCCCTCACAGGTGCCAATTTATCATGTTTACTCCTACTTTCACAGGTGTGAATGTCATCAAATCTGATAACCCTAAGTGAAAACAAAAATCATCTTCATGACATTGTGACACTAAAGACTTCTATATCTTCCTATAAATCCTCATTATCCACATTAGAGACTTTGTGAAGCCCAACCAAAAAGAGTAACCTCAAAAACAATAGTAGTTCTTCTCTTGTCATATGTTTGGCATCCCACTCTCTGGAATACTTATTTTTTTAACAACTCTTTGTACACTTTGGTGCAATTTACAGCTGATGTCACTATATGTTCATCAAATAAAATAGAAAATGAATAAATGATAGACACTACACTTTTGAAGTACAACTTTCTTCTAGATAAATAGGTTATGATACTACGTTTCTGAGTTTTGATGGTTACGGCTGGTATTTCCTTTTTCCGTTTCATAGACTTGTCTTTGCACACAAAAAATCTGCCCTCCAAGCACTCTACCCACTTCCTTCTTGTTCTGTGTCAGAAGCATGCTTGCTTTCCTGCTCATAGTCCTCATCTTCTGTATCTGTTCCTCCTACATGTACATCTGCTTGATCCCTCTCCACCTACGAAATTTCTCCCATATTTCTTCGGCTGTGCAGAATGCAGCCATCAGAAAACTTAATGACTGGGATTGGTACATTCGCAAAAGTGATAATGAAGCACCTGCAAGGTTGTCAATTTGACTAAATATAAATAAAGGATTGAAAAATAATAATAGCGTTTATTTCATTGTACTTCATTAATAATTATATCATTTATACCAATATTCCTAGAGAAATTCAGTTCAAAAAAGCAGCTTACCTCCATATCAACTGATGCATTCCAAGGAGCATGGGGTAAGAAATGTCTTGCACAGCTCACAACAACTAGATGGTGACTGGCAGGGTGATGGAAATTCACTAATGGCTTACTGAAGTGAAGAGTGGAAAGGTGCTGAAAATGTTAAGAATGGTACATGGCACATGTCAGGCTGTGACAAATTGGATCATGCACATGGACAGAAATGATGGTACATGCTCAGTAAAAGGTTAATATTCTTTGATAGAATGAACAGGAAAAATCAGCCATGGACTTTTCAAATAATTATCATGGTATTTGTCTTATTCTACATAGGGAAACAACAGAAAAAAATTCTAGACACTACAAAATAAATGAATGTATTTGCAATGGTTGGCAACATCTGTGTTGGATGATTTGCTGCTTTTTTCTTTGGTTTCTTTTGTAATTATCACAGAATAAAATAACAGTTTCATTATCTGTGTTCTTGACAATATAGTGTATTTGAATATAACTCATCACTAAATCAACTTTATACTCTGTTGAAAGGGTTGAATGGAGTCAACATTCCAATAATTTATGAGCGCCAGAAATAATTTATTAGAAGAGATTAATGAAGTATTCACATCAAAAGAATTGAAAATTTATTTATTGAACTATCTGATTCTGTCTAAGATTGCTTTGGATGAACATTCACTGGTTAATTTTGATATGTTGACCGGTATAGTGAACTACAATGACTGAAAATCTGCCATTGAAATTTTCCTACAACATGAGAGATTGCGAGAAACAATCGCTGGTACTGATAATGATCCAAAGAATCTACTGGAAACCTTATCCACATAAAAAACTATGTGGAGCAACAACTGCTAAAGAAACGCAGCAAAATTTACGATCGTCATTTGAGAGAATGCTTTATCTAATTTAATTGGATTGCTACAATACATGAAGGATGTACAACTGATCTTAGTGAAAGCTCTGGAAATGTATTTAGCGAAAATTATGGAACTTGCCCTACAAATTGAGAAGTATTGAGAAGAAAATAGACAATGATTTGTCTGTGTTGATCATGCTAAGTGTAGTTCCAGCAAGTTTCCAATCTTCATTACGAATGTGGGGAATGAAGACGTCACTATTAGTGGTAATTAACTAGTCATTGGTTAATCCAAGAAAGAACAGAAACACCAGTTTTTCGAGACAAATAAAACCACAGGTTTCGCACTGGCAGCTGGTAAGCACACCAAAACTGTAAACATTAGTTGCAATTAACTAAATTCCAAGTCGATAAAATGCTACAAACATCAGAAAATTCGTCATTAGTCGAATAAGTGCAGAACTAGAAAGAAACCAAACAAACAGAATTCAGATAATTCCTTATAAAGACGAAAATGACAATGTTTGATGCCTCTTATTGCATCCTCGTGTCAAAGTGTTTGCTGGATGCACAGAGCACATAATGACTAAAGAAGACATTCTCAACAACTTAGAAGTTATAAAAATTACAAAAGTTACAGTAGCAGATTGTAGCAGTATTGAGTAGGTTTGAAAGGGTAATGTTAATCTTTAAGTTCTAGTGGTGACAGTAACAAATTGATAACAATTAACAAAGTTTTTATATGTTCCAGCATTTGGAATCTAGAGACTGACAATTAGTCAACCAATAAAATGTGGGTTATGCATATTGTTCAGTGATGTACAGGATGCTATTTTCTATAGGCATGATGCAGTTACCCACATATAGCGACTGCAGCTCAGGTGGTATAATATTGAGCCCTGCTCATGATGTAATAACATATTATTTTCTATTTCTATCGTACTATTAAGATTTAACGATATAATTTAAGCACTAAGTCAATCAAATGACCTGGAAGTCAGCGAATATGTACACCCAGAATAATGTGAGCGGCATACCATTATTGTCTGTGTTTTGTTCTACATAAGAATGCGTGCTCTTCTTTTCTTTCTTCTTCTTTAACCACGCGCATTTCTGACAGCATCTTACGCTATCAGGCTCCTATTTTCTTCCATTTTGTTCAAATGAACTAAACTTGTATTCCTGTTAGGAATTTATGTAATCATTCCATTATTATCGCCAATTGCGACTATTTTATTATTATCAATACTTTATTCTATCGACTCAGAGTTTAGCTAAGATTATTGTAATTTCCTAGTATTTCGCCGAAATACGGCACAATTCTTTGTTATGTTCAAAACTGTGAGAATTATTCACAAAATGCTATATTTCAGTACAAAAAATTATTTTGTTAAATGATAATTGTTTAATTTAAGATTTCTACTTTAATTTCGTAGTAGCAATAACAGATTCCCAATTTATAAATGTTATAGATTTTTTTAGTACATTTTTTCATACAATGCCAACACTTCACTCACGAGATTAAATTAAATCATTCTGAATCTCTCGTGAGGCAAGAAGCTAGATAGAAATTTCCTTGAGATTACAAAAACACAAATGAAACGCTTTCAGCATGCTACAAGTCTACTGAACTTTACTTCAAGCAACGAAAGGTAAAAAAGAGTAGAATAAACTAAGAAGTAAAGTGATCATTTTATGCCTTCGATAGTATTGTGTGCATTTTCTGATAAAAATAATTTTTGTTTTGAAAACTAAAAAGTGGAATGTGTGAAATACTTAATTCATTTACTTTTAGTTAATAATAAGAAGTTATACCTCTAATTAATCCATGTACTAATAGTTGTGTGTGATATTTAAGTAATAAAAATAACCAGTCTCATGCTCATATTTAAAAATGAAAATCAATAATAATTGGGATACATTAAGTTGAAGAAATTCAACTTGATAATCACAAAAATACTAATTTGTCTGAATTATGATAAGAACTTGAGATTTCGTCAATCTGGTATTTCAAGACATAATTAGTTTGAAATATTTATTCAAATATTGAATTATTACAAGTATACGAATATACCTATGCTTATTTTACATCCATTACAATTAATGATAGCCAAAGCATAAATTACCATAATCATATCCACCCATATTTATAAAATACTGTTGTTAAAGCTTTAGTATAGTGGCTGGAATGTATCAGATGCATAAAGTCTATCATCAAGCAACTGACAATATTCATTATAGGAAAGAAGACTGTGACACCTGAATCGCACAGGTACAGATTTATTAATGCTAGAAATGGGTAATTGACTGTATTGGACAGCCATCAATTTAGGTCCATGTATTTATTGCACAAAAGGGAAACAGTCTCGATAAAAGTTTTTAAAAAACATCAAACAGAAGAGCAGAATGTCTACATGAAACAGATAATTCTCATGTTTGTGGACCAGTGCTCATGGCACTGGAGATAGAGCAAATGATCTTTTTACTTTTGTGGATGATATGTCAAGGAAACCACTAAATTACTTGCTAAAAATCGTCAAAAGAACTGTGTGATACTTTCATTGAGCTCAAAGTATAATACAATGTAGCTGGTCAAAGAATGTAAGTACTGTACTTACATCAAATAATTTTAAAAATTTTACAGTCAGCATAAGTAGGCCTTGTTTAAGAGGTATATTATTCGACATCAGACGACAAGTACGTTTACACCAGACCAAGACGTATTTTCAGAATGCCTTATTTGGACCTTCAGTGAAAAGTAAGATTGAGTTAACTGATGCAGGACTGCAGAAACAGTTTTGAGGAAAAGCCACTATCACTGTTATTTATCTGAAATGTAGCTCTCCAACAAAGGCTGTTCAGAATGTTACTCCTGAAGATTTATAGTGCAGTCATCACATAAATTTGAGTCATCTACAAATCTTTGAATGCCGAGCAATTTTACATTAACTGAGAGAGAAATGAAAGAAGTTATAAGGCGAATCCAAAGATTTTTAAGGTCTCAAGTGCACCACCTAAGAGTCAATTCACACTTGATAGTACGTCATCTCATATCATGCCAAAACACTCCACAGTGCATTTCAAATGGTGGCATCCACACAGGCTGTCAATGGCACAGAATGTCACATTATATCATGTCACATCACTGGCAAGGTTTCTCGGTTAGAAAGCTTTGAAGGTGACATTGATGGGAGGAACTGTGTCATCAAAACGAAACATAAGAAGTTAACCTATTTTCGTCACAGTATCTTATGTTATAGAAGCGGATTTCATGCTTTTATTTCTTCTTAATCTTCATTTTATTATTTTGCTTTCTTTTCATGCCAAATTGAAAATGTTCCATGAAGACTTTGATAAATTTTTTCTTTGAGTGTTCTTACATAAACGAGACCAAATATCTGAAAGCAAAAAATTGTTCAAAACTCATCATTATGAATAACTAGTCATTATGACGTTTGCTTTGGCGATTAATAAAATTTGTCGCCATTAGTTCCTCAGTCCTGATGCTGAACTCTGACTTTTTGTATCACTAATGGTGTCTCATAACCTCATGTTCCCCATTTGGTAATGGGCTAAGCAAATCGACATGATGTGAGATGATGTCCTTGTGAGTACACCTTGATGTTGAAGTGAAATGAAATGATGTGACATCCCATTCTGTTGATGTATAGCGTAAGCTGGTCTTATTTCATGGGCAATCAGACCAAATGCTCATCTCTGAAACACACCATGATCAGTATACAGAAAAATGCAGACTTTGAAACGTTTTTAGGTCACACAATGCAGTTGCAACCATTTGCCATAAAGGGATAAAAGAAGGAAGATTAGGATTTACTGTCACATTGACATTGAGGTTACTAGAGATGGGAAAAGTAATAGGATAGACCACAGACCATATCGGACATATATTTTAGTAAACGACGCAATTGCTATCTTTAATCACAAAACTTCAGTAAATAAATTAAATTACTTCTCTAACAGTTTCGGCAGTAACTATTTTATAAATCAACTGTTCACTATAATATAAACTTTCTCATTACTATGGGATACCAACCAATAAGAAAATCATTTCCCTACACTAAAGTTTATGGCATGGATTTGAATAAATCGATGTCTAAAGTTGTTGAAATTAATCTGCAGATGTCTTTTATCACAGAGGTAATCTACAAATGCAAGCATCTGTGGATGAATATAGGCTTATCATACATAAAACAATGTAGTGCTAAACAAAATTTAAAAATGTATCTTAAAATTGTTGCTAACTACTGTCAGATTCAAGCTGTTTTCAATTTACTGACTGGTTTGATGAATATATGTTACTTTAGTATTATGCATTGAGTCACTTGAAATCATTTTGTGCTTTGCTACATCTCTAGCATACAATGTACTTCACATGCAACATGACCACTTTTACTAATCTTTGAGGGCAAATGTTAGAATAAAATGTACTGATTTTTCATTAAAGTTATAACACTAATTCTGATTTTAGGACTCAGATCAGGGTCCTTTCACAGATTTAGATTAGATTACATTCAGTTTCCATTCCACAGACTCAAAAATTAGATGATTCACATGGGTGTGGAAGACGTCAGAGAACCTAAAATAAAAAATATGAAACACTTGAATATAATACTCACTACCTCATCATTTTTCAGAATATTGTCAAAATACGTGAATACATTACAGTGAAGTGGAAATGCTAATATTTACTGAATTAATACACTGTCAGAATGAAAATAGTTATGTACTTTTAATAAATTTATCAAACACAAAATACTTACTCTTGACTGTCGTGACCAAATGCTCTCAACACTGAAATCTAACAGACATTTTTACTAAGTCAGTCTAACAGTCCTGTTAAGATATTCATCCACAGAGTAGAAAGAGTTGCTTATCAAAAAGTCTTTCAAACTCTATTTACACCGTGCTTTATCTGATAGCAAGTTTTTAATGGTTGCTGGCAATTTATTGAAAATGTATTTTCCTAAATACTGGACCCCTTTTTGAACCAAGGTAAGGGATTTTAGCTTTATATGTAGACTGTTCTTATTCCTAATATTCATTCTATGCATTGAGCTGTAAATAGAGACTTATTATTTGTAACAAATTTCATTAAGGAATAAATATACTGAGAAACAGTGGTTAGAATACAAAGTTCTCTGTACAGGTTTCTACATGATGTTCTTGAATTTACACCGCCAATGACTCTTACTACACGTTTTTGCACTCTAAAAGGTTTTGCTCAGTTTGACAAGTTATCCCACAGTATGATCCCATATGACATAGAATGAAAGTAAGTAAAGTATGCATGTTTTTTATATTTGTGTCTCCTACATCTAGTAACATTCTCACTGAAAACACAGACTTGTTTAGGCGCTTCAGCAGTTCTCTGATATGCAATCCCAACTGACTTTAATATCGAATTGTAACCTCAGAAATTTAACACTGCCAACCTCTTCACTCTGTATGTCTTCATGTGATACACTCATGCTGGAATGAAATTTCTTACAGGTTCTGAACTGTAACTCATATAGTGGGTCTTTTCAAAATTTAACTACAGTGAATTAGCTTTAAATCAATTATTAATGTCAGTGAAAATTTGATTAACAGCCATTTTTAAATCTGTACTTGACTTGCTACTTACTGCAATGTTTTTTATCGTCTGCAAACAAAACAAACTTGGCATCTGGAAATCTAACAGATGAGAGGTGATTAATATATACAAGAATTGATTCCCAATTAGATGAAGACTGACCGCATGCTGCACTGGTACTTCGCAAAAACGCCCTTTGTTTGCTGTTAGTTAGGTTAAGTGTCAAATTATTTCGCAGCACTGCCAGTGACACCATAATATTCAGATTTGAATAAGAGAATGCTGTGATTCACACAGTCAGAGGCTTTTGTCAAGTCCTATAAAATACCAGTAGCCTCTAATTTTTTATCTAACAAATCAAGGACGTTCTCACTGTACATGTAAATAGGCTTCTCTATATCAGAACCCCCCCCCCCCCGATGAACCATGGACTTTGCCATTGGTGGGGAGGCTTGCAAGGTGCAACGATACAGATAGCCGTACCGTAGGTGCAACCACAATGGGGGGGGGGGGGTATCTGTCGAGAGGCCAGACAAACGTGTGGTTCCTGAAGAGGGGCAGCAGCCTTTTCAGTAGTTGCAGGGGCAACAGTCTGGATGATTGACTGATCTGGCCCTGTAACACTAACCAAATGGCCTTGCTGTTGTGGTACTGCAAATGGCTGAAAGTAAGGGGAAACTACAGCTGTAATTTTTCCCAAGGGCATGCAGCTTTACTGTATGATTAAATGATGTTGGCGTCCTCTTGGGTAAAATATTCAGGAGGTAAAATAGTCCCCCATTCGATCTCCGGGTGGGGACTACTCAGGAGGATGTCATTATCAGGTGAAGGAAAACTGGCGTTCTAAGGGTCGGAGCGTGTAATGTCAGATCCCTTAATCGGGCAGGTAGGTTAGAAAATTTAAACAGGGAAATGGGTAGGGTAAACTTAGATATAGTGGGAATTAGTGAAGTTCGGTGCCAGGAGGAACAAGACTTTTGGTCAGGTGAATACAGGGTTATAAATACAAAACCAAATGGGGGTAATGCAGGAGTAGGTTTAATAATGAATAAAAAAATAGGAGTGTGTATAAGCTACTACAAACAGCATAGTGGATACATTATTGTGGCCAAGATAGACACAAAGTCCAAACCTACTACAGTAGTACAAGTTTATATGCCAACTAGCTCTGCAGATGATGAAGAAATTGATGAAATGTATGATGAGACAAAAGAAATTATTCAGGTAGTGCAGGGAGACGAAAATTTAATAGTCATGGGTGACTGGAATTCGTCAGTAGGAAGAGGAAGAGAAGGAAACGTAGTAGGTGAATATGGATTGGGGCTAAGAAATGAATGAGGAAGCCACCTGGTAGAATTTTGCACAGAGCATAACTTAACCATAGCTAACATTTGGTACAAGAATCACAAAAGAAGGTTGTATACATGGAAGAAGCCTGGAGATACTAAAATGTTTCAGATAGATTATATAATGGTAAGACAGAGATTTAGGAACCAGATTTTAAATTGTAAGACATTTCCAGGGGCAGATGTGGACTCTGACCACAATCTATTGGTTATGAACTGTAGATTAAAACTGAAGAAACTGCAAAAAGGTGGGAATTTATGGAGATGGGACATGGATAATCTGACTAAACCAGAGGTTGTACAGAGTTTCAGGGAAAACGTAAGCGAGCAATTGACAGGAATGGGGGAAAGAAATACAGTAGAAGAAGAGTGGGTAGCTTTGAGGGATGAAATAGTGAAGGCAGCAGAGGATCAATTAGGTAAAAAGACGAGGGCTAGTAGAAATTCTTGGGTAACAGAATAAATTTTGAATGTAAATGATGAAAGGAGGAAATATAAAAATGCAGTAAATGAAGCAGGCAAAAAGGAATACAAACATTTCAAAAATGAGATCGACAGGAAGTGCAAAATGGCTAAGCAGGGATGGCTAGAGGACAAATGTAAGGGCATAGAGGCTTATCTCACTGGGGGTAAGATAGATACTGTCTACATCAAAATTAAAGAGACCTTTGGAGAAAAGCGAACCACTTGTATGAATATCAAGAGCTCAGATGGAAACCCAGTTCTAAGCAAAGAAGGGAAAGCAGAAAGGTGGAAGGAGTATATAGAGGGTCTATACAAGGGTGATGTACTTGAGGACAATATTATGGAAATGGAAGAGGATGTAGATGAAGATGAAATGGGAGATACGATACTGCGTGAAGAGTCTGATAGAGCACTGAAAGACCTAAGTCGAAACAAGGCCCCGGGAGTAGACAACATTCCATTAGAACTACTGACAGCCAGGCTTAACAAAACTCTACCATCTGGTGACCAAGATGTATGAGACAGCGAAATACCCTCAGACTTCAAGAAGAATATAATAATTCCAATCCCAAAGAAAGCAGGTGTTGACAGATGTGAAAATTACCGAACTGTCAGTTTAATAAGTCACAGCTGCAAAATACTAACACGAATTCTTTACAGACGAATGGAAAAACCGGTAGAAGCCGACCTCAGGGAAGATCAGTTTGGATTCAGTAGAAATGTTGGAACATGTGAGGCAATACTGACCCTACGACTTATCTTAGAAGAAAGATTAAGGAAAGGCAAACCTACGTTTCTAGCATTTGTAGACTTAGAGAAAGCTTTTGACAATGGTGACTGGAATACTCTCTTTCAAATTCTGAAGGTGGCACAGGTAAAATACAGGGAGCGAATGGCTATTTACAATTTGTACAGAAATCTGACGGCAGTTATAAGAGTCGAGGGACATGAAAGGGAAGCAGTGGTTGGGAAGGGAGTGAGACAGGGTTGTAGCTCTCCCCAATGCTATTCAATCTGTAAATTGAGCAAGCAGTACAGGAAACAAAAGAAAAGTTCGGAGTATGTATTAAAATCCATGGAGAAGAAATAAATACTTTCGCCGATGACATTGCAATTCTGTCAGAGACAGCAAAGGACTTGGAAGATCAGTTGAACGGAATGGACAGTGTCTTGAAAGGAGGGTATAAGATGAACATTAACAAAAGCAAAATGAGGATAATGGAATGTAGTCAAATTAAGTTGGGTGATGCTGAGGGAATTAAATTAGGAAATGAGACACTTAAAGTAGTAAAGGAGTTTTGCTATTTGGGGATCATAAAGACTGATGATGGCCGAAGTAGAAAGGGTATAAAATGTAGGCTGGCAGTGGCAAGGAAAGCGTTTCTGAAGAAGAGAAATTCGTTAACATCGAGTATTGATTTAAGTGTCAGGAAGTCGTTTCTGAAAGTATTTGTATGGAGTGTAGCCATGTATGGAAGTGAAACATGGACGATAAATAGTTTAGTCAAGAAGAGAATAGAAGCTTTCGAAATGTGCTGCTACAGAAGAATGCTGAAGATTAGATGTGTAGATCATATAACTAATGAGGAGGTATTGAATAGAATTGGGGAGAAGAGGAGTTTGTGGCACAACTTGACTAGAAGAAGGAATCGGTTGGTAGGACATATTCTGAGGCATCAAGGGATCACCAACTTAGTACTGGAGGGCAGGGTAGAGGGTAAAAATTGTAGAGGGAGACCAAGAGATGAATACACTAAGCAGATTCAGAAGGATGTAGGCTGCAGTAGGTACTGGGAGATGAAGAAGCTTGCACAGGATAGAGTAGCATGGAGAGCTGCATCAAACCAGTCTCAGGACTGCAGACCACAACAACAACATATCAGAACCCTTAAGGAATTCAAACTGTGACTTGCACAATATGTTATTTGTAGTCAGAGATTAAAGACATGCTTGAACACAATTTTTCCAAACACTTTTGAAAAGCCAGCAAGAGTGAAATTGATCGATAGTTTGACAGTATCTCTTTATCCCTCTTCTTGTAAAGAGGCGTAATTTCACCATATTTTAGCCAGCTTCGAAATGTTCTGCTGATAAGAGATTGAGTACACAAATGATTTGAGATAAAACTCGACTCGCGTGGACACTGTTTGATTTACTTTGTTGATATGTTATCTTAACCTCTAGATTACTTTGATTTTAAGGATTTTATGATAGATGCTACTTCTTTGGGAGATGTAAGTGTCTTTTCCATTTTACTGAAGATATTTGTACAGTTCGCAGAACCTGAAAACCCCAAGCTGTCAGCAACTGAAACAAAGTATTTATTTAAGAGGTTTGCGACATTACATGCAATTGTTACCAAAGTCCTATTTATTTTTAGAGCTATCTGTTCCTCTTCCATTTTGGACCGACCTGTCTCTGTCTTCACTATATCCCTTATAGTTTTTAATTTGTTGTGACTCGTAAGTATCTTTCTCTCATAATGGATTACTTGCTTCGATACTTTGCTGTCTTCTTTGTAATGCATTACAGTGCTAACATCAGAGCAGTTCCTGGATATTAGATACAGTTTCCTTTTTGTCCCACATGGTATCTTTATTCCTTCTGTAATCCACAGTTTACTTTTAGAATTCTTTTTGATTTGAGTTACCTTTATGGGTAAACAATTTTCAAAAGATGAAATAACTTTATTAATGAGTGCTTTGTATTTTCCATTTGAGTCAGAAATATTGTAAACATCTATTCGACTTATGTCTTTCAGCAACCTCCTAAAATTCTCAATTTTTTAGTGATTTATTACCATCCTGTACTCAGATTAAATAGATTTTTTATCCTGATAAGTTACAACATTGAAGACAACATGATACATGTCGCAATCAGATAGCCCACTTACTACTGGTTTTATGATATGACTTTTATCAGTAGATTTTTCTACAAAGATATTATAAATGGTAGCAAAGTTCACAGCTGGAATTAAATTGAATGATGGTGTTACTGACTGCAATAATTGTTCACTGACAATCCTTTTCTATAAATCCACATTAATATCACCAGGAGCCACTATTTCCTTGTTTTTTTACTGTGAGTTGGGACAACAGAGCTTTGAGATTTCTTTATGAAGAGGTTAAGGTTTCCTGAAGGTGCTCTGTGTATACTTACTACTATAAAGGACTTATTATGAAACACTTCGTCTGTTCCACAAGCTTCCAAGTGCTGCCCTGAGCAAAATTTATTAACATCAGTATTCTTGAAATTAAAATAGTTTTGACAAATGTGACAACACCCCCCTTCTCCATATTTTCTCAACAGAAATAAGAAGCTAACTAGAATCCTGTAATATTTAACATATTTAGTATGACATGGATCAATGGTGGTCTGAATACACGCAGTAAGTTAAATTATGTCAATACATTTACAAGGAAATACATTATAAGAAGTGTCCCATATATTTTTACATTTCTAATGAAAACACTACTTTGAAACTTCCTGGAAGATTAAACCTGTGTGCCCGACCGAGACTCGAACTCGGGACCTTTGCCTTTTGCGGGCATGTGCTCTACCATCTGAGCTACCGAAGCACGACTCACGCCCGGTCCTCACAGCTTTACTTCTGCCAGTATCTCGTCTCGTACCTTCAAAACTTTCTGTAAAGGTTGGAAGGTAGGAGACGAGACACTGGCAGAAGTAAAACTGTGAGGACCGGGCGTGAGTCGTGCTTCGGTAGCTCAGATGGTAGAACACTTGCCCGTGAAAGGCAAAGGTCCCGAGTTCGAGTCTCGGTCGGGCACACAGTTTTAATCTGCCAGAAAGTTTCATATCAGCGCACACTCCGCTGCAGAGTGAAAATCTCATTCTGAAAACACTACTTTGTTTGGAGCTATGATGTAAAGTTGTACATTGATGTCAGAGAGTACTGTATTGTTCTACTGATACACTTAATTATTTTCTGACACAAATAAAAACTGATACTGGCCATTTAAGTTGTTATGAGATGATAAGGCGAACCAAATGAATTAATGTGATGATATATAGAAGTACATGACAATATTACGTAAAGGACAGATCGTTACTCACTATGTTAAATCACAAAAAGCACAGCAAAAGTCCTGCTAAACACGTAAGCTTTCAGCTAAAAGTCCTTCTTCTAAAGCACACAACACAAACACATTCACACAACCATAGTGCTCACACACATATGAAAACTGTCCCTGGCTACTGAGGCCATATATAAGAAGGTAAAAGGGAAAATACAGGAAAAAGAGAAACAAAAGGAACGACACAGAGTAAAGTAATTAATTAGAAGATAGATAATAAGTTAGGAAAACAGCACTGGACATGGAATGGAGGAAACTCCATTAGGCAAAATTAAACAGTGGAAAATCCAGGATGAAACAATGACAATATTATGAAAATGATAAATTGCTACTCATCATAAAGAGGAGAAATTGAGATGCAAATAGCCACAACAAAAAAACTGCTAAACATGTGAACTTCTGGCAAAAAAGCTTTTCCTAAAGTAGATAACACATGCACATTCATGCAAGCACACATATCTCTCTCTCTCTCTCTGTCTCTCTCTCTCTCTCTCACACACACACACACACAAACACATACACACCACACATGTAATTACTTTCTCTGGCCATCAGATTGTGTGTGAGTCGTAGTTGCATAAATGTATGTGTGTTGTCTACTTTAGACGAAGCCTTTTGGCCAAAAGCTCAGACATTTAGTACTCTTTTATTCTGTTCCTCTTGAGATGTGGTGCCTTATATCGCTCCTGTCTAAAGCCTGTGTATTGGGAGAATGCCTCATGCGTGCACGGTGACAGATGGTCTGAAGCGGGTTCAGTTGAGTACATAGCTCTAATTTTCATCTGATAGAGGACAGTAGCAGACAGGACTAAAAAGAACGAACTATAATGCAGTTAAGAATTTTGACCACCAGAGTCCAGTAGTTCTCAGAGACATTCAAGAAACAGGTCAAGAGAATGTTTGTGTTATGTATATTTCTAGAAGGCTTTTTTGTTTATTTATGTTTGTACAGTTTTTATATGCTTTTAGTACTGTGAATGTGGTCTAAATTAATTATATAGATCATTGTTCTACTGATGATTGCTGTACGAACTACATGACAAGGTTTTAAGACAGTGAGAATGCAGATGATAGGGATTTTTGTAAGTAAGTAAGTTTATGGCAAAAGGAAAGCCAATTCGAGTGCAAATGAAAACAGTTAATAATGTAAAATATAAACAAAATATCAGAATGTTAAATATTTTTTGGGGGAAAAACTACAGTACAAAAGCGTGTTATTTGTTGATTGGTTAGTCAAGAAAAGCGCGGACTAACACGGGAGGATAATGTTTTTCTATTGGCGTTAAAAAATACTGACCAATCAGAATGGAGTATTCTTCACACGTCTTTTCTCTTGGATATATAGAATGCTGACAGCAGTCTAAGAAGTCTAAGGAGTCCTTTCAATGATACGGTCGTGTGTAGTATGAGCTCTGAAGGAAGTTGTAATTTGCCGGTTTTAGTTCTGATACATGTTTCAAAAGTGTTTTAAAGTGAAGGCATATTTATACCGGGTTTTTTTTTTAGAAAGTAAGGAATTTTTAAGTAATTTTGTGTATGAGAAAAGTAATTCCACGTGGCATATTAAGCAGATCGGTTATTAAAAACTTGAGTGCATTAGACACCGATGGGGAGCATTTTCATTTAAGAACAATCCGCGTGTAGTACCAGTTCATATTTCGGGAAATTTCCTACCATAAACGTGCAAACGTGAATGAAACAGTTTGTGCATGACTTTGTTAGGATTAGCACAGGCTTGGAAATGAATGCATACATTATCAAGGTTCAAAATCCACCAAAGTTTTGCAAGTATTTTCACCTTTCATTCAAGATTTAGACCTTTTAACTATTCTTGGAATAGTTACGTTGTATGCAGCCTGGTGTGAGTTGCAGTACAGTAGGTTTCTGCTCAGTTTCTCCTACTGGCGTTCTGCTGCAAACGAGTTCGCAGGTAGGTGCGGGTAAAGGACGAAAGAAACTGCGCCGCCGCACATGGTGCATCGGTGCCGGGAAAACAGTTAAAAAGCAGTAGTACATTGAATCTATGGTTGAGAGAAATTATGTGAAATACTGTATAGTGAGCGATAATGAAAAATTTAGTAAATCAGTACACGTAGAATTTTGAATGGAACCCACATCGCGTCGCCGGAGAGACTGACAAGAAAGAAGATGTTAAACAGTCAACAGAACGAGGGTGCATCAAAGCAGCAGGCGGCGTCATAGTGGTATCAACGAGCAGCAGTATGGCAGCACAGCTCTGCCAACTTACACGACGAACTGGGACCCTGAAACTAAGTTTGTTACATTTGTTGAGTGTGTGTGCTGAAAGACTGAGTAACATGGAAAGTGATAAAGATTTTGTAAATACGATAAGAGAGGAAGAGCTCTCATTCAGTGTAAGTGCTTCACAAACTTGCACACTAGAACAGAGGGAAGGAGTAGATGTTAAAGTAAGAGAGGAGGTTTTGATGATATTTCTGTGTTATTTACAGACAGTAGAGTCGAATCCGCTTCGAGGATGTCAGTTATTGTAAGTAGTGGGGATAATATAAATCCTGAATGTGACATTAAGCATGAAATCGGTAACAACCAATTGAGTGATGACAGTGTTGGTAGCGTTACTGAATCAAATGTGTCAAATGTGGATACCAAATTTGATATAGTACCGGTGGAATAAGGTAAACAGGAAACAGTAATGCAGAAAATAGAACCTGGAAGTATGCATTAATGGGTTCTATAGAAGATGGAAACAAACAACATACTAATTTGGCTGAAACAATTGATAGAAAATTAGTAAATTTGATGAAAAACTCGGAAAGGAGACTGCTGTTTTAAAAGAAATGTGTAAAAATTATTTGAAGTCTTTAGGAAATAAAGTGGATGGCAGAACTTCCCAAGTTGAGAATAACTGCCAACAATTCATTAAAACTGTAAAAAGTGAATTAACAGATGCCTTGAGAAAGTTGCTATTGGAAACAACAAATGGCAGAGGTAAAAGTAGCTGTGGTAGTCTATATGTGTAAATGTTCACAAATTGATAGACAGTAAAATCGGTCTGAATATGCCAAATGTATGAATGAAGTAAAAAGTGTGTCTGACCAAGTGGGTGTGTCTGTAGAAAATGTTCTTCAGCTAACTAACCATGAAGAAGAGTTCGAAAATCAGTTGGATGAGCATAGCAGTAGATTACATCAAGTTGAAACTAGCTTCAGGCATGGAATTAACAGTAGTGGTTGTAGTTTTATGGTAGAATCGTCTGAAATACCGTACGTCACTAACAGGCAGTTTTTACGTTTTTATACGACAGGAAATGTACATCCAAAACAATTTTGGAATGATTTTGAAGGTGTTCTAGCTAGTTTGTGGTCAGACAGACAAAAAATAGCGTTTATTACATCTAAATTCTTGAGAGAGACTAGAACTTGGGAGGGGTGGGGGAGCTGTCACTACTGAACAGTACGATACACTAGATAAATTTAATGAGGCGTTTTCTAAAGAATATTCGTACAAGCAAAAACAAATGGATTTGTTAAGTAGCTTCTGGGCTGGGGAAAAGTTCAATCCCAGAAAGGAAAGCATAAGAAAGTTCGCGTTAAAGTGGATGACAAATTTAACAGATTTAAACGATAAAGTCGAGGCAGAACAAATTTTTATGGGCCTGGAAGGTACACTGCCCATGAACTGGCGAAACAAGATTATTACAGCTCTGGGGGACGACGTTCATAAATTCATTAGTTATTTGGAGAGAGTTGAGAAGTTGTTGCATAAGGAGGAGCATGCAAATCGCAATATCAGACCGCCAAAAAATGCAGAACGGCAGCAGAATGTAAACGTTAACAGAATTGGCGTGTACCGTAGAAATAGCAGAAGCAGAGGTGTCATGGGGTGGTGCTATCCAGCAAAAGACAGGCGAAATAATGGGGAGCAGGTGCGAGAGGATGATGATGCGCCAAGGCGACAGCAAATGGTGGTAAACCTAAGAAATGGCGCAGAATCCCAGAATCCGTCAAACTAAATGCGGCCTGTGAAAGTGAAGTTTACCAGACGGGAAGTAGTAATTTGAACCCGCTAGCAAAACGTTTTGTACATGTTGGCACTAAACAGACAGGTATTATAAGTGAGGTGCAGAAGAAGGCAATAACAGCAGTCAAAACGAGTTACATAAAAATCTGTACATTTAACAGAGGTTTAGGGGATTTTTTGGGCAGACATAAAATAAGAACTGACGAAATTGGCGACGTATTAGCGGAAAATGTGACAAAACCTGATTGCCAGAAAGGCTTTAGCAACCAAGTGGAAGTCGAGTCATGTTTTGGCGAAGAAGAAAGTACAGAAGCTTCAGAATTACGGGAGATTAGTAATGTCAATGTAGAAGAAATACTAGCATCTATAAATGACGATATATGTGAGGCTATAAGGGAGAGGCAGGAAAATGGTGACCAAAATGGGGTTCAGTCAAGTAATTGAAAAACAAGAAAGAGAGAAAAGGGAGAATGGCGAAACGCCAGAAAAAAAATTGGAGCTGTTATTAGTGGACAGAATAGTTGGTATGGGGAAGAAAAGTGATGAGGGCAATTCTGCAAAAATCTGTGTAGTTCCTGGAAACAGGGAAGGTTTCGGTAGAAGGGAAGCTGTGAACGATTTGTTGTAGGAGGGTTCTGGCACTAGCAGTGAAAGGAAGGTGTTGAGTCAGCCACTAATTAGTCTGCAAGTGTGTTACGAAGAAGTATGGCATTTAGCAGATAGTGGCAGTGATTTATGTGCTGTGAGTAAAAGTTGTAATAATGCCAGTAATGGGGTGCAGATAATTGTAGCTAATGGAAAAGTTAAAAAACCTGTTAAAAACAAAGTTCTGTTGCCAGTAAAAATGAATGGTGTGCAAGTACTCCGTAACTTCCTTATAATACCTTACATATGTATAAAAATGCTAATTCGTATAGATTTCTTTAACAGTACAAAGGGAGATTAAATTTTAATGAAACTGTAGTAATTTTTGAAATAAATGGGAAAGATGTGGTTGAAACACTTTTCGGAAAAATAATTTGACCAAAGAAGAAGTAGCCAGTATTCCAATTAGGTATTGTAGGAGGATGGAAGATTTAGAGGGCTACAATTAGTATGGGGATGATGTGGGAGTGGACCCTGAGGAAATGAATGTGGTACAAGAAAAAATAGAACAAAAAGTAAAAGAGGTGACAGCCTTAGAGGAGCATCAAAGGGACAAATTAAAAGAAGTACTACTCGAAATGAATCTTTGATCAACCTGGCTTAATCAAGGAATATGAATGTTACTTAAATGTAAAAGACGACACTCCTTTTTTTCCAAAACACCAATAGTCATCGCTGAACTACACAGGAAAGCAGTCAGAGATCTGATACAAAATATGATTAAATGGAGAATGGTAGAAAAGGCTGTGAGCGTATATAACAATCTGGTGATTGTAGTAACTAAAAAATATGGATCCGTAAGATTAATGCTGGACACTACAGCTTTAAATAAAGTAGTGTTAATTTAACGGATCTAATTATTATACATCCATGGATGTGACGTGTGATTATTGGAATCTGCCATTGGCCCATGAATCTAGAAAATATACTGCTTCTTTATCTGAAGGCACATGTTATCAATATAAGGTGGTACCCTTTGGTTTATATATATATATATATATATATATATATATATATATATATATATATATGTGTATGTATATGTGTGTGTGTGTGTGTGTGTGTGTGTGTGTGTGTGTGCGTGTGTATTTGTCAGAGTTATGAACTACTTAAGAAAATGGCAATGTATGTAGATGATATTTAATTTCGGCTGCCACATGTGGAGAACATTGTATTTTGTTAAATAAAGTTTAGGACGCTGTTGAAAAAGGGGAGTTCAAATTGAAATTTTGCTAAGAAAGAATTAAAATTTTAGGTTATATTATTAGTGGAAAAAGGATAATGCTAGACCCAGAAAAATTGAAGGCTATTCAAGAGTACAAAGCTCCAAATAGTAAAATGAATTTAAAAGGTGTAACGTATGACTACGTTTACGATGTTGCTCATCAAGCCATATACGTTATCTCGCATTTCTAGCAGCTTCTCTCACACAATTAATGATAAAAATTCAGAAACTCAGGGTCGCCACCAGTCCAAGCCCTTCCTAAGCATTTAGAGAAAAAAAGGAACTGGAAAATTATTAGTTTAATTACTTTAATAATTTAATTACAATTATGCAAATTTCCTTAAGTAGACAGATAAATAGCACTCTATGGCGTGCATGAAGCAACTTGATTAATTCAGTGTTGGTAATCGGAGTAAGTGGGTAAGATCAACACCACAGAATTTATCTTTCAGATAGATTATTTATTGAATCTAAGTATTTGGCTGCACATCCTAACTACACATAACTGGTACCTGACTAGAAATATTTAAGTAACAATTACATGAGAATGTAACAGAGCACAATTTAACTACAGCAACAAGAAACACAGAAAATGGGGGTAGGCTCAATGATAGTATCATCTCCTTTGCATTCATATCATAAAAATATCTCAGTGAGATTCGCCTTGCAATTCTGTGCATGCACTATTCTGGACAGAGGTTTAACCAATGCACGAGGTTGTATGATAATTATTCAACATACCAACTGCGTCTGGTGCTTGCAAATGGCCGAACTAGAGCACGTGGTGCATTCTGTATCAAACTTTTGTGCTGCTTTGTAGAAAGCACACGAAAGAACAGATATTCTTGCAGAAATTGTAGCTCATTAAACAAGCAAACTGTTAAAATAAAGCCTATAAGAGCTACGATCCGTACTCACCAAGCGTTCACCAAAGAGTGCCACTTCCTCTTTCGAGATTACCTAGCTCCCCATGCAGCAGAAGCTACCAGAGGGGTAGCCCTCCGTCACCAACCTCACTCACAAAAACAGCCTTCAACACAGCCCTTGACTAAGATGGGTAAACCTCTCTGTTCAGGTATTGGAAACCTAAGTTGGTCATCCTGTGCTCTCCTTCGATCGAGAAGCAACATCGCCTGCTCCCAGCAGACGATGACCAGTTCAGCGATTCCCACAAAACAAAACCGAAACCCCACATTAAAACACACATATAATATTCAGTAGGCCTGATTTGAGTGCTCAGTCTTTCTGGGAGAATTCATGAATTGTGCTAAAATCATGAAGTAAAGTGAATAAGTTGTACCGAATTCGACAAGCATCTCATGAAACGACTTCACAGAGACGTATCAAAGGGATGTTGAGATTATTTGGATTTTACAGGCGTTTTGTACCAGGGCAATTATTTAATGCACCATGTTGAAGAAATCTGTTGAAAAAAATGTACCATACAAATGGACCAATGAATCTCAAATTGCATTTGAGGAACTAAAGAACACCTTATGTGAAAGCCAAATACTTCATCAACACGATTTTTCCAAACTTTCTTGCTTAATGGCAGACGTGTGTGGATACGGTATTGCAGTAGAGCTGTTTCAAGTGTATGAAGAAGGAGCTGAAGAGATTCCTAAAGCTATTGCATTTGCAAGCCGATCGTTGTAACACTCTGAGAAAAACTATTGCTTTTCGGAACAAGAGGCGCTAGCGATCATTTTTGGCTTGGAAAAATTTAAACAATACCTGTTGGGACACAAAGTAATTGTATTCAGCTACCATAGGGCGTTGACATATTTGCAGACATGCAAATTGAAACACACAAGATCAACCAGGTAGTCTTTATACTTGCAACAGTACGATCTGGAAATTAAATACATAAAAGGATCTGAGAATTTGCTAGCTGATGCATTATACATAGAGGGTGAGTAGAAGATAATGAGAATAATGAAAATATGTTGACAGACAAAGGAGGGATCCGTATATTTGCAACCATAATGAAAATTGATGACGAGGGACAGTTGAAAAATGTGAGTAAAGAATCAAGAAGGGAACAAAACCAAGATGAAAATTTGAAGTTAGTAAAAAGTTATTTAGGTGACCCAGCTTACCCTAAAGTTGCCATATATTATAAGAAGTATCAGAGGATTTTATTCTATAGGAGAAAAAATGCAGATAGGCAATGGAAGGTTTGCTTCCTTGTACAACAGATTAACTTACTAAATGACTATATACACAAAAGATTTGGGCATTATGGGGCCAGAAAATGTGTAGCCAAAATTACTGAAACAGTGATCTTTAATAATATGTGGAGGCATGTAAAAACAAGGGTTGAAATGTGTGACAGATGCCAAAAAGTCAGGTCAAATAACAAAATAATTCAAGGCCAAAATTATAGTGTTGAGCCACAAAGTAAATTGTACCTTGTGCCCTGTGTTATTTTCAGTCCATTACCTGTGTCATGAGGTGCTGTGAATATGTTTTCATGTTGGTGGATGGGATGTGGTGTTTTTATTTTTTAATATTTATATTTTGATTAAATTATTATTCTCTTGTGAAGATTCAGAAATCTGTTGTGAGTTTTGCACCGCTTCTTGGCGGGAAGAGCAAAGACTTTTCAAAAATTTAAGTACTGTATGTGATAGTTTATATGTCACCTGAAATCGTTTGCAGAAGGCGTAGCATTCTCAAGATTAAGAACAGAGTTGACATCACCACTTAATTTATTTGTGTAGTGATCATGTTCGATCGTGACCGGATATGAGACATAGCAACTACAAGCAGAGAAACCTAAGGGACCAGACAGAGCTGGGAATTTTCTTTGTTATACTACATCACACATTAAAAGAAATTGGATTTAAAAGGAAAATAGCAATGCATCTTCTGACTTAACTACGATGTTTGCCGACACGCAGTCGGTCCCTGGTAGCTGTATGTTGCCATGTTGCCATTAATAGGAGCTGGATAGTATAGAAATACTTTAAGTAATAAGCAGGCACTACAGCACTCAGAGCACAATAACCATTGGGTTAAGAAATGTTATTGATCTAAAAAAAATCAGTCCAGAGTTAGATGTGAGCTAAGCCTGGATGCCTCATAGGGCGTTGCAATCTATGTAGTTGACAAACTCCAGGTGCTTGAGTTATTGAAAATACTATTTCAGTTTCTTTTTGTATTGGCAATCTTTCTCTTCGGTCTTTCTGAGCTGAATCTATCATCTTTAATTTTCTTCGCTATGAATGAAAGCAAAGCCTCAGAGAGCCTCAGGGGGCGATATGGTTTCTTATGATGGGATAAGTTTCATGGTGAGAGAAATGGGAGCCCAATTGTAATGCAGTGAAGTGAGGACATAATTATGTTTACACAGGAAAATAATTAAGGTATGAAGGTGATGATGTAAAGGGAAAGTAGAAAAAGGGTGCATTATCCTGCTGAAATCTGATGGTAAGGATTGACTTTAGTAATATGAGAAGTTATTCCATGGTGTGTGGAAGTGTACAAAACATTAATGTATTAGTTAAAATAAAGACAGATAGGAAGGAATATGTAAAAATAAATTGGAGGCTGAGGGAAATGTAGGGAAATGAAAGTAACCAGATGTGATAAGTGCATTTAATAAAGGAGATTTTGACGATGAACACTAAAGTGTAGTGGTCAGGAAAAGCTGTGTTGTAATGATGAAAAGGTATACACAGTTGCCACATAATTATAGGAAGTTTAACAAATATGACAATTTATACATGGATAAAGCTGAAGAACATTTATTATGAAAGGAATATGAATGAATGTGGAGGTTATATATATATATATATATATATATATATATATATATATATTATAAATATAAAATGTTGATTTCTGTTCAATAGTGGTAAGAATTACGAAGAAGTGTTCCAAAGAGAGAATGCATAAAAGTGGTAAATATGTATTATAAATTGTTTTAAATCATTGCTTTGTGTTAAATGCGTTTTTCACAATTAAATGTTCTCAAGTTGAGTTAAAGTATAGAAAAAGTTTAAGTTTTGCTTTCAATACCGACTAGTTTTTTTTAAAAAAACTCATTACGACTTCTAAAGGAAATAAATCCTGTAGTAGATTTGATCTTGGTCATTAAAGTAAAATAAAGAAGCAACACTGTGTTAATTTACTTTCATTTGAAGTCAAACGACATAAGAAATTTGTATATAATTTCTTGTAATAATAAGTGTTTGTGTATTAGGATGTATGTAAAGAAAGTAGTCTTAGATGGAAGTATAGTTTCAGAGACAACATTGCATGTAAACCCTGGAAGGACAGATATGTGGAGAAACGAAAAATGTTCTGGACTCTACAATGCGAAGGTGCCATAATCAAAAACAGGGGAAATATCTGTGAAGAAAGGATGATAGTGATGTGCTGGTGCTAGGGTAGGATAAAGTACCATTATTAAATGGAAAGCAACAATCATAGTGCCTTTAATTAAAAAAGTTATAAGTAGTTAACTTTAAAAGACTTTCATAAAAAATGAATTCAAAAATGTTGAAAAAGTTATTAAAAAGTTGAAACTTTATTTTGAAAATCTGCATCAATTTTGCCAAGTAAGAAAGATTCCCATAAAGAAATTAAAAGATTAGGCTACGTTAGTTGTAGACGGTCAAGTTCAGAGAAATAAATTTGTAACTTTAATATATCAGAATGAGGATTTTTTGAAAGATTTATATTTTGAAGCCAGGATCGATAATTTGTAAAATTCTAAAATTTTCAGAAAAAATACTTTATAATCATAGGGGATGTGATGTGTCGCACCCTATATCTCTCCTGTCTAGAGCCTGTGTATTGGGAGAATGACTCGTGTGCACAGTGACAGATGGTCTGAGGAGGGTTCTGTCAAGTATGTAGTTCTAATTTTCATCTGCTAGAGGACAGTAGCAGACCGGACTACACAGAAAGAACTATAATGTACTTAAGAGTTTTGACCACCAGAGTTCAGTAGTGCATTCAAGAAACAGGCCAAGAGAATTTTTTGTGAATAGTTCTGTTTATTTCTTGAGGGCTTTTTCGTTTATTTATTTTTGTACAGTTTTGTATATGCTTTTAGTAGCGTGAATGATGCGTGAATGTGGTCTAAAGTAAATATGTAGATCGTTGCTCTAATGATAAACGCTGTACGAACTAATGTGAGAAAGTTTTAAGACAGTGTGAATGCAGATGATGGGCAATTTTGTATAATAATATTTTAAGTACGTTTCTGGTAAAAGGAAAGCTATTCGAGTGTAAATAAAAATGGTTGATAATGTAAAATATAAACAAAATATCAGAATGTTAAATATTTATTTCGGGAAAAATTACAGTTCGAAACTGTGTTACTTGTTAATTGGTTAGTCATGAAAAGCGCAGACTAACATGGGAGGATAGTGTTTTTCTATTGGTCTTAAAGAATACTGACCAATCAGACCTGAGTATTCTCCACACGTCTTTTCTCTTGGAGATATAGAATGCTTACAGCAGTCTAAGGAGTCGGAGCCCAGCCTTTCAATGATACAGTCGTGTGCATTATGAGCTGAAGGAAGTTATAATTTGCCGGTTTTAGTTGTGATACGTGCTTCAAAAGTGTTTTAAAGTGAAGGCATATTTATTCTGGTGTGTTTCTTAGAAAGAATCGATATTTTTTAAGTAATTTTGTGTAGTAGAAAAGACAGTAATCCCATGTGGCATATGAAGCAGACTGGTGATTAAAAACTTGAGTGCATTGGACATGGATAAACTTAATAGTATGGCGACCATTTTCATTTAAGAACAATCCATGCTTAGTAGCTGTTCAGGTTTCGGGAAATACGTTACCATAAACTTGCTAACGAGAATGAAACGGTTTGGGCATGACTGTGTTAAGATTAGCATGGGCTTGGCAGTAAATGTATACATTATCAAGGTTCTGAATCTACCAAAGTTTTGCCAGTATTTAAACCTTTCATTCAAAATTAAGACCTCTTCGCCATTCTTGGAATATTTATGTTGTATGCAGCCTGGTGTGAGTTTCAGTACAGTAGGTTTATGCTCAGCTTTTCCTACTGGCGATCTGCTGCAATGAGTTCGCAGGTAGGTGCAGGTAAAGGATGAAAGAAACCGCGCTGCTGCGCTGTCTGTGACTCAATTTGTCCTCTAAACGGTGAGAAACAATCTATCCTTATCATTACACAGACATTATTACAAATATATAGAAGTGTACATACATAAAACCTGTGAGCATAGATCATTTCAATTCAGACTGCAATTAGCTCTCAGAAAAAGTTACGTGCATGGGCCACTATACTTATACCATTCTAGTTACAGAAGCAAAAAAAAATTGCCGGTCTAACACCATCATGTTGATCATAGTTTACAACATTATCTTTTTTATACAAAAGACGCAAGTTTACCATATATCATGATGCTCTTCTTCTCAACTTATCATAATTAATCAACATAAAAACGCAAAAACGTGTTTACAAAAAAAATGTTCAAATGTGTGTCAAATCTTATGGAACTTAACTGCTAAGGTCATCAGTCCCTAAGCTTACACACTACTTAAACTAAATTATCCTAAGGACAAACACACACACCCATGCCCGAGGGAGGACTCGAACGTCCGCCGCGGCCAGCCGCACAGTCCATGACTGCAGCGCCTTAGACCGGTTGGCTAATCCTGCGCGGCCAAACGTGTTTAAAATTTCAGCAGCATCTTCATGGCCATAGTTTAGAACTTCAGTTTTTGTGTAAAAGAGACAAATTTGAAAATAAAAAGGCATTTCAATTTATACTTCATCATGATGAAAATGTGTTAAATCATACTCTACTTCTGTATGTTTACAAATGAAGGGCTCGGGGAGATATAGTCATAAGCCACAACTTTCACGAAATTGAGTTTTTCATGTTGCGGCATTCTTAACCATGTCTTCTTCACAATGAGTTGAAAAAGTTCCTTGTTACTGCAACAGATGGCAGGCTATGACGGAGTGCAGTTCTATGCTGTGCCACTTGGTGGTAGTTTCAGAAGATACATAGTCACAAGCCACGGCAAAATGGCGGGTGGGTCAGGAACGTCTGAAGCGTCTTCGGGTCTTCAACGCATATTTGACACAGACAATAGTGGAAGTGAAGAGCTTTACCCTTTGCATCCTAACAGTGATGAATCTTAGCATCCACTGACCAGCAGTTCCAGTTCAGATGATGTTTCGATAAGGAAATTAAACGGTTTATTTCTGGTGATTAATTTCCTGTGGCTTGTGACTTTGTTTCTCTTAACATTGGCAACGCATTTCACAGCCATCCTGTGTGTTAATGATGAAACTTGATGGGCACATTTATATTACTGCTTAATGGTGCAATAATGTAGTTTCAAAGGCAAAAGATGTGTAGAAAATATTTTCTTATTAATGTGATTTTAGCGAAATTTAATGTTTTGTGTGGCTTATGACTATATCTCACACAAATTCTTAGACTATTTTGCTCTTCATATTATACTTTGAAATAAGTAGAATAAATGAAGAATCACCCAAAAAACCAAAGCCTTCATGGAAAAGAAATCGAAATATTGATCAGTGGAAGAAAAATAAAGCAAAATGTCGATGAAATGCTGGTCAGCAGTATAAGTCTCTAAAAGCACACAAGACTGTTCAGGCTGCTACTATAGGAAGTCCCTGTACTTGTTCAATTAAATGCTTCACAAAACTGCTTTCAGAGGAAGAAAACATTTTTCATTCATTTTGGGACATAAGAAACTTTAATGCCCTGAATACTTACCTGATGAGCTGTATGAAAATGGAACCGAAAAAGCGGAGGTTTGTTCACTATTTAAATACAAATGGTTTAATATTTTGTACATTTATTTCATTTTGTTATATTTGTCATAATTTCTTTCAAAGCTATCCAAAAAAGACTTCCAACAAAATATCATCCAGGGATGTTACATTTTCTTATAATGTGAGGGTATGTGGAATAGAAGTCATGATCTGCAAGGAAGCTTTCTTAAGGGTTCATGGCATACAGATACATTCACGAAGAGTGAGGAATTTGCAACATCAAATGAAGCAGAGATTTGCAGTGCCAAAAGAAGATGGAAGAGGTTTGTATGTCACTCAGTGCTATAAGTTAGGGATGTACTCAAACTGAGTACTATACAAATATTTCTATTGTTGTTGTTGTTGTGGTCTTCAGTCCCGAGAGTGGTTTGATGTAGCTCTCCATGCTACTCTATCCTGTGCAAGCTTCTTCATCTCCCAGTATCTACTGCAACCTACATCCTTCTGAATCCGCTTAGTGTATTCATCTCTTGGTCTCCCTCTACCATTTTTACCCTCCACACTGCCCTCCAATGCTAAATTTGTGATCCCTTGATGCCTCAAAACATGTCCTACCAACCGATCCCTTCTTCTAGTCAAGTTGTGCCACAAACTTCACTTCTCCCCAATCCTATTCAATACCTCCTCATTAGTTACGTGATCTACCCACCTTATCTTCAGCATTCTTCTGCAGCACCACATTTCGAAAGCTTCTATTCTCTTCTTGTCCAAACTAGTTATCGTCCATGTTTCACTTCCATACATGGCTACACTCCATACAAATACTTTCAGAAACGACTTCCTGACACTTAAATCTATACTCGATGTTAACAAATTCCTCTTCTTGAGAAACGCTTTTCTTGCCATTGCCAGTCTACATTTTATATCCTCTCTACTTCGACCATCATCGGTTATTTTACTCCCTAAATAGCAAAACTCCTTTACTACTTTAAGTGTCTCATTTCCTAATCTAATTCCCTCAGCATCACCCGACTTAATTTGACTACATTCCATTATCCTCGTTTTGCTTTTGTTGATGTTCATCTTATATCCTCCTTTCAAGACACTGTCCATTCCATTCAACTGTTCTTCCAAGTCCTTTGCTGTCTCTGACAGAATTACAATGTCATGGCGAACCTCAAAGTTTTTACTTCTTCTCCATGAATTTTAATACCTACTCCGAATTTTTCTTTTGTTTCCTTTACTGCTTGCTCAATATACAGATTGAATAACATCGGGGAGAGGCTACAACCCTGTCTTACTCCTTTCCCAACCACTGCTTCCCGTTCATGCCCCTCGACTTTTATAATTGCCATCTGGTTTCTGTACAAACTGTAAATAGCCTTTCGCTCCCTGAATTTTACCCCTGCCACCTTCAGAATTTGAAAGAGAGTATTCCAGTTAACATTGTCAAAAGCTTTCTCTAAGTCTACAAATGCTAGAAACGTAGGTTTGCCTTTTCTTAATCTTTCTTCTAAGATAAGTCATAAGGTCAGTATTGCCTCACGTGTTCCAACATTTCTACGGAATCCAAACTGATCTTCCTCGAGGTCGGCTTCTACCAGTTTTTCCATTCGTCTGTAAAGAATTCGCGTTAGTATTTTGCAGCTGTGACTTATTAAACTGATAGTTCGGTAATTTTCACATCTGTCAACACCTGCTTTCTTTGGGATTGGAATATTTATATTCTTCTTGAAGTCTGAGGGTATTTCGCCTGTCTCATACATCGTACTCACCAGATGGTAGAGTTTTGTCATGACTGGCTCTCCCGAGGCCATCAGTAGTTCAAATGGAATGTTGTCTACTCCCGGGGCCTTATTTCGACTCAGATCTTTCAGTGCTCTGTCAAACTCTTCACGCAGTATCTTATCTCCCATTTCGTCTTCATCTACATCCTCTTCCATTTCCATAATATTGTCCTCAAGTACATCGCCCTTGTATAAACCCTCTATATACTCCTTCCACCTTTCTGCCTTCCCTTCTTTGCTTAGAACTGGGTTGCCATCTGAGCTCTTGATATTCATACAAGTGGTTCTCTTCTCTCCAAAGGTCTCTTTAATTTTCCTGTAGGCAGTATCTATCTTACCCCTAGTGACACAAGCCTCTACATCCTTACATTTGTCCTCTAGCCATCCCTGCTTAGCCATTTTGCACTTCCTGTCGATATCATTTTTGGGACGTTTGTATTCCTTTTTGCCTGCTTCATTTACTGCATTTTTATATTTTGTCCTTTCATCAATTAAATTCAATATTTCTTCTGTTACCCAAGGATTTCTATTAGCCCTCGTCTTTTTACCTACTTGATCCTCTGCTGCCTTCACTACTTCATCCCTCAGAGCTACCCATTCTTCTTCTACTGTATTTCTTTCCCCCATTCCTGTCAATTGCTCCCTTATGCTCTCCCTGAAACTCTCTACAACCTCTGGTTCTTTCAGTTTATCCAGGTCCCATCTCCTTAAATTCCCACCTTTTTGCAGTTTCTTCAGTTTCAATCTGCAGTTCATAACCAATAGATTGTGGTCAGAATCCACATCTGCCCCAGGAAATGTCTTACAATTTAAAACCTGGTTCCTAAATCTCTGTCTTACCATTATATAATCTATCTGATACCTTTTAGTATCTCCAGTATTCTTCCAGGTATACAACCTTCTTTTATGATTCTTGAACCAAGTGTTGGCTAAGATTAAGTTATGCTCTGTGCAAAATTCTACAAGGCGGCTTCCTCTTTCATTCCTTCCCCCAAATCCATATTCACCTACTATGTTTCCTTCTCTCCCTTTTCCTACTGACGAATTCCAGTCACCCATGACTATTAAATTTTCGTCTCCCTTCACTACCTGAATAATTTCTTTTATCTCGTCATACATTTCATCTATTTCTTCATCATCTGCAGAGGTAGTTGGCATATAAACTTGTACTACTGTAGTAGGCATGGGCTTTGTGTCTATCTTGGCCACAATAATGCGTTCACTATGCTGTTTGTAGTAGCTAACCAGCACTCCTATTTTTTTATTCATTATTAAACCTACTCCTACATTACCCCTATTTGATTTTGTATTTATAACCCTGTAATCACCTGACCAAAAGTCTTGTTCCTCCTGCCACCGAACTTCACTAATTCCCACAATATCTAACTTTAACCTATCCATTTCCCTTTTTAAATTTTCTAACCTACCTGCCCGATTAAGGGATCTGACATTCCACGCTCCGATCCGTAGAACGCCAGTTTTCTTTCTCCTGATAACGAAGTCCTCCTGAGTAGTCCCCGCCCGGAGATCCGAATGGGGGACTATTTTACCTCCGGAATATTTTACCCAAGAGGACGCCATCATCATTTAATCGTACAGTAGAGCTGCATGTCCTCGGGAAAAATTACAGCTGTAGTTTCCCCTTGCTTTCAGCCGTTCGCAGTACCAGCACAGCAAGGCCGTTTTGGTTAATGTTACAAGGCCAGATCAGTCAATCATCCAGACTGTTGCCCCTGCAACTACTGAAAAGGCTGCTGCCCCTCTTCAGGAACCACATGTTTGTCTGGCCTCTCAACAGATACCCCTCCGTTGTGGTTGTACCTACGGTACGGCTATCTGTATCGCTGAGGCACGCAAGCCTCCCCACCAACGGCAAGGTTCATGGGGGGGATATTTCTATTAGGAAGAGGATATAAGCTGATCTTTTTTTTCTTTCGGGAAAACATGGAAACTACCCATATAAATTTCAAGACAAAGCTGTACAAAGTGTTAGAGAATTTCTCAACGCCATACCGAAATATATCAGTCATTACAGTAGGCAACAGAACCCTAATAAAGTGTATTTGGATTGTGATCTCACAATTGCTTCCTTATTTAAAGATAAATAATCAGAATACTGCAAGGAAAATCAGGTTCCTGCAGTATCTGAAAGTAAATTCAGAGAAATTTTCGTATCTGAATTTAATGTAGGCTTCAAACTACCAAAAAGTGACACCTGTTCAAAATGTGATGGATTTCTAATTGCTATAAATAACCCAGAATTATGTGCAGAAGAAGTCACAGAAAGGAAACAAAAATATGAACTGCTTCTCAAAAAGGCTGACGGAGGACAAAATATGATTGCGTCTTTAACTGTTCTGGCTAAAGAAAATACGGAAGAGCATCATGCGATATCAATGGACATGCAGCAAACATTCCCCACACCTAAACTAACAGTAGGTCCAGCATTTTACAAGAGGAAAATATGGACATACAACTATGGTATCCACGACTGTGGATCAAATAATGATTATATGTTTCTGTGGAGCGAGAAAGATGGAGGACGGGGTTCAGATGAGGTTGGGAGCTGCTTATTGAAGTACTTGCAGATAACTAATCCTCAGACCAAACATTTCCACATAATCATAGACAACTGCAAGGGTCAGACAAAGAATTGGACTATTATTGCTTTGGAAAGGTCCCTTGTTTCTCCCAAAAGATTTGATTCTGTCCAGCATTACTTCCCTGTGGTAGGTCACACCATGCTACCTTGCGATCATGATTTTGGTTTCACTGAATGGTATGCAAGAAACAGACGCCCAATAGTGTACATTCCAGATGAATGGGCAGAAGTAATAAGATCTGTGAGTCCAAAACATTTCATTGTAACTAAAATGGAAAGAGAAGACTTCAGAAGTCTGAAAAGCCTGAAGACATTGACCTCAAAACGTACAGAATCCACGTCTGGAGATCCCCCACCATTTCAGTGAAGCTACTCAATTTAAGTTTGAGTCTGAAGATCCCTTCAAGCTAAGTGTAAAGCACTCTTATTCAGACATAGGAGCTTTCATGTCAGTGGATATTCATGTCAAAAACAAAAGCTAGTTGAACCAAATCCATATCAGCTGCCAATAAAGTACAGAAGGCCACTACCAATTACCCAGAAAAAAATTGATGTTGTACTGTCTCTTATGCCATACATACCTGCACCAAACCAAGCTTTCTTTCAGTCATGTACTGGAAATAACATGTACAATAATGAGGTAGAAGAACTTCCTTGATGTAACTGTGTAAATGAACAAGTAATTTATATATCACAGATACCTGATATGTATATATTAATGTGTAAAAATTATATATTCTGCTTGCTGTGTAAGAGTAGTTAAAATAAATCCTTACAAATTCATACTTTATGTTTTAATTAATTTTTTGGGAGATATAGTCATAAGCCACCATTGACTACATCTTAATTAAAATCATTCTAAAATTAATATTTTATAGCATACAGAGAGCTGACTATTTAACAACATGCTTTGCAAGTATTAAGCAAGTGTTTGCAGTAGAAATAAGGTTTCTATTTTGTATTAAACATTTTCAGACCTCTATGGAACTTTAAACTCGCTGTATCTCAAAACTAGTTCGATGTGGCTTATGACTATATCTCTCCGACCCCTTCAAATATTCACATATGCTGTATGACTATTTCCTGAGGAGGTAGGTGTGTGCAGACATTTTGAATTTTGTAGTCTGTTTTATTGTTTTTATATGCTTAGGTAATATGTTATATATTTTCTTCCTGCATGGAGTGGGCCATTCTGCCTGAAGGTTGTGATTGTATAGACAGTATTTAGGTCCTTTTTTTCCTTTGTGTTGTATATGTGGAGCTTTTGGTTCATAATTTTTTTTCAACAGAGGCCTGGATGGATTTTCTAGTATTGTGTATTTAATTGTATTCTTTATTAGACCTTTTTAACTATTTCTGTAATACAAAAACATACCCACTTTAAACAGCCAAAAGTAATCACACTGATATATGACAATCATTACCAAAAGATTCATGTTTAATAATATTCATTATAGCAGTCAATAGTATTCATACAATTCTCCAATGAACTGTATTTACACAAGATGCAACACAATCAGCTATTTCACACATAAGAAAAACTATACAAATTTGCTATGGTGATTATCTTATTACAACAATAATGTACACGTTTAGATTTTTAACTTGCTAGATACTGAGTTACATCATAATAACATTTCTGGAATAAGGAGGCACAAACAGCTGAAATACGTTTGGTCACTTTAAAGACACAAGCTAGTTTGTTATACAGCTTGTTTCCTACCAGGAATTGTCCATTTTGTTTTAGTGTTGTATTTGAATGCAAGTCGTGAGTATATTGATTTCTTCTTGTGTTATGTGAATGAATACAATGGTTTTTAACTACAAGGTGTTAAGTTATTATATGTAAAATATACAAACAAGGGATTGGAAGTACTTGAAGTTCTTTAAATAAAGGCAGGCAAGAGCCTCTGGGAGCTGCACTTTCCATGGTTCATAGAACTTTCGTTTCAGCTGCTAAGTGACTGTTGACAGCACTCGAGTTTCCCCAGAAGAATAGACCACAACACAGTAGAGACTCTGCTTTGGTGAAGTACACATTTTTATCGTTGTTTATGTGCAGCTTGAAACAATTTTTATGCATTATTAGATGGTGTCCAATTCAGTGATTATGTATTTTATATTTTGGACACATATCAGATGCTATTGCATCTATACTCCAAGAAACTTTATAGTGCTTACATTTTCCAGGTTTCTGGCGAATAACTCTGTAGGTGATCTAAATGACTGCGAATTCTCCTCTGTAAGGACATTCATAGTAACTGTTTTTTGGATATTTATTTTTACACTGTTTCCAGAAAACCAACTTGTAATGTCTGAGGTGCATGTTTTGGTTTAATTCCATTACTCTTGTTTCCTTGTTCCATTTATCAACATATCTGTATCATCTGTAAATTTAATGTACTTGTCATGTGGACTGGTTGGTTCCCAGTCGTTTATGAGGAGCAAAAACAAAATCGGGCGCAAGAATGGTGCTGTGTGGTACAACATACATGTTGTTGTTGTCTTCAGTCCTGAGACTGGTTTGATGCAGCTCTCCGTGCTACTCTATCCAGCGCAAGCTTTTTCATCTCCCAGTACCTACTGCAACCTACATCCTTCTGAATCTGTTAGTGTACTCATCTCTCTCTACGATTTTTACCCTCCACGCTGCCCTCCAATACTAAATTGGTGATCCCTTGATGCCTGAGAATATGCCATATCATCTGGCACCTTCTTCTAGTCAAGTTGTGCCACAAATGTCTCTACTCTCCAATTCTATTCAATACCTCATCATTAGTTATGTGATCTACCCATATAATCTTCAGCATTCTTCTGTAGCACCACATTTCGAAAGCTTCTACTCTCTTGCTGTCTAAACTATTTATTGTCCACGTTTCACTTCCATACATGGCTACACTCCATACAAATACTTTCAGGAACGGCTCCCTGACACTTAAATCTATACTCGATGTTAACAAATTTCTCTTCTTAAGAAACGCTTTCCTTGCAATTGACAGTCTACATTTTATACCCTCTCTACTTCGAACAACATCAATTATTTTGCTCCCCAAATAGCAAAACTCCTTTACTACCTTAAGCGTCTTATTTCCTAATGTAATTCCCGCAGCATCATCCGATTTGATTCGACTACATTCCATTATCCTCGTTATGCTTTTCTTGATGTTCATCTTATACCATCCTTTCAAGACACTATCCATTCCGTTCAGCTGTTCCTTTAGGTCCTTTGCTGTCTCTGACAGAATTACAATGTCATGGCGAACCTCAAAATTTTTATCTCTTCTCCATGGATTTTAATTCCTACTCCGAATTTTTCTTTTGTTTCCTTTACTGCTTGCTCAATATACAGATTGAATAACATTGGGAATTGGCTACAACCCTGTCTCACTCCCCTTCCCAGCCACTGCTTCCCTTTCATGTCCCTCGACTCTTATGACTGCCATCTGGTTTCTGTACAAATTGTAAATAGCCTTCCGCTCCCTGTATTTTACCCCTGCCACCTTCAGAATTTGAAAGAGAGCATTCCAGTCAACATTGTCAAAAGCTTTTTCTAAATGCTAGAAACGTAAGTTTGCCTTTTCTTAATCTATTTTCTAAGATAAGTCGTAGGGCCAGTATTGCCTCACATGTTCCAACGTTTCTATGGAATCCAAACTTGTCTTACCCGAGGTTGGCTTCCACCAGTTTTTCCATTCGCCTGTAAAGAATTCGTGTTAGTATTTTGCAGCCGTGGCTTATTAAACTGATAGTTCGGTAATTTTCACATCTGTCAACACCTGCTTTCTTTGGGATTGGAATTATTATATTCTTCTTGAAGTCTGTGGGTATTTCGCTCTCTCATACATCTTGCTCACCAGATGGTAGGTGTTTTGTCAGGATTGGCTCTCCCAAGGCCGTCAGTAGTTCCAATGGAATGTTGTCTACTCCGGGGGCCTTGTTCCGACTCAGGTCTTTCAGTGCACTGTGAAACTCTTCAAGCAGTACCATATCTCCTATTTCATCTTCATCTACATCCTCTTCCATTTCTATAATATTGTCCTCAAGAACATCGCCCTTGTATAGACCCTCTATATACTCCTTCCACCTTTCTGCTTTCCCTTCTTTGCTTCGAACTGGGTTTCCATATGAGCTCTTGATATTCATGCAAATGGTTCTCTTTTCTCCAAAGGTCTCTTTAATTTTCCTGTAGACAGTATCTATCTTATCCCTAGTGATATGCGCCTCTACATCCTTACATTTGTCCTGTAGCCATCCGTGCTTAGCCATTTTGCACTTCCTGTCGATCTCATTTTTGAGACGTTTGTATTCCTTTTTGCCTGCTTAATTTACTGCATTTTTATATTTTCTCCTTTCATCAATTAAATTCAATATTTCTTCTGTTACCCAAGGATTTCTATTAGCCCTCGTCCTTTTACCTACTTGATCCTCTGCTGCCTTCACTATTTCATCTCTCAAAGCTACCCATTCTTCTTCTACTGTATTTCTTCCCCCCATTCTTGTCAATCGTTCCCTAATGCTCTCCATGAAGCTCTCTACAATCTCTGGTACTTTCACTTTATCCAGGTCCCTCAAATTCCCACCTTTTTGCAGTTTCTTCAGTGAATGTCTTACAGTTTAAAACCTGGCTCCTGAATCTCTGTCTTACCATTATTTAATCTATCTGAGACCTTCCAGTATCTCCAGGTCTCTTCCGTGTACACCACCTTCTTTTATGATTCTTGAACCAGGTGTTAGCTATGATTAAGTTATGCTCTGTGCAAAATTCTACCAGGCGGCTTCCTCTTTCATTCCTTACTCCCATTCCATATTCACCTACTACGTTTCCATCTCTTCCTTTTCCTACTATCGAGTTCCAGTCACCCATGACTATTAAATTTTCGTCTCCCTTCACTATCTAGATAATTTCTTTTATCTCATCATACATTTCATCAATCTCTTCGTCATCTGCGGAGCTGATGATGATGATGATGTTTGGTTTGTGGGGCGCTCAACTGCGTGGTTATCAGCGCCCGTACAATTACCCAATCTTTGCTCAGTCCAATTTCGCCACTTTTCTGGATGATGATGAAATGATGAGGACAACACAAACACCCAGTCATCTCGAGGCAGGTGAAAATCCCTGACCCCGCCGGGAATCGAACCCGGGACCTCGTGCTCGGGAAGCGAGAACGCTACCGCGAGACCACGAGCGGCGGACTCTGCGGAGCTAGTTGGCATATAAACTTGTACTACTGTGGTAGGCGTGGGCTTTGTATCTATCTTGGCCACAATAATGCTTTCACTATGCTGTCTGTAGTAGCTTACCCGCATTCCTGTTTTCTATTCATTATTAAACCTACACCTGCATTAAGCCTATTTGATTTGGTATTTATAACCCTGTATTCACCTGACCAGAAGTTTTGTTCCTCCTGCCACCGAAGTTCACTAATTTCCACTATATCTAACTTTAACCTATCCATTTCCCTTTTCAGATTTTCTAACATACCTGCCCGATTAAGGGATCTGACATTCTACGCTCCAACATGTAGAATGCCAGCTTTGTTTCTCCTGCTGCCCTCGGGAAAAAATACGGCCTTAGTTTCGCCTTGCTTTCAGCTGTTCGCAGTACCAGCACAGCAAGGCCGTTTTGGTTAGTGTTACAAGGCCAGATCAGTCAATCAACCTGACTGTTGCCCCTGCAACTACTGAAAAGACTGCTGCCCCTCTTCAGGAACCCCACGTTTGTCTGGCCTCTCAACAGATACCCCTCCATTGTGGTTGCACCTATGGTATGGCTATCTGTATCGCTGAGGCGCGCAAGCCTCCCCACCGATGGCAAGGTCCATGGTTCATGTGGGGGGGCAACATACATAATACACGGTATTTCTGCATACAGAATTTGAGGCATTCCTTTCTTATAATGCAAGTTCAACAATCTTCTCTCTATTTTGCACATAAGGGTTTAAAATCCATGGGCTGGTCCGCTACTATCTCCACACTCCAGCTCTGTGAGAAATGCATATTGATTTACGACGTCAAATGCCTCTGAGAGCTCTATAAAAACTGCAGGAATATTCATTTTATTGTCAACTGCATTTAAAGCTTCAATCAGGATGCAGTGATGGCTTTTTCGGTAGATCTGGTTTTAAAATAACAATGGTGTGAGTCTGAGAAATAGTTTTTCCCGTAGATAATATTACGAAACACCTATTTGATGAGTGTATTGAATAGGACTCTGTGACTCGAATGTCAACTGATTTGTGCATCACCTTAAAATGACACTGTTGTGGAGGGAACATACTTCGATCTGCTCTAATGACACATACGAAAGACACAAGTAGGATTATTCGATATAATTCTTAACATCCAGCACTTTAAACCTGATGGATGTCTCTAAGTCTAAGACAACCGTAGACTGATGTTTCACGCTAATGACGTACGGACGAGGATTGAAAAGCATTTGTCCCCTGAGCTAATAGTTTACATGTGAATATTAGAAATGCTGAGGGAGAACCGACAAAATCGTTAATAATGACAGAGGGATGTTATCTTTTGTCAGTGTGCTTGCAGAACAACTACGCTACAGTTGTTTTCTCTTGTCCTTTTATTTTCGTTGTCGTATCCTGTCGTTCCTGTTCCATCACATTTGAAGCCCATTACAAAGAACTGTTCCTGTCTCCAGCAAGATGGCTGTGTCTGTAATACAAGGGTTGAATCGTGTTACGTTGGTCTGAGTGTGTAATGCCCACATTTCGCTAACCACATACTTTGGAGCTATTGTGAAATAGGCTGAAGTGAGCTAGTGCTCTGTTCTGTTCGCAATGTTGGTGCAATATACTGTTATACCGTTAAGTTAGAACATCAAGCGCTGCTAGCACTCCGCCTCTGAATTGCTTTGATGTTTTCCTTTAATCTGAAATGGTATGGATCCCAAACACACAAGCACAACCCAAGAATAGGTCGCCCTAGCGTACTACATGCACTTTCGTTTACTGATGAACCACACTTTCCTAGAAGTCTTCCAATAAACGGAAATCAACTATTCACTATCCCTACCACATTCCTCACATGCTTATTCCACTTCATATCACTTTGCAACGTTACACCCAGATATTGAAGTGACATGACTGTGACAAACAAGACACTACTAATACTGTACCCAAATATTATGGGTTTGTTTTTCCTACTCATCTGCATTAACATACATTTCTATACGGCTGCCATATGTCACACCAACTAGAAATTTTGTCTAAGTCATTTTGTATCCACCTACAATCACTCAACATCGACACCTTACCGTAAACCACAGCATCATCAGCAAACAACTGCAGATTGCTGCCCACCCTCTCTGCCAAATCATTTACGTATACAGAGAACAACAGCGGTTCTATCACACTTCCCTGGGCACTCCTGACGATATTCTTGCCTCTGACGAACACTCGCCATGAAGAACAACATACTGGGTTCTACAACTTAGGAAGTCTACGAGCCACTCGCATAACCTATTCCATATGCTCGTACCTTCTCTAACAACCTGCAGTGGGGCACCATGTCAAACGCTTTCCAGAAATCTAAACATATTGAATCTGCCTGTTGCTCTTCATCCATAGTTCGCAATATATCATGTGAGAAAAGTGCGAGATTAGTTTCGCCCGAGCAGTGCTTCCTGAAACCGTGCTGATTCGTGTACATACGACTCTTCGTCTCAAGAAAATTTATTATATTCAACCTGAGATTGTGTTCAAGGATTCTGCACCATACCACCCACTGCGTTCATTCACAACGTACAATATGGCTACAAACTGCCTTTCTTTCTTTAAAACATAGAGTCATTACTGCTTTTACAGGGTGTTTCAAAAATGACCGGTATATTTGAAACGGCAATAAAAACTAATCGAGCAGCGATAGAAATACACCGTTTGTTGCAATATGCTTGGGACAACAGTACATTTTCAGGCAGACAAACTTTCGAAATTACAGTAGTTACAATTTTCAACAACAGATGGCGCTGCGGTCTGGGAAACTCTATAGTACGATATTTTTCACATATCCACCATGCGTAGCAATAATATGGCGTAGTCTCTGAATGAAATTACCCGAAACCTTTGACAACGTGTCTGGCGGAATGGCTTCACATGCAGATGAGATGTACTGCTTCAGCTGTTCAATTGTTTCTGGATTCTGGCGGTACACCTGGTCTTTCAAGTGTCCCCACAGAAAGAAGTAACAGGGGTTCATGTCTGGCGAATAGGGAGGCCAATCCACGCCGCCTCCTGTATGTTTCGGATAGCCCAAAGCAATCACACGATCATCGAAATATTCATTCAGGAAATTAAAGACGTCGGCCGTGCGATGTGGCCGGGCACCATCTTGCATAAACCACGAGGTGTACGCAGTGTCGTCTAAGGCAGTTTGTACCGCCACAAATTCACGAAGAATGTCCAGATAGCGTGATGCAGTAATCGTTTCGGATCTGAAAAATGGGCCAATGATTCCTTTGGAAGAAATGGCGGCCCAGACCAGTACTTTTTGAGGATGCAGGGACGATGGGACTGCAACATGGGGCTTTTCGGTTCCCCATATGCGCCAGTTCTGTTTATTGACGAAGCCGTCCAGGTAAAAGTAAGCTTCGTCAGTAAACCAAATGCTGCCCACATGCATATCGCCGTCATCAATCCTGTGCACTATATCGTTAGCGAATGTCTCTCGTGCAGCAATCGTAGCGGCGCTGAGGGTTGCCGCGTTTGAATTTTGTATGGATAGATGTGTAAACTCTGGCGCATGAGACGATAAGTGGACGTTGGCGTCATTTGGACCGCAGCTGCAACACGGCGAACGGAAACCCGAGGCCGCTGTCGGATCACCTGCTGCACTAGCTGCGCGTTGCCCTCTGTGGTTGCCGTACGCGGTCGCCCTACCTTTCCAGCACGTTCGTCCGTCACGTTCCCAGTCCGTTGAAATTTTTCAAACAGATCCTTTATTGTATCGCTTTTCGGTCCTTTGGTTACATTAAACCTCCGTTGAAAACTTCGTCTTGTTGCAACAACACTGTGTTCTAGGCGATGGAATTCCAACACCAGAAAAATCCTCTGTTCTAAGGAATAAACCGTGTTGTCCACAGCACACTTGCACGTTGTGAACAGCACACGCTTACAGCAGAAAGACGACGTACAGAATGGCGCACCCACAGACTGCGTTGTCTTCTATATCTTTCACATCACTTGCAGCGCCATCTGTTGTTGAAAATTGTAACTACTGTAATTTCGAAAGTTTGTCCGCCTGAAAATGTACTGTTGTCCCAAGCATATTGCAACAAACGGTGTATTTCTATCGCTGCTCGTTTAGTTTTTATTGCCGTTTCAAATATACCGGTCATTTTTGAAACACCCTGTATAAGCAGGGGAATTGGAAACGAGGCATCACTGTCTTGTAAATAATCATTAGTTTGCTTCTTGTATCTGCTGTGGAAACGACATTACACAGCACAGCTATTTATGGCCCCAGACTCCACACAGCACACTGGAACTTGTAGCATCTGGGTAACTACATCATGAAGCACATTTAAGGATTTCAGTGTGGAATCGTACAAGTTAGATCGAACGGGGAAGCTGGAACATTTGTTAATGGCGGGAGTATAGGGAGAGCTAGGTTTTTCTTTCATGGACTGGATGATATCGGTATTACATATCCAAACCAATTTGGTACTTAGACATAGCTGATATGGATAGATTATTGATACGCTGGATTACCGTTAAAAATCAAATTTATTTAGTTCCATATTTACATTATAAACAAATGCCTATCCATCTATCATCATATCCATTGGAATGTTATATCAGAATTCAGCACTAATAACTGCACGTTTCAACTCTCTCTCTCTCCCCCCCCCTCTCTCTCTTCCTCTCTCTCTCAAACCCTGGTGGTATTATTGTTTTAACAACACACTATTTGATGTCACGTGGCACTGTGCCACCAAAAACACTTCCTATTAAGGCAGTAAGACGGTAGCTGCTGGTGTTAGCGTTACTGCTGCTGGAGAAACCACTGATAGTGATTGTCTCTGGCCTGGACTCATTGCTTAATTAGCTCTCAATGTGCAATAGTCTGTCGCACAAGAGATACCATTGCATTTATGTGAACTGAACCTTCCTTCGCAATACCACATCCCCTATCTCAACAACCACCTCAGACTCAATGTCTGATGACACACTACGAAAAACAGTTGGTAAAATAAAATGTTCTCATGAATAGCTGCATCACACTAACGAATAGGTGAGCTAGTTGGTTTGTGTATGCACATAGTCCCTTCTCATCCAAGCTACCAATTACCTGCCCACACCTTCCTAAAGTGATTCTCAGGTGCTTTGCACTGCATTACCACTTGAAACAAGCCTTATTGACTTTCCCTAGCGTCGTTCTCCATTACAAACGATTTTTTTGTATATGACAATAAATAAAAATTAATATTGTAGTATGAGTTTATCTTGAAGTCCTATGTTGCCCATATTACTTGCAATAAGAGTCAGAACTCTACATTACGGGCCTTTCTGGGTACAGAAAATGTTCGACTGCTGCCCTGGCCAGCACATTCTCCAGATCTCTCACCAATAGAAAACGACTGGTCAATGGTGGCCGAGCAACTGGCTCGTCACAATACGCCAGTCACTACTCTTGATGAACTGTGGTATCGTGTTGAGGCTGCATGGGCAGCTGTACCTGTAAACGCCATCCAAGCTCTGTTTGACTCAATGCCCAGGCGTATCAAGGCCGTTATTACGGCCATAGGTTGTTGTTCTGGGTACTGATTTCTGAGGATATTTGCACCCAAATTGCGTGAAAATGTAATCACATGTCAGTTCTAGTATAATATATTTGTCCAATGAATACGCGTTTATCACCTGCATTTCTTCTTGGTGTAGCAATTTTAATGGCCAGCAGTGTACTTTCAAGAGGACATTATAGTTCCGGAAATGGTGACAGTGTGCAACATGTAGCAATGGTTTTGTAGCCAATCTCAACACTTTATTGCTAATGTACAGTGGGGGCCGATACTGAATCGATTAAATAGTATAAAATTTGATTTTTATTTCTCACTTAATGTCTCTGAGCGCTTTCTGCCTGGCGGCTAGTTGCAGCATATCAGTCACGTTGCACAAAACCTGACAGAACCACTTTGAATCTCACGTGTTGAACCATCAGCAGCTAAACTCACGTGTTGCTGACGAGGCAACGCTACCAAACTGTTCGACTACGATTTGGCCGACCAATAGGGAGGTTTGGAGGTGGTCGCGTGGGAGTGGAACCGCGGCCAGCTGCCGGGAGCGGATACGCTGTCCGTTCTCTTCTGCTGGCAGCTTCCGACCCGACCAGACGCTCTCCTCTCCTGCTCTCTTGGGCAGCAGCCCATTCAGTTTCGGCGGCTTCTCTAGGCCTGCCTTTCCTTTTCACGGCATTAAACATCCATGCATTTAAAATATGTTCGATTTTTCACCACTGCATTCCCTTCCTCGCCAATCCTGACACACTAACATCTGGTGACCAGAAGTGGGATAGCTCACCGTTAGGCCCGTCTTATTGATCTAACTGCCATACCCAATGAAGCTTGACGCGCCAGGTGCGATGCGCAATAACACGAGCACGCATTGTGCCTTCAGCCGTTTCGGCGTTCTCTCCAAATAGCCGCCACAGCGAACGCCCTGCCATTCGCAGGCAGTCCGGCGTTCACGCCACCCCGGCCGGCTAGCTGAGGCACGTCGCACAGCCGTCCGACACCACTGACGTCATCCTCGCCGCTGTTTCCTGCCGGCGTCGCCCAACAGGACGCAGCCGTCGACGACCTACCACTGCCGCAACTACGCCTCCTGTAAGTTCGTCGCTCAGTTTTTCTTCGCCGCCACCTCCTTGCTGTGAGTGTAGGCCCTTTTTTGTGCTCTCATTGTAAAGTTTTCGGCGAGCGCTAGGTGTCCTAAAATTGTAACCATGCCTCAAACCCATAGTACCCCCACTAGCGAAGGGAACTCCCCACCTACGGAAAAACCAGATCCGGTAGCTACCCTCCAAGCAGAAATTGATAGGTTAATGTTAAGGAAGACAGTAGAAGGCCAAAAATTGTCTCAAATCCAGTCTCCCAATCTAAGTGCGTCAGAAGTACGGCCTGCTGCGCTACAAATGACGGCTGCAAGCACCTTAAGTAGCACGGTACCCCAACCACCCATTGCAACTTTGGCTAACCGTTTTCCTGCAGTCGATTTCATTCCGACGTTTTCCGGAAAACTTAATGAGCAAATAAATTCCTTTCTACAAACTGTCCGAGTGTAGGCCGTGCTTGTGCTTGGCCAAACGATTTCCTATTAACTGTATTCCGCCTTAAATTGTCAGGTGACGCCCGTACCTATGTTGAATTAGTTCACACCCTTAGGGACACCACCTCTTTTGCCATGTTAGATGCTGGGTTGAAAGGGAGATATTCGAACAGACGTGACGCCCGCTTTTACAGGGACAAGTTGTCCACCCTCCACCAGGAGCAAGGGGAGGATGTAGAGGCATTTGCCGACCGAATCCGCGCTGTGGCTTGCCGCAATTACACGCTGGGTTTCGACCACGTTCGTAACAAGGTGTTAATCGAGCAGGCGGAAGCCCGCTCTATTGACGTATTTATACGTGGAATCGACACGTATGTTGGAGGAGAGGTATAGCTAGCACCACCCGCCTCGTCGCAAGACTCGCGATGTTGCGAGAGTAGGTGGCGCATTTTATTGCCAGTTCGGTGCGTCCGAACGAACAACCGCGTCCAATTTTTAAATACGAGGGCAGTTCAATAAGTAATGCAACACATTTTTTTTCTCTGCCAATTTTGGTTGAAAAAACCGGAAATTTCTTGTGGAATATTTTCAAACATTCCCGCTTCGTCTCGTATAGTTTCATTGACTTCCGACAGGTGGCAGCGCTGTACGGAGCTGTTAAAATGGCGTCTGTAACGGATGTGCGTTGCAAGCAACGGGCAGTGATCGAGTTTCTTTTGGCGGAAAACCAGGGCATCCCAGATATTCATAGGCGCTTGCAGGATGTCTACGGTGATCTGGCAGTGGACAAAAGCACGGTGAGTCGTTGGGCAAAGCGCGTGTCATCATCGCCGCAAGGTCAAGCAAGACTGTCTGATCTCCCGCGTGCGGGCCGGCCGTGCACAGCTGTGACTCCTGCAATGGCAGAGCGTGCAAACACACTCGTTCGAGATGATCGACGGATCACCATCAAACAACTCAGTGCTCAACTTGACATCTCTGTTGGTAGTGCTGTCACAATTGTTCACCAGTTGGGATATTCAAAGGTTTGTTCCCGCTGGGTCCCTCGTTGTCTAACCAAACACCATAAAGAGCAAAGGAGAACCATCTGTGCGGAATTGCTTGCTCGTCATGTGGCTGAGGGTGACAATTTCTTGTCAAAGATTGTTACAGGCGATGAAACATGGGTTCATCACTTCGAACCTGAAACAAAACGGCAATCAATGGAGTGGCGCCACACCCACTCCCCTACCAAGAAAAAGTTTAAAGCCATACCCTCAGCCGGTAAAGTCATGGTTACAGTCTTGTGGGACGCTGAAGGGGTTATTCTGTTCGATATCCTTCCCCATGATCAAACGATCAACTCTGAAGTGTATTGTCCTACTCTTCAGAAATTGAAGAAACGACTTCAGGCACAAAAATCTGAACGAACTTCTCCTTCTTCATGACAACGCAAGCCCTCACACAAGTCTTCGCACCCGAGAGGAGCTCACAAAACTTCAGTGGACTGTTCTTCCTCATGCACCCTACAGCCCCGATCTCGCACCGTCGGATTTCCATATGTTTGGCCCAATGAAGGACGCAATCCGTGGGAGGCACTACGCAGATGATGAAGAAGTTATTGATGCAGTACGACGTTGGCTCCGACATCGACCAGTGGAATGGTACCGTGCAGGCATACAGGCCCTCATTTCAAGGTGGCGTAAGGCCGTAGCATTGAATGGAGATTACGTTGAAAAATAGTATTGTGTAGCTAAAAGATTGGGGAATAACCTGGTGTATTTCAATGCTGAATAAAACAACCCCTGTTTCAGAAAAAAAGTCTTGCATTACTTATTGAACTGCCCTCGTACGAGCAGGCATGTCAACACTGCCGAATGGTAGGCCATGCTGCCGCGCACCTTATTGTTCTCGGTGTGGAACCATAGGGCATATGAATAGAAACTGACCGTAGAACCTGGGAAACGGGGGCACTCGCACAACCAGCAGAGGGAACAATTCACCAACACTCCACCACGACCCCGAAACCAGTCGGGAAACGGTCAGGGGGGGGGGGGGGGAGGGGGCAAGTCACGCTGCCAGACCGCGCACTCTGTGAAATTCATGCCCCCAGTCCGCCACGGTGTCGTAAATGAGGCAGCGAATACCCTCCTCGACGGCAAAGTTCGAGGAAAGACTAAGAGTGCTTGTCGACACGGGAGCGCAAACCAGGACATGGGGACAGAAGAGTGTTAAAACCACCCCATCTCCACATTGACGGTCCGAGCGACGAGACAATCATACCTGCTGGTTACTGCCAAGTTCAGTTGAAAATCGGAGCTATCCACAACCCTTTTGACATGGACGTAATTCGAAAACGAAGTCGACATTTTGACGTCCTCTTGGGGAGTGATTTACTCCACCACCATCAGAGTGTAGTAGATTACAGAACGCAAAATGTCCGTCTCGGTGAGGAAACCCACCGTTTCGGCGGCTCCCACGTCGTTCCGTCGCAGGGTACTTGTGAAAAGCAGCCGCTTCCACAGGTTTCTTCCGCGCAAACGTGGGCGTTACGTCCAACTACCACTGTTAGAATCAGCAGTGGCACGGGACGCATTCTCTGGCCTGGGGTCAAACCCTGTGAACTGCCGAGAACAGCCGTATTGGTGGACCCTCGCCGTCTAAACGATGTCCTCAACAGATTGCAGGTACATGTGAAACGTGGCTTAACGACAGCGGAAGTGCAGGGAAACAAGTTTTATGTTCCTGTCAGTTTGGACAATTTCAGAACGAAGAGGTAGAAATTCCTAGGGGCACCATTATAGCTAGCGGCCACGAGATTGAATAAAATCATTAAAATCTTCCTGTACAAGAGAAGCCAAAACCTAACCAAATACAACGGATTCCGGAATGTAGCATATGTCATATTGCTCCTGTGCTCAGAGACAAATTCAAAGATAAGTTAGCTCATCTACCTGCGGATGGGACTTAACATCTGAGGTCATCAGTCCACTAGAACTTAGAACTACTTAAACCTAACTAACCTAAGGACATCACACACATCCATGCCCGAGGCAGGATTCGAACCTGCGACCGTAGCGGTCGCGCGGTTCTAGACTGAAGTGCCTAGAACCGCTCGGCGACAACGGACGGCCCTCCGTCTTGGAAGAACACTCCTGGTTATTCGAGGAAAGGCGTGAAAGGATAAAAGTAATTAAGTTTCACCCAAGTAAGTGAAAAATAGTAGTTCGCACTGCATATGTGTTTTGCACATTTAAGAATTCACCCAGACAAACACAAGTTTCATTATTGTTCACCCTACTTATGAAGTAATTTGGTGATAAAGTGAAGATCTTATGAGCGAGCGCGGGAACCGGCACTGCTACCATTTGCATACAGTGCTCTGCCGTGTGTTTAGGAAGTGAGAGACCCCAGTTGTTTATTCAAACAATCACACTCATGACATAATAAGAGTGAAGCACCCGCTGAAATAAGCACTAGATTGTTGATGATTAGCACCCGTGACGTGACGTCATCAGCCAAGCGCAGTAATGCGTTATCTTTTTGGGAATATAGTCAGCAAAAGACTTCCACCAAAATGAATGAATGTTTTCATTGTACAATGTCGCAGTAGTTCGCGCTCCCCTTCTTTTTCGTGGCTCATCCTGTTATTTCATGGATTTTGGGAATTTTGTAGTAGTTAACCCCCACGAGACATAATCGCCCCTATGGAGAGGGAGCACAGTTCCTCCCTCGCTCATGCACTGCACTAGATTACTACCATTGCTCTGAATCGCCCCTCTATTCATTCCAACCTCAACCATTACTTTGTACCTCCCTCCTCCAGGGCCATGTGCCTTACACAATGCGGATAGTGTCCGCAGAGTGCCCAGCTGATCAGGTTATTCTTTCAGTTTTCACTTTCATAGCTTGATCGCCTACCTGTCTCTTCCGTCTATGCATCACTGACACATCACGACGAGGCTCGCCTTCGTCTGCTCCTTAGTCGGTAGCCAATGCTACTCAGGCATATTGCCTCCCCCAAGACGGAGGGGGAAGAAAAAACCGCGCGACTAGTGGATATATCACTGCTAAATCAATCGAATTCTGAAACCCGTTACCTGAACTTGTTCCCAATCATACCCAATTCCTTATTCTTTAACGTGAGCACCCATCTAGTTCGCCACGGGCGGCCCACTTTGCACAGATGGCCAATATGTCGAGCTACCCTGGCGTCGCGATCGCGGACAGCTGTCCACGGATATACCCACAAAAACCCCTGCATTACCTGCAACATAATTTTCTCATTGGTCAAATCCCTTTTCCTCCTAAGCCACAACATCCATTACTAAAGCTTCTGATACAGAAAATCACTTACGAAACCACTAAATACCGCGAATTCCGCCTACGCATCGATTGCAGACATAAATTAATGCTACCCCACACTTTTTCACTCATACTGATCGAGATGACGAGTAAGCCTCTTTTCAGTACGACCATACCCCCCCACTACTCCGTTACTACTAATTTATACACCTGCCGTTCTTTGGACTTGCCAATTTAGACTGCCCAGTGTCATAGTGCGCATTTGACATTTAAGTTAACCATCGACTTTTCATCCACCACTACAACCTCAGGTAATTATTTACTACTTTATCATCCACTATAATACTTCCCTTTCATAACATAGCTACCAGCTGGAGCTAACAAGATTAGCTCGTTCCAATAGGCAGCAGTATTTTATACACCGTACCCAACCCAGTAACAGCCACTATCGTATGTTATGAATACTTTCGAGCAACCAAGCACTACCGTGTGCTACTCAACGGTACCAGCTTACTATTTAATAGCTCTCTCTGTGATATCACTAACCCCACTGAAGAGGAGTTTGCATACTTGTCTTACACCCACAACATGCAACTCCCCCCTCTACTGTGGTATTTACCAGAGCAACCGATGGTACTACCATCGCCTGACAACTGGCCATCTCTCTCCAGTCACTCACTTTCCCAACTGGTCCAATCTTTAACTGATGTGGTAAACAAAGAGTCAGGGCAGATTACGCTAGACTGTGCCGGATTGGCACCACCACCAGTATCTCAGTCGTATAGTTACTCCTAGTTCTGTATGTATCCCTTTAATAATGATTCTGATTGGTTTATCCCTATGGGTAGCCTTTAGAAAACGACGTTCTGCGCGACTTCGGTCGCCCCTTCCTGCTGTCCCTGAACAGAAACCTCCTGGGGAATATCACATTTAAGTCTTGTAATGGGAGTAGGAATGTTTCTTGTTGCCCCATACTGTAGAAAGATAGCCTTGGTCTGAGTACCATGTGGATAGAGAAGAAACAGTAAATAATTGAAATACCTCCAAAAAAAAAAAAAAAAAAAATGCCACGGCCCTCCTCTAGATGTAAGTGATACTGTGCCATCCGTGTGCGTGCGACATGATGCAAAGTGTTACACCCCTTCCCCCTGTAATGGTCGCCTAGTCGTAGATATAGCTAATTGCTATAATCGCACTATTTCACTCCCATTTACGGAGCTTGTTAGTAATTGATGTTAGGTTGGCGCCATTAAAATGCATTGTGTTGTGGTAATCGCTGCTACTTGCTGGATCGCTGCTGTGTCTCAATGCTGATGCTGGCTCTAAATCTGGTTGTCTAGGGTTAAAAACATGAGGTCCCGTGTTTTTTATGTGCTTTTGATGATAAAGAACGAGCGAAACCAACAAATATGTAAACTTCAAATATTTATTACTCTGGTGGCCATCTTAATTCCACTGTCCACCAAAGACCATGACTCAACACAAAGTAGTACTTCCGTTACATGTTCTTTGCATTGTTTATCCATCTCAAACAATAACAGACAAACACACTTTACCAAAGTGACATTCCGACTGCCTCCCGACCGTTCTTGCTGCTTGTATTTATAACATTGTCAAAGAACTACTAAAAAGAGATATAGTTTACAAGTCACATGTACATCTGTTATCATAATTTGTGCAGAAAAGTTATTAATTTGCATCGAGTGACATAATTTAACATGTTATTAAAATGACAGACAGATTTGTTGACTTGACAGAATAATTCTTTGTTACAAAAAGGCCGTTTTTTAGAAGTTTGTCAATTGACTTCTCTAATTTGCATAAATAAGTAAATAACATGAATTATTAAGAATTACATTGGTTTTCGTCTAAAATAGGATTGATTTAGTGAATACTGAGTGAAAACGCTCCTAGTGAACAAATAGGTTTCACTGGGTGAATTTTATTTAAGGAGATCCGAAATACCTAAGTTGTCCACTATTTTTCGTACTTCATATTAATTATTTAAGATGAACTCAGTGTTTTTACATGATGACATTTGCTGTATCAGTGATCAAGTGATATAAACTTTTGTGTGGGTCAGTTACTCAGTATAATTTAATGGGTTGACTGTTTATGCAGACATGTTATGCAATCATTGTTAACATACACAATAACTTTTCTATAATCATAAATACTCGTTAAACTGGTTGAATTTGGAGGGTATCGCATACTTCGGTAAAGTAAAGCTTTTAATATGTTCCGTTACACCCCCCTTGAGATCTGAGCATCGCCCCTTCCAGAACCCCCACTTACACGCTCTGGCGGAAGCTGCAGTGCGCCACTACCTGCCGCGGCCAGCGACCTATGCCGCTGCCAGCCAGCATCAGCAGCTGATCATCGCAACTTGCGCTTCCATTCGCAGCGCCTCACACCACCGTTGCACCATCCGCCGTCGTCCAAATTTTGTCATGCAAGATTTCATCACCACATTATTGTCATTTTTCAATGCAAATTTTAAAAAATCCAAAATGTATTGTTATAATTATCTAAGACCATCCTTCACAGGAGCTCCATAGTAACTGTCAATTTGTCCCCCCCCCCCCTTCCATGGTTCACTCCTGCAGAGGGGAGAAGGGTGTACAGTGGGGGCCGATACTGAATCGATTAAATAGTATAAAATTTGATTTTTGTTTCTCACTTAATGTCTCTCAGCGCTTTCTGCCTGGCGGCTAGTTGCAGCATATCAGTCACGTTGCACAAAACCTGACAGAACCACTTTGAATCTCACGTGTTGAACCATCAGCAGCTAAACTCACGTGTTGCTGACGAGGCAATGCTACCAAACTGTTCGACTACGATTTGGCCGACCAATAGGGAGGTTTGGAGGTGGTCACGTGGGGGTGGAACCGCAGCCAGCCGCTGGGAGTGCACACACCGTCCGCTCTCTTCTGCTGGCACCTTCCGACCCGACCAGACGCTCTCCTCTCCTGCTCTCTTGGGCAGCAGCCCATTCAGTTTCGGAGGCTTCTCTAGGCCTGCCTTACTGATATTTTACAGAATATTCTGACATCATTAGCTTATAACGCCAAAGTGTGTTATTTTGTTACATAACATTGTTATTATTTACTTAGGAATCTGATCCCATCTCTACAGCGTATAAATGCAGTTGCTGAAGAGAAGGAATTAGAATTAATTTGTTACCTTAATGTCAGGCAGCTAATTATTTACATTTTGCACAGCACATGTATTACCTACAAGAATGGATGCATTTAAATATCAGCATAAAGTGTCATAAGGCGAATGAATATGACATCAGCACAACGTCGGTAGAACATCAGTATGATGTCAGTATGACATTTGTGTGACATGCAGTAAAAGGAGATGTTGGAATTAATCTGTTACGTTAACATCAGCTAGATAAGTATTTGCAATTCCGCAAGATGCATTTACACTCCTCTCCATTTTGGTCTATACTACCAATTCTACCAATTTCATGCCAATGTTTACGACCAATTGGCTAATTTTACAGACAATTTGCCAATTTCTTACGACTTTTATAACGATTTTATCAATTTCCTGCCAGTTTTCCACAATTATAATGTCCAATTTGCTAATTTACTAATGGTTCTCAAATGAATCTGATCTTCTCTCTACGATGACTAGACTCGCACAATTGCTCTAATGAGGAGGAGGACCAGGAGAAGGAAATTAGTGTTTACTGTTTCATTGAGCACGAGGTAATTAGAGACGCAGTACAAGATCGGATTGGGGAAGGATGGGGAAAAAAACGCAGCTGTGTCCTTTCAAAGGAACTATCCCGGCATTAGCCCCTAGTGATTTAGGGAAATCAAAGAAAACCTAAATCAGAATGGCCAGACACGGGTTTGAATTGTGCTCTAAAGAATACATATTGTGACGTTATTTTTAATAAACAATATATTTTATCTATATTAACAAAAATATATACTTTCACTTTTTCAAATCCATCTGTCTCCAAAGGCTCTTCACCTACTGCCTTGAAAGTTTGACGCAACATTCCATTCGAACATGTGCTATTGTTATATAGCTACTGAAGTGTGACGCAGTTTGTGCATGTGAGTGTGTGTGTGCGTGGGTGCGTGCATGTGTGTGTGTGTGTGTGTGTGTGTGTGTGTGCCGTTGTGTTATTGCGTGGTTAGTACTTTCTACAAACCTCGTTTTTCCTAATTACCTCAAAAATTCTCTTCGGCATTACTTTCACTTGGTTTGTAGTTCTTGCAGTGAAATTTTTCAGGACATACGGCCTAAAATTACATTCCATTGCGATAAACACTCCCTGCAAGTATTCCCCAAAGATTTCCTATGGGGTTCAAATCTTTGCTCCATGCAGGAAAGGGCAAGGCATCAATATCTTTATCTTCAAACCATATTCTGGTTATAGTAGATGTTGAATCCTGCCTAGCTGTCAATGTGGGGTGTCTGGGAGACCTGCTTTCTTGGATCGCTAGACAAACGATTCAAGCAAATCGTATTAATGAGTTTTATTGCAAAAAGTAATTGACAATGCTTTGAATATTACCAGATGTGTCACAAGAACAGTGCGACATGCAAAATAATCAATGTTCTGCAGTATAACAATTCCAAGATTGAGCTACATAGAATGTACACGCAAGTAACGAGCTTTGAAGCTCCTATTCAGGTCGCTGGTCCTGAAGCTTCTCGCAGAACTGGGTCGCGGCCAGACGGGCGCGGCGCTAATGTTCTCTCTGCACAGAGGCCGCTGCTGTCACGTCGTCATCGTGGAGGGGGGTCGGTCAGCGTGCAATTGGCTGACGCCTTCTTCACAGCCCTCTCTGCTCCCTTGTTCCCGACTGGCGTGCCGGCGCTTGGCTTTACGCCTTAGCAGTAGAAACATGCACAGATGCGTTATCTTATTGAAACATTACAGTTTCGTGCAGTTCGTCCTCAAATCCTCTAATCAATTCTGTCTCTAGTATCTCAGCATACATGTTAAGAGGTCATTCCATTCCATTGTTCGCCAAGCGATACGTGATTTACCTTTAGTGCAGAAGGCTGTCCAAATCATTACACTTGCACCGTGAAAATTTGTGCTTATTCTTATGAGTACCTGCTGCTCTGTTCTCAGATCATGCCGGTAATACTGAAATCCATCCAACCCACCTGAATTAAACTTCTTCTTTTCACTGAAGATCACATTATCCCATTCTGAAGTTCATGAAATATGTTTTTCAGCAAACTCCAATCGAGACTGTTTACGTTTGAATGTTAGAGCTTGTGTCTGTAGTCGTTTCTCGAATGGAAGTTGTTTGTCATTTGACAATTTTTCTCAAACAAGTCTGGCTACTGTAAATCAGCACCAAGTTGAGAAGATAAACGGTGTGTGGCCCTTGCTTTGCGCAAAAGTAACCGTGTTGATGCGTCAGATAATTTTCTACTTTGCCCATTTCTTTCCAATCTGTGCATGTTGTGTGCCCGATCTGACGAAATGATTAACCACTGTACTTGAACAGTTCAGCTTATTGGCGATTTGACGGTTAGAGAGTCCCATTTCCTTGTATGCATAAAAAAAATGGTTCAAATGGCTCTGAGCACTATGGGACTTAACTGCCGTGGTCATCAGTCCCCTAGAACTTAGAACTACTTAAACCTAACTAACCTAAGGACATCATACACATCCATGGCCGAGGCAGGATTCGAACCTGCGACTGTAGCGGTCACGCGGTTCCAGACTGTATGCATCAATTTTTGCTTTCTCATAACATGATAATTGTTTCCTGCGTGGCATTGCCAGAGTCAAGGTTTATGTACACAATATCCACTATCACTAAAGGTATTGCGAGCTAACATCCCATAGCTGTTCGGATTCACATGCGGATCCTCTTCGTCGAAATGTCTTGGCTCAAACTCGTCTAGGGGTTGAACCGCACGTGTCGCGTTACACGCCCTAAATTACACACTTGTGACCCTTTGGTTAAATTGACTGGCTGGTGGCAAGTTTACCCGATACAAAGTTAACATAACTTATTATAATATAATAATATAACATAATAATATGATAATATATAATAACATCCTATAGATGTTCGGGTTCACATGCAGTTCCTATTCGTCGAAATGTCTTGGCTCAAACTCATCTGGGGTTGAACCATAAGTGTCGCATTACCCGCCCTAAATTAGACACTTGTGACCCTTTGGTTAAATTGTCTGGCTGATGGCAAGTTTGCCGGTCACGGTGGCCGAGCGGTTCTAGGCGCTGTCGTCGTAACTGCCGTCTGCGTCACGTCTGCTGTGCAGCGAGCTACGTTAATTTAAGTATTAACTGTATTTTTCTTACTTGTCACTTCTTCTTCCTGTGTTTTTGCTTTTAGGAAGCTTTAATTGTCGAGTGCTAGTAATAGTGTTCCATAGATTTCGTGTTTGTTTTGAATACAGTCAGAGAGAGTCCCTTTAGTCAGCCACAGTGCCAGTAGTGCTAGTGTTTGTTTTCAATACAGTCCAGAGACAGGTAGTGCTATTTTCATTGTTTTCTACAAGAAGTGTCTAGTAACCACAGTTTAGTCAACTATCAGCCGCCTTTAGTGAATTAGCAGTCTAGTTAACAGTTGATTAACTCTCTACAGTAAATTGATTTCTTAGAATGGATAGGATGTGTGACTGCTGTTACGGACGCAGGAGGAGCTGCCCACTGTTCGCGAACAGCTGAACGTGTTGATGGCCGCGGTCAGCCGTCTTCAGGCTGCTGCCTCGGAGTGTAGCGGCAGTGGGGAGCCTGGTGCGTCGCATGGTACACCCCAGGTGTTACATGCTTCACCCACTGTCCCTGCTGTCGAGACATCTTCGCGGGTACCGGGCGCGGTTGGGCCACCCTCTCCCCAAGAGGAGTGGCAGGTTCAGCGGCGTTCGCGGCACACGAGGAGGAGGGTCGATGTAGAGGCTGGCCGTGTGGCATCGCCCGCTCTGCCTGTGAAGGCCGGTTCCCACTAGAGCGCGGCAGCGCGTCGTGCGGCAACAGCAGCGGCAAGCGTTTTCCGCGTTGACGCGGCGGCTCGCGGAATTGTCGTTCCCATCTGGAAGCGGCAGACGCTAGCGGTAGCCAATGATGGACAGCTACTGAGGTACGGGTCGGGACCCACTGAAACTCCCAGTGCGTTTGAAAAACTATATCTTACACCTACATGGAGGAAAGACGAAGTTGGGTGAAGACATACCTATTTTTCATTTTCTGTACAATGTACTCTTTCACATATTCCATTATGCATGTTTTCTCATTTCACCATAAACAGATTTCATGACTACCATTCATCATTGTTCACTATCTAGCACATTGCTTAAGAATCATGAAAGAATAATACATATTTGGAACAAAGTTTTCGAAACCAGATTTTAAATTATAAGACATTTCCCGGTGCAGACGCAAACCTACAATACTTTATTAGTTATGAGCTGCAGTTTACAACTAAAGAGACAGTAAACGGTAGCAAATTAAGGAAATGGAACTTGAATAAGTCAAGATCCACAGTTTTTCGATAATCTTAAAGTTAGCATAATGCAACGACTGACTGAAACACAGGAAGGAATCCGCTAGAATATGAATGGATATTTTGAGAGAAGAAGTGGTGAATGCAGCAGAGTATGAGAATGGGAAGAAGGTACAGTAGAAATCGTTAGATAAAACGTGAAATATTAAATCTGACAAGAGGGAAAAATATAAAAATGCAGCAAATAAAGTAGGCCATTGGAAATAGAAATGTCTAAACATGACGTTGACAGAAAGTCCAAAATTGCAACGTGATTTTGCACTTGGAAAACATAAGGGAATGAAAATGAGAAAGAACAAAGAAAACTTTGCTCAAAGGAGAAGCAACTGTCAAGAACTCATTTGGCAAGCCAGAACTAAGCAAATAAGAGAAGGCTAGATAGTGGAAGGAATATGTAGACAGGAGAGGGGAAGGGGTTGTACAAACTAACATAAGTACAATGTTAGATTCCTGTGAGATGTCTGAACACGCAAGGCAATACTGATCCTACCACTTAACTAAGTAGACACACTAAAGAACAGCGAAACTGTGTTTATAGCATTTGCATGTTTAGAGAAAGGTTTTGACAATCTTAATTAAAACATTCTTTGAAGCTCTGGAGATGTCATCGATAAAACACTGGGACACAAGATTATCTACAACTTGTACAGAAACCAAACTGCATTTCTAAGACTTCAATGACTTGAAAGGGAAGCAGTAATTGAGAAGGCAGAAGTAGAGATGATATAAAATGGAGACTGTGAATAGCAAGAAAAGCGTTCTGAAAAAGAATATTTGTTCACATGGAATATAAATTGTAATGATTGGGTACTATTTTACGAAGGTATTTGTCTGGAGTGCAGCCTTGTAAGTGAAACGTGGGCGATGAACAGTTCTGTCGAGAAGACAATGGACGCTTTCAAAACGTGGTAATCAATAAGAATGCTGAAGATTAGATATGAGGATCGTGTAACTAAAGAAGAGGTACGGAATTAAATAGAGTAGGAAGAGGAAATTACGGCACAACTTCGACTACAAGAGGGGTAAGTTGACAGGACATATTATGAGGCGTCAAAGAGTGAGGACAAAGAGGTTGGGTGATAGTATTCTGATAATAATCATTTGTTCAAAAGCTATTCTACTATTTTATCTGTTAATGTAAGCAGTGAATTTAGTCTTCCATGCACTCCTCCACAAAACATTTAAACCAAAACTGAAATCAGCTGAACACCAAACATTTCAACCACTGTCTGACAACTACTGCATTCACTTTCAACTTTCTATAACCATCACTGGCTAGCCCCACACATATACAGATATAAGGAGAACAGAAATAAACAAACAATTTCAGCATATAATTCTTTAGGTTGGCAACATGTACATAAACAAACCAAACAGGAAGGGGCATGAGGTGAACACACTGTAGTTACGACTTCAAATCAGTGTTTTCGGTAAAATGTCTACAGCTAGTGACAGAAGAAAACAGAGCGAGCATGAAAATGTGCTTATGTTCCATAATCTAAGTTTTAGTTCAACCTCCAGCATGTGACCAGGTGAGGGGAAACGTATATGACCGCCAAAAACTCGATTCACTGTAAGTAATCAGTTATGCATTTAAAACAAAACTGAATCATTCTAGATTCCACCGAAAATGCCTTAAAGTAAAAGGCGAAACGCGTCTTGAACCAATAAAGTACACTCGATAAAGAAACAAAACGTTTGTTACTTACCAAAGGAAATAATCAATAGCTGTAGATACTTAGCAAATTACATATTATGACATACCAGCAAATTAGTTTCTGTTTAACTTCTCATTCCACACGCTATTAAATGCTGTTTAAAAAAAATCATCTATCCCTTCTGAAAAACTGTAGTTTCTTTCATATCTCGGTAGATAAACAGATTTTGGATATTTATCATGCGACGAAATACATGACTTTTTACAAGTTATCGTTTGCAAAAAAACGCTTTTAGATTTCTTGAACCGTTTACGAAATTTGCGGTTGATACAACCACATGGTTTACGACGAGCAGGACGAAGTATCGGTCGCGTCGCGAGCGAGCCGCGGTCGGTCACGGCACAGCCCGTCCGCCGACATATCACTCAATATCTCGAGAACGGTGATAGCTATCGTTCTGCTCTCAGCTTGAAAAGCAATTTCGATATGTTGACTAAATTTCATACGCAATAATGTATTACCTAAAATGAACTGTACGCAAAGCCCATGCAATGCGTTTTTACCTCTGCACACTCATTAAAATTTCGTGTAAAGGTTTACGTAAATACGATACAGCAAGTAACCACGACGAATATCGAAAAGAAATTCGGCCCTTTATCGAGAGAAGATATCAGGCTGTAACATGCCCAAGAATCAAATTTTTCTACCGAATAGTTTCCTTGGAATCGGATGATAAGCATTTCATAGCTGCCGCCGCGTCCGCACCAGCGGTTCGGCGAAAGTTCTTGTGGCCCGGGATTGCGTACCTGACGTCACGCTCAGCGCGGTCTGTGATTGGCGGCGCGCTGCTGGGGCGCGTCACGCGGCAGCGGAAGCGGTTCGACATGGTCAAACCGCGACGCAGAGCCCGCCGCGCCGTGCCGCTGACGCCGTTTCCATGGCAACCACGCCGCTGACGCGCGGTTTTGACGCGCGGCAGCCCTAGTGGGAACCGGCCTTGAGAGGACATGTAGCCGCCCCTTCAGCAAGGTCCGAGCAGGCACACGGGGGGAGGGGTTTATTAGTGATTGGGAGCTCCAACGTTAGGCGGGTGATGGAGCCCCTTAGGGAAATAGCGGAAAGGTCGGGGAAGAAGGCCAGTGTTCACTCTGTCTGCTTGCTGGGGGGTCTCATCCGAGATGTGGAGGAGGCCCTGCCAGCGGCGATAGAGAGTACTGGATGCACCCGACTGCAAATTGTTGCTCATGTCGGCACCAATGACTCCTGCCGTCTGGGTTCAGAGGTCATCCTCAGTTCATACAGGCGGTTGGCGGAGTTGGTGAAGGTGGCAAGCCTCGCTCGCAGGGTGGAATCAGAGCTAACTATTTGTAGTATCGTGCGCAGAGCCGATCACGGTCCTCTGGTTTGGAGCCGAGTGGAAGAGGCTCAGACGATTCTGCGGAGATCTGGGGTGCAAATTTCTCGATCTCCGCTATCGGGTGGAGAAGTGTAGGGTCCCGCTGAATAGGTCAGGTGTGCACTACACGCAGGAATCGGCTACAAGGAGTATGTGTGGAGTGCACATGTGGGTATTTTAGGTTAGAGAATTCCCTTCCTAGGCCCGACAAGACGCCTCTTGAGACGCGGCAAGGTAGGAGTAGGCAAAATGCAACAGGGAATAACAATATTAATCTGCTAATAGTAAACTGCAGGAGCGTCTATAGAAAGGTCCCAGAACAGCTCTCATTAAGAAACAGTCACAATGCCCACATAGTATTAGGGACAGAAAGTTGGCTGTAACCAGATTTAAACAGTAATGAAATTCTAAACTCAGATTGGAACGTATACCGCAGAGACAGGCTGGACAGTGAAGGGGGAGGCGTGTTTATAGCGATAAGAAGTGCAATAGTATCGAAGGAAATTGACGGAGATCCAAAATGTGATATAATTTGGGTGAAGGTCACGGTTAAAGCAGGATTAGACATGGTAATTGGATGTCTCTATAGGCCCCCTGGCCCAGCAGCTGTTGTGGCTGAGCATCTGAAGTATAATTTGGAAAATATTTCGAGTAGATTTCCCCAACATGTTATAGTTCTGTATGGAGATTTTAATTTGCCGGATATAGACTGGGAGACTCAAACGTTCATAACAGGTGGCAGGCACAAAGAATCCAGTGAATTTTTTTTAAGTGCTTTATCTGAAAACTACCTTGAGCAGTTAAACAGAGAACCGACTCGTGGCGATAACGTATTAGACCTTCTGGTGACAAACAGACCCGAACTATTTGAAACAGTTAACGCAGAACAGGGAATCAGCGATTATAAAACGGTTACTGAATCGATGATTTCAGCCGTAAATAGAAATATTAAAAAGGTTGGAAGATTTTTCTGTTTAGCAAAAGTGACAAAAGGCAGATTTCAGAGTACCCGATGGCTCAACACAAAAGTTTTGCCTCAAGTACAGATAGTGTTGAGGATTAGTGGACAAAGTTCAAAACCATCGTACAATATGTGTTAGATGAGTATGCGCCAAGTAAGATCGTAAGAGATGGAAAAGAGCCACCGAGGTACAACAACCGAGTTGGAACTTCACAGCAAACATAAACATAGCCAAAGCCTTGCAGACAAACAAAAATTACGCGAAGCGAAATGTAGTGTGAGGATGGCTATGCGAGAGGCGTTCAGTGAATTCGAAAGTAAAGTTCTATGTACTGACTTGGCATAAAATCCTAAGAAATTTTGGTCTTATGTCAAAGCGGTAGGTGGAACAAAACAAAATGTTCAGACACTCTGTGACCAAAATGGTACTGAAACAGAGGATGACAGACTAAAGGCCGAAATACTAAATGTCTTTTTCCAAAGCTGTTTCACAGAGGAAGACTGCACTATAGTTCCATCTCTAGATTGTCGCACGGATGACAAAATGGTAGATATCTAAATAGACGACAGAGGGATAGAGAAACATTTAAAATCGCTCAAAAGAGGAAAGGCCGCTGGACCTGATGGGATACCAGTTCGATTTTACACAGTGTACGCGAAGGAACTTGCTCCCCTTCTTGCAGCGGTGTACCGTAGGTCTCTAGAAGTGCGTAGCGTTCCAAAGGAGTGGAAAAGGGCACAGGTCATCCCCGTTTTCAAGAAGGGACGTCGAACAGATGAGCAGAACTATAGACCGATATCTCTAACGTCTATCAGTTGTAGAATTTTGGAACACGTATTATGTTCGAGTATAATGACTTTTCTGGAGACTAGAAATCTACTCTGTAGCAGTCAGCATGGGTTTCGAAAAAGACGATCGTGTGAAACCCAGCTCGCGCTATTCGTCCACGAGCCTCAGAGGGCCATAGACACGGGTTCGCAGGTAGATGCCGTGTTCCTTGACTTCCGCAAGGCGTTCGATACAGTTCCCCACAGTCGTTTAATGAACAAAGTAAGAGCATATGGACTATCAGACCAATTGTGTGATTGGATTGAAGAGTTCCTAGATAACAGAACGCAGCATGTCATTCTCAATGGAGAGAAGTCTTCCGAAGTAAGAGTGATTTCAGGTGTGCCGCAGGGGAGTGTCGTAGGACCGTTGCTATTCACAATATACATAAATGACCTTGTGGATAACATCGGAAGTTCACTGAGGCTTTTTGCGGATGATGCTGTGGTATATCGAGAGGTTGTAAAAATGGAAAATTGTACTGAAATGCAGGAGGATCTGCAGCGAATTGACGCATGGTGCAGGGAACGGCAATTGAATCTCAATGTACACAAGTGTAATGTGCTGCGAATACATAGAAAGATAGATCCCTTATCATTTAGCTACAAAATAGCAGGTCAGCAACTGGAAGCAGTTAATTCCATAAATTATCTGGGAGTACGCATTAGGAGTGATTTAAAATGGAATGATCATATAATGTTGATCGTCGGTAAAGCAGATGCCAGACTGAGATTCATTGGAAGAATCATAAGGAAATGCAATCCGAAAACAAAGGAAGTAGGTTACAGTACGCTTGTTCGCCCACTGCTTGAATACTGCTCAGCAGTGTGGGATCCGTACCAGATAGGGCTGATAGAAGAGATAGAGAAGGTCCAACGGAGAGCAGCGCGCTTCGTTACAGGATCATTTAGTAATCGCGAAAGCGTTACAGAGATGATAGATAAACTCCAGTGGAAGACTCTGCAGGAGAGACGCTCAGTAGCTCGGTACGGGCTTTTGTTGAAGTTTCGAGAACATACCTTCACCGAGGAGTCAAGCAGTATATTGCTCCCTCCTACGTATATCTCGCGAAGAGACCATGAGGATAAAATCAGAAGATCAGAGCCCACACAGAGGCATACCGACAATCCTTCTTTCCTCGAACAATACGAGACTGGAATAGAAGGGAGAACCGATGGTATTCTGTGTCATTAGCCCATGAGAAAGGTACCCTCCGCCAAACACCGTCAGGTGGCTTTCGGAGTATGGATGTAGATGTAGATGTAGATGTAGACTGCTACAGTCGCAGGTTCGAATCCTGCCTCCGGCATGGATGTGTGTGATGTCCTTAGGTTAGTTAGGTTTAAGTAGTTCTAAGTTCTAGGGTACTAATGACCTCAGATGTTAAGTCCCATAGTGCTCAGAGCCGTTTGAACCATTTTTTATGGCAAGTTTACGAAATACAAAGTTAACATAACATATAATAACAGCAATAATAATATTGGGAACTAAATTAACGACCCATAAATTATCAAGGCCACACAGTTGCGATTTTGTTAGAATATTGTTTATTCAGAAGGCAAAGTAATAGCGAAAGTGGTCGTATTTAGAGTTACTGTTACACTCGAGCGCATATCTATTTGACACAGTTCGATCATTCACAATCTCATAGCGAATTGCAAGTTCGATACCCCACCTCGTTAACTATGCGAAAAGTTAGAGTTCAGAGTTCACACCAGGCATGCGGCTGCTCATCGCTCAGAGCCGAAGTCCCGCGATACCACACAACGCGACATTTTCTAAGTCGTTTCACTTCCTAGCTGGTTAAAGACCGACTGTCTGCTTTCACGTCTGAATCCGAACTGTACCCTTTGGTATCTCCAGCCGAACTGTACTCTTTGGTATCTAAACCAGAACTGTCCAAATAGGTGTCCCATGCTGAACTGTCCCTCTGCCGGTCCCAAGCCGCGTTTCCCGCGCGCCGAACATTGTCGCTCAACTGCCTAGTGCAGTTCCCTTTCCAGAAGCCGTCCATCTGATTGGCTACAGCTTATTCTACATTATTTTGCATTTTAACATATTTAAATAATCAAAGCTTGACCACTTTCACTTTCTTAATGAAGTAACAATAGTATCCATTACATAATAAATGTTAAATTCTTTTACATAAAACCAATACAATTTCGTTCTTAGCTTTGAATGCCACGGCCAGTAGCGTTGCATCAATGTGCTTTCTGATAAATAAATAAAGAACACAAGTAACTATTATGCACTAAACTTTACAACAAATATTCTATTACCTAATGATTCAATAAGGTGTCATGCTGTCATCGTTCAATGTGCTTTGAGTGGACGAAATGATGATCTCATGCTTAAATGAAAATACTGATAATTCAAATGTACTCTATCTTTTAAACAAATGAAGTTACTGAGTTGATATTTATAAGATTTGTCATTTTAATGATGCGCTTTTACGAGTATATGAAACGTTGATCGTTAAGCTCGACTAAAGCGTTCAGATTTTAGCATTCAGGTCTTTGTTACAAAACTTGTGAATTTCACTTTAACAATAAATCCTAAACTATTATAGATATAATCAATATTCAAGTTTTATTATGATCACCATGAAAATTTATGTAGGATGGCAGATTAAAATTACTGTGGCTTGATTCCCAGCTCTACTACAGCATTAAATAGTTTTCATAAATGTCGCCCTTTATGGTTGATCTTAGGTCCGCCATATTTAACACTCCTACGTCTCCTTGGCCACAAAAGCCTTCTACTTGGTTTCCCTATGACGTCCCACTCACACACTACAGCACTTAGGGTTCAATCAACAACAGACGCCTGTGAGTTTCCCCATCTCGTGGTGAATCTGCGCCCTTTGTGGCATCTGGTCCTGAACGACAGGGTTCGTCTCACAATTCCCGAAGGCTGACTCTTTCGGCCATATATTTAAATGAGAGCGCAATGCTCGTTAACTCACAGCGTTTGTCTCCTATGTGCAGTAAAGGCATGTACACACACACACACATACACAAACTAACATTCACAGAGCTGACTGTCTTTGTATTGGGTTCCACCCACTACCACCTGAATCATTGATGTCTTGTGATACACTGTACTACTGGCATCAAATGCTATACCATTTGACTGTATCTGTCGGTATACTGGATTTCATACTATAGCATAGACACTGTGGGTAACTAATATTGTTAATTATTCTACAAATATCCATGCTTTTATACTGATTCCCAATAAATATAGATACATACACACACACACACACACACACACACACACACACACACACACACACACACGCACACACAGACACACAGACACACATACACACACATACCAAATGGCGCTCCAGTAGGTGCATAAAATGTATGTATATTTGACTGCAATGTTGTGTCAAAATTTCAAAGAAATTGGCGACATGGATTTAATATCTTGAACAAATAAACATTGCATCTATATAAATAAAAATTTAAATGCTCATTTGCTCAAAATCTTAAATCTCTTGAAGTCCTACGATGAGTGCTTTGAAATTTTAACACGACATTGCATTCGAGTACATGTACGGTTTTATATGCCTACTGGAGTGTCCATATAATATGTAAATATATACGTTATAATTGTAGGGAAAATCTGTATAAAAATGTAAATGTTTGTTTCTTCAGACTTTTAAATCTCTGAATGTTCTTCACCGACTGTATGGAAATTTTTACACAAAATTGCATTTGAATACACAGTGTTTTATATACCTAATTTTAATGTATAATTTATAAATAAATATGTAATATATAAAGGGGAAATGTTATTATAAGAAATCTTGAAAATTTCTTGATCAATTTACTTCAAATTTTTAATGTTCTGATGAGTGTTCAGGCAGACATAGGCTATACACAGGGTGTACATAATGTCCGGGAACACTTTCAGTTATTTACTGCACAAGAACTAAACATTGTACCGATGTCATACATATTGCATTTTGAAGAGAAGTTCTGAACGTTTTTTTACAAACATTCGATGTGCGAACCATGAGTGACGCAGCCGATGTTAATATAGCAATCCAATTCTTGCCATACCTGTCCTAGCATGGCATCGACCACTATGGCAATCGCTTCCCATATTCTCTCCCGGAGCTCTGCTACATCACGTGGTACAGGTGGTACGTACACGAGATCTTTAATGTGTCCCCACAGAAAGTGTCACACAGAGTGAGATCTGGTGATTGGGGCCGCCATTTCATGAAACAGCTTCCCCTTCTGTAGCAAAGCCGATCCATTGGCTCATGTTCAGGTCCCCACGAACTTCACAATGAAAATGGGGTTGAGCCCCATCCTGCTGAAAGATGAACAGAGAGTCCAACTGCATTCCAGGCATCAGCCATTGCTGCAACATGTCCAAGTAGGAATATCCAGTGACAGTGCTCTCAGCAAAGAAGAATGGCCCGTACAGTTTTCGACGTGACAAGGCACAAAAAACATTTACCTTTGGGGAATCACGCTCAAATTCAGTGCATTCATGTGGATACTTTGTACCCCAAATTCGACAATTATGCCTGTTCACTTTCCCATTAGTGTGAAAAGTGGTTTCGTCGCTAAAAATTACGTGATGAACGATGTCATCCCCCTCCTCATTCAATTGTTGTAACTGTTAACAAAACTCAAAACGCTTGTCTGTGTCATCATCACTGAGCTTCTGCACTAGCTCCAATTTGAGTGGTTTCTAGACAGCTTCTGTCGCAGGACTTTCCACACTATCACTGGAACCATTTAGAGTTCACGAGATGCACAACATACCGATTTCTTTTGACTCCTTATAAATGTCTCTTGTACGTGCTCCACATTCACTTTCACTCTCACTGGGATGTCCACTTCTCTTTGCCAGACAAGAGCAACCCGTCACAACCGAATTTGTTGTGCCAGTGTTAAATGGCCTTCTTTGTTGGTGGCTTTTTACTGTGCTTGGTTCTAAACATCCGTTGAGCAGCTGTAGCACACTTGTTTTTGTCAAACTCCAACACACAGAAAGCTCGCTCCACACCTGACCTCGCCATGTATGCGACTAGCGCTTACTATCGGCAAATTACCAAACTATGCTGTGGTGGTATACATTAAAAAACAAAAAACTTGCAGTGTTTCTCTTCAAAATGACATATGTATTATATCTGTACAATGTTTGGTTCTTGTGCAATAAATCACTGAAAGTGTTCCCAGACTTTATGTACACCCTGTATTTTTAATACAGAGGGTGAACTACCTAATAATATTTAGAATGTGTATTTTTCGTGCAAACATACACTTTTTTAAATGGAACAGTGCGTACTGACTAAAAGTAGGGTAAATAAAAATGTGAGTGGTGTTTGTTGCAGGATTCTAGTGAGACGCATTTATGAGATATCGTACATTGAAAAGTTTCCACACCAACACTTGTTTGTGCCATTCAGTCTGCGTAGTTGCTAGGTACAATGTTGTTATGTTTGCTTACAGTGTGCTTTTATGGTCCTTGAGTGCATTGTGACTCGCTAGTCAGTTAGTGTGTGACAGTCTAAGCAGGAGGTCGTGAGTGGACGATGGGATATACCAATGCAGGAAAAGCCGACATGCTCTTGCTGTACAGAGAGTGTAGGAAGAATGCTCACTAATTCTTGTGTGGTCTATATGGGAAGTCATCCCGATATACGTCAACCATCTCAGTAATTATTTATCAACTTATTCAACCATTTACGTGAAAGTAGTAGTGTAACATCTAGACAACGTAACAGAAGGAAACAAGTGACGGTAAAACAGGGGAAAACTAATGTTCTTGCTGCTGTTGCAGTTGATCTGCACGTTAGCTCTCATGCAATCGCCCAAGGAAGCGGTATGAGTCAGGTAAGTGTCCTACACATTCTCTGTCGACATAGGTTCCATCCCTATCACATCTCTCTACATCAAGAGCGGCATGGAAGCGATCATGAGAATCATTTTAACTTCTATACATGGGCATTAAGAGAGAATACTCCACATGTATAATGCATCTTGTGTAGTGATGAAGTCACATTTACCAATCCTGGCCAGGTAAACTGCCGAAACATGCACTATTGGTCTTTTACAATCTCTCTTGACTTTATCAGGTGGAAAGTCAGCATCCATCCAGTGTAAAGGTGTGGTGTGGGATAGTGAAACATCAGCTCACAGGCGTATTTTTCATAGATGGAACACTGGACATGCACAAGTGTTGCAGTCTCATGTTCCTCTGCAGACGATGAGGAACCTGTAGTACCAACATGATGGCTGTCCAAACCATAGTGCATGAAGTACTACAACATGTCTTCATGAATTGTTTCCAAATCGTTGGACTGGATGCAGAGTACCTGTAACTTGGCTGGCCCATTCCCAGATTTGACGCCTGCAGACTTTTTTCTGTGGGAAAGCTGAAAGAGGCTGTCTACGAAGATACACCACCTACATCCAATGATACGCAATGACGTGTTAGCACAGCCTGCTCGAACATCTCCGCTGAAATGCTGGCAAGTGTGCAACAGTCGTTCCATATCAGACTGGAATCATGTATTGCCACTGCCAGTAGTCATTTCGAACACAACAGTGTCTCGTTGCTGGTCGTAATTTACGTAACTAGTGTACACACTTCTTTTGTTCTTTAGTACGTGCTATTACAGGTATTGTACAAGTGTCGGTGTGGGAACTTATCAAAATATGATATATCATAAGTGACTAACACTAGAATCCTGCAACAAACACCACTGACATTCCAATTAGAACATTTTTAGTTTGTTAATGTCAGTAGGCATTGTTCCACTTAAAAAGTGTATGTTTGCACAAAAATACACTTCTAAGTATTATTACAGTCTGTTGATTGGCTAACACTATGAGCCCCTGAGTACCTACCCATTCTCTGAAAACCAAACATCAATAGCATTTTCCATTTCCTCAATATTTATGGTGCAAATTTTAAGTGATTCACCCTACATATAATATATAAATGTACATGTAATTTGTAAAGGAGAAACATTGTTAACAAATATCTCTAAAAGCAATGACCAGTTTAAACATTGCTGTAACAGATGTATGAACACTTATAGGCTATACATTTCTAATATATATATATATATGTACATAAAGCGTGTAACAGTGAAACGCTGTTCGCTGTTAGCAAACAGGGAAGTTATATTTCTGGTTTATTGGTGTATGATTAGCACTACTACAGAATCTGAATTTGCAATAACAGTTAATAGAGCTCCAGATCAGAGATGGAGGAATAGGAGATAGACAGCGGGATGGGGGGGAAATGTACACATAAAAAGGAAAGGAGGAGAAGAACCATAAGAGGGGGAGAAGGTGAAGGGCAGAGAGTGCAGGAAGATGAAGAAGATGGACAAAGAGTGGGGGAGGAGGAGATGGACAGCGACAGGGGGGAGAAGGAGAGTAGTATGTATATCCAATTCCTATTCATAACAGAAACATAGGCTTCCTTTTGTCTTTCTTTTGCATTTAATCCGTCTGAACCACAGCAATGAATCGCTGGGAACAGCTAGTTATTTATAAATAAATACCCAAACAAAGATTACTCTTTCGCTATAGACTTGCTGGTCCTTTCGCTATAGAGCACACTCCTCAAATAATTCCTATTCGCTGAGAGCGTAATGATACAACTGACTGACTCCCTTGGGGAGATTCGATGAGAAATAGAGTTACTGGATGTAAAACATTGTACATGATGTACTTCATTAGTATTAGCTAATAGTTTCATAGGAAACCAAGAAATGGCAGCTCCGTCTCTAATTTCAGATTCTCACTAATGGCAAATTTGTCAAGAGGTGTGCATATAAACAGCAGTAAGTGCCGAAAACACGACTGCCACTAGTAGTAATGTGTGCAGTTGCCATAATAGACGAATCCAAGGATTATGAGCATAGCTACGATTTAGACAAAGATCCTGAATATGATCATGAATGCAGATACGCTTCGAACGTTGTTGCTAATCAGGTAAATGTAAGTCTTTAAATAATTAAACAATTTTGTGTCCCTTGCTCCTGTTTACCTTAATTTACTTGACAGTATGACGGCAGAAATGTTAAGGGGCATCCTTAATGTCGAAGATTAATTTTTGAGTTAGTTGTTCTTCATTATTTCAAAACGTAGTAATGCAAATCTTAGTCACATAAACTGAAAAAATTCGGACTTTTCAAATTTTTAATTATGATAAGTTTCACAGAAATGTTTTGTTAAATCACCCAGGAGGTAATCAGTAGGAACTCGTATTAAGTGCACTTTGTTTGCAAGTAAATAATGTTAAGTACTCATCGGCATACTTTTAAGAAAAAAATGTTGGTAGAATATACTTTTTTTAAAAAAAAAGTCGTTACTCTAGAAATATTTGAACATAATGACTCACCTGAATAAAAAAATCACAATGAATAAACTTGAAATATCTTTTTTGAAATATCTTATTTTCGAGATTTTATTGAAAATTTACAGACCAATTTATGAAAGCAACCAACTTGCGCTTTGCCATTGTTTACAACCAAGGCCTTCAGTTCACTTCTTGGAGTACAATTCTCTGCGCTAAGAGTTGGGTGTGCTCAGCATAATCTGTTCTAATCTTCCCTTAGCCATACTACATGCATTTTCAAATCCCTAGCAAACACAATAACATCATCTAGATTGCGTGCTTATGGAACATTGTCTCAGTTATGTGACTGGATTTGTGATTTCCTGTCAGAGAGGTCACAGTTTGTAGTAATTGACGGAAAGTCATGGAGTGAAACAGAAGTGATTTCCGGCGTTCCCCATCGGACTGTTATAGGCCCTTTGCTGTTCCTTATCTATATAAACGATTTGGGAGATAATCTGAACAGTCGTCTTGGGTTGTTTGCAGATGACGCTGTCGTTTATCGACTAATAAAGTTATCAGAAGATCAAAACAAATTGCAAAACGATTTAGAAAAGATATCTGAATGGTGCGAAAAGTGGCAGTTGACCCTAAATAACGAAAAGTGTGAGGTAATCCACATGAGTGCTAAAAGATCTTCGTTAAACTTCGGTTACACGATAAATCAGTCAAATCTAAAGGCCGCAAATTCAACGAAATACTGGAAGGAACACACAGAAAATGTCATGAGGAAGGCTAACCAAAGAATGCATTTTATTGGCAGGACACTTAGAGAATGTAACAGATCTACTAAGGAGACTGCCTACACTATGCTTGTCCGTCCTCTTTTAGAATACTGCTGTGCGGTGTGGGATCCTTACCAGATAGGACTAACGGAGTGTATAAAAAAAGTTCAAAGTAGGGGAGTACGTTTTATATTATCGCGAAATATGGGAGAGAGTGTCACAGAAATGATACAGGATTTAGGCTGGACTTCATTAAAAGAAAGGCGTTTTTCGTAGCGACGGAATCTTCTCATGAAATTTGGTTTCTGTTATATTCGGTATCAGATACACATTTGTAACGCTATGGGTCCTCAGATATCTGTAGTTACAACAGACTCGATACTCTATCATGACCAAAATATTCTTATGAACTGCCGCCACATGTGCTGCCTATGGGCTGGTACTTTCCTCAATGATGCCATCCTGTAATTGTTGGTTCATGAATTCGCCCATTACCAGTTGTAGGCGATGGGGCATCCTATACGGTGTATAGTATGCAGGCGACTGATTCAGAGCTGGGATCCTGTGCTGCATCACCTGGGTTCCAGGTAACACCCTGTGAAGATTTTGTGTGTAATGTAGTTACACTGCTGGCTTGCTCATGACTAGGGCCGAATCTGCCCTGTATAGATCATCTTCCTCTAGAATATCTAAATTGATGACCAATAATCCAATAGTCACACTTAGATTTTTGGCCCCAAAATCATCAACACTAAGAAGCACGACCAGCTCACTGTCTATTTCCTGTATGTGTACAATACTTCTGCACACAAAACACCACACTTCACCTAGCTCATTATTTTCTCCCAGTGACTCCACATCACATGATGCGTTTACAGGTAGTTCAGCTCACACGTTCGCCCACAGTAGTTTCCCTGTACTTTTCAGTACTTTATCAGATGAACTGATCCTCAATGATCTTGCACACAGTAGTTTAATTGGTTAACATTCCACGAGAACTGAACCTTGTTGAAGTATGTCACTGACAACAGTTTTCCCCAGAATGAACAATGTTTCCCAGAATCCTACCCACTGTTGGGATTGGGCAGTGACCCCAAGCATGACAGAGAACTCGGACGTTCATAGGTCAGGATGATGCGTTGCTTCCTCGCCTGGACGTGGGTTCTGGAGATGTTGATGACTGGAATCACTTGTTGGACCATTAGTGAAACACCCCTGAATTTAATACTCCTTTTTTCATGTTAGGTAGAGCATGTGAGAAGGCTGTTTTCCTGATGACATAGTTGGCCACAGGTGTGTGGTGTGCCAGTGTTAGTAAATGTCTGCCATGGAAGCAGCACTTGCCAGCAATGATGCGCATTGGCATCAGTGAGGCAGCTCATGGCTGACGACGAGTGTGTGCTGCTGGCAATGTGTGACAGCTGGAGTCCCAAAGCAGCTTGGCTGCCTCTTGCTCACTGTGTGCAACCCCAGAAGAGACAGCACGTCTGAAGTTGAAAGCATGTGTCCGTACTGGGAAGTGTCAGCGACAGTGAAGGTCCACAGGGACCAGAGAACAACAACAGCGTAACAGTGCAACCTCTAATCCAGGCTCGATCATGCAACCTACCACGAAGGTAGTTACCAGAAGAAGGAAGTCACCCAGCCGTGTGAAGTCGCCAAGTTGTCTGTATGCGAATTCCACTTCAGGTGGACGCCTACAGAGACTAGAGTCAAAGTGCGTTGAAGGCGGCTCGCTACTTCATCTGGTATTGCAGTCGTCTCTGTCTCGAAGTTAACAGCTGGTGTAGACCATGGTGTTTGGCATCAGGTACACACTGGGATAGTGTCGTAAACACAGAACGTCAGCAAGGACCTGAGAACACTTGAGAGAGAGGAAGTACTGACGAGAGCCAGTCCAGCTAGTGTCTTCTCTGTGGCAACACTTTAGCCCAGCAATCATAACAACCTGGAGTGCTCGGCTGTAACCATTAGGCAGTGATGACTCCTTTTGGCCTGGTCCTTCCGTCCACTCAGCTTTTCTGGACGCCCTGCCGCTGCTGTAAGACGTCCCAATTTGGCCTTCAGAGACTCGAAGCATTAACGTCCTGAATGAGTGTCCTTGTACTCTGAATGTGTCTTTTTACCCCATAGAGCCTGGTCATTAGGATCGCAGCACCTCTCCCCTTATAACATCATTTTGCTGCATCGATGTTAGGCTGTTCATTACTCCAGATTAGGTCGTGGTCCATCACATGCATTGTCGAGGGTCAGCTGTATAATTATGCAAATACAGGAAATCTAGTCCTGAGATCATGCAGTGCCTTTCACCTACATGTGACAAAACTTCCATACTTTACCAGAACTATTTTGATTCTATGAAAACTTCACTGAATCTAGCTAATGTACATCATTACTCCCAATTACACATAACCTATACGGTGAAGGGTTTAACAGTTTCTTTCCCATGAGATCCAGACTTGTCATAGACACGTGAATACCTGCGTCTAGCAAAAATCCATGTCCCCTAAGGTGTAATATGTCCATCAAGCAATATTCAGCCCTTTCATACGTATTTGCAGCATTAAAATTCACAGCAAGCACTGCTTGATGGACCTGGGGCTCCCATTGCCCATTAACGGATGATACAGTATTCAGATTCCGTCCTTTCCCATTATACCATTTACTCCAGCAACCTCATTCTTGGTGTCCCACTTTCCCACATCTCTTGGACTGAGTTTGACGACGACATTTTCGTATGTGGCCTGAACGTCCATAGAGATGACACTTCATGTCAGTTGTAATGGCACTTGCTAGATGTTTCCAAAGAGGTACATGTAAGATGAAAAAAAAGAAGCGATGCGCTGCAGCAGAGATGCTGTTAGATGAGCGAGAAGAGTCTGTGGTGTGTCTTGATGAAGAGAGGACGTGAACATTTTATTGCTTCTTCTATTGTAACAGTTTTTTTTAATAATATTGGATTTTAGCTTAATATATATTAGGCGACACGACCAACAATTAGCGACTTCTACGGCGACTGTATTCAAGGCGACCATCGCAGTAGAAGGAAAAGGGAAAGTTTCCCACTGACAAGAAAATACAACTAAGAACATTCACTATTATATTTCCTAGAAAGTTTATTTCAGATATGTTTGATGGCGTCTGTTCGGCAGCTGGTTATAAAAGCACTTCATTAACTTCCATTTATGACTTCACAGTTAAAAATCATAAAATATTTCCAATTCAAAAACTCTTTTCATTATTCAGCCAGTAGCAAAAATAGAATGTAATACGCTGGAGACCGAGCAGAGACCAGATCCCGCAGTCTTCGATTCGTAAGTAAAAAGTAATGTAATTGTACCAGTAGAGATAGTACTTGTGTCCTTTCTTCCGTACATTCAGCAACGAGGATACAATGAGAGAAGGAGAATGTTACCATTTAAGACGAAATAAAATTACGGAAACTGAATAAAATTTCCTCCAGAGACAAGTAACTGAACTTTACGGAACGTAAACGAAGTATGTCAACCAAAGGTAGGATCAAGAATATTGCATTGATCATAGCACGCAAAAGCGATTTCGCCACAGTATCCTGATCCTTAACCTGCTTAAAACCTTTTTGCGAGCAGCAATATTTATAGCAGAGTTGATTTTTCATTGCAGTAGTAAACGATTTTCATATACGTAACGGCGACAATAATGAGACGCCATCTTGATGTGAACTTGTATCACGAGTGACATTTTCCACAACTGAGTTTCTGTTTTATTTCAGTGATTCAAAACCAATACCGACGATAGTGATCACGAAAATACTGAATCAGAGTTCAATGCATGAGCTAACGCATCACAACAGGATGACAATGTGACAGTCGAAAACAATATACAACTAAACAGAACAGCAATGAGTGGATAGAATGTTAGACGAAATGATGTCACATGGCAAACAGTCGATAAGGTTGATTCACAATTCTCAATAGGAAATGTCTCCTTTCAAAATAATTTGGGTAGAAACAGTGCAGCAGAAGTAGGAAATTTTCTGGGCTCGATATTGAGTAAGGGATTGGACACACACGTACTCAGACTATACGCACATAAGACAATCATTATTCGCAGGTATCAACCATAGAACAAAACTTACAGAAATTAATACAAATGAATACTGAGTTTCCGGCAGACCTGAGTACAAAACTCACAAACGTGTCCACTGGACTTGGCAATTTAGATCAAAGTCTCAGTATCTTAAACCAAAATATCACGACACATTCGAACGATTTCGAAAATTTGCGTACTAACTTGATCACATAGTTGACAGTCGTGACCAACAAATTACACTCCAGGAAATTGAAATAAGAACACCGTGAATTCATTGTCCCAGGAAGGAGAAACTTTATTGACACGCACGTTCCTGTGGAACGGCTTGCCATGCCATTTCCACCTGGCGCCTCAGTTGGACCAGCGTTCGTGCTGGACGTGCAGACCGCGTGAGACGACGCTTCATACAGTCCCAAACATGCTCAATGGGGGACAGATCCAGAGATCTTGCTGGCCAGGGTAGTTGACTTACACCTTCTAGAGCACGTTGGGTGGCACGGGATACATGCGGACGTGCATTGTCCTGTTGGAACAGCAAGTTCCCTTGCCGGTCTAGGTCCCGCATGCCCACTATACGCCCTCGCTCAAAGTCCGTCAACTGCACATACGGTTCACGTCCACGCTGTCGCGGCATGCTACCAGTGTTAAAGACTGCGATGGAGCTCCGTATGCCACGGCAAACTGGCTGACACTGACGGCGGCGGTGCACAAATGCTGCGCAGCTAGCGCCATTCGACGGCCAACACCGCGGTTCCTGGTGTGTCCGCTGTGCCGTGCGTGTGATCATTGCTTGTAAGCCCTCTTGCAGTGTCCGGAGCAAGTATGGTGGGTCTGACACACCGGTGTCAATGTGTTCTTTTTTCCATTTCCAGGAGTGTAGATATACAATTTACTAATATGTACAATCAGCTACACAAAAAACTTTCTAGTAAGAAAGAAGAGGAAGATCAAAGTGCATGTTAAGTTGAGGAACCTGCAACGGTGTACGATAGTTTTAAAAGCGTACATTATAGCTTAAGTCAACTGGTAACAACAATTCTAACATACGTATCATTGAAGTCTGAGTATGAATATTTACCGGATGGTGTACAAAAACTAAGGGCTTTCTGACTTTAGGACAAACTTTTTTGAAAAGCGTGTACGAACTTATTAATAAGGATGCAAAAAGATTAAAAGGAAGAGCTGGGGCCGGCGGCTTTGACAGCGATTTTACCCTGGCGGAGAAGTGCGTCCGTGAACAAAAAACGTATGCTGACGTGACTGAAGGGTTCATAAACGAAATAGAACATAAAATTCTCGCTAAGATGGATAGTGATATGAAAGCAATAGAAGGTAACATTCGTTCCGAACTTATCAGTGAAAGACAGAAACGCAATACTAGACAGTAGTCACGCGAACATTGTTTCGCTGAAGTCAGATTACGACAAAAGCGAAGGAGAACAGTTTGCAAACAATGAAACGTATGTGCCAGTGTTACCATACGAAACATCGCCGCCCCAAGAAGGCATAGCAAGGCGTCGCAATCTGATGACGTAAGGCCTGGCCTGTTGTCAGTCAGAGTCTAATGAAACGTAGACAATTCCCCGTCTTCTCACATGAATCCAAGAAAACACACTCCATCGCATTTGTGAGGGCTTTTAGAAGTGTTTTACCTCGGCATTGGTTCGTTGCAAAAGATTCATTTCATTGTCGGTTTCTTGCTGACGAGCTGTTGTGAGTAGCCGGAGAGATAGATCATTGTCGAACATATGAAGAATCTGAACAGGCCTTCCTAGAGAAATACTGGTCGCAGCGAATTCAGGAAAGAAGTTTTTGACCCGCAGCCATTTAACGTAAAACAAGGTGGACTGCGCCGATATTTGGAAAGATACTTCAAGACGAGATACTGCAGCAATCTCGTATAACATGTCGATGGTTTGTGAATATTGAAAAGTCGTTCGCCGAATAAAATTCGTAAGAGGCTGGTAACAGTGCCAACTTATGACCTAGAATACTTTCTCACGATCGTGGATTTGACTGACCGCGTTTATGACAGTAGTCAAAACTCAAATGAGTGTAACAGAAACCAGTCGGGTCCACCGAAAAACGAAGGATTTAATAATCGCAGCAATGGTAATAACAAAACAACAACGGCAATAATAGCAGAAATCAGTGGGCAACGCGCAGTGCGGTTGCCATCCGTAGGCGCCGCCGCAGTGATATAACGGTAGTGGAGGATCGAGTAACTGCTTCCAAGAGAGAAATAATATAAATTACAATTGAGGGTACCGTGGCTCACCATCAAAAAATACCCGTATTCGTTGGAATAATTGGCACGGTCTTAACGATAATAGACAACAAGGGTGTAGGAACTGAAATGAACACCAATGCGTAAATGTTGTTGTTGTGGTCTTCAGTCCTGAGACTGGTTTGACGTAGCTCTCGATGCTACTCTATCCAGTGCAAGCCTCTTCATCTTCCAGTACCTACTGCAACCTACAACCTTCTGAGACTGCTTAGTGTATTCATCTCTTGGCCTCCCTCTTCGATTTTTACCCTACACGCTGCCCTCCAATGCTAAATTTGTGATCCCTGGATGCCTCAGAACATGTCCTGCCAACCGGTCCCTTCATGTTGTCAAGTTGTGCCACAAACTCCTCTTCTCCCCAACTCTATTCAATACCTCCTCATTAGGGCCATAGACACGGGTTCCCAGGTAGATGCAGTGTTTCTTGACTTCCGCAAGGCGTTCAATACAGTTCCCCACAGTCGTTTAATGAACAAAGTAAGAGCATATGGACTATCAGACCAATTGTGTGATTGGATTGAAGAGTTCCTAGCTAACAGAACGCAGCATGTCATTCTCAATGGAGAGAAGTCTTCTGAAGTAAGAGTGATTTCAGGTGTGCCGCAGGGCAGTGTCATAGGACCGTTGCTATTCACAATATACATAAATGACCTGGTGGATGACATTGGAAGTTCACTGAGGCTTTTTGCAGATGATGCTGTGGTGTATCGAGAGGTTGTAACAATGGAAAATTGTACTGAAATGCAGGAGGATCTACAGCGAATTGACGCATGGTGCAGGGAATGGCAATTGAATCTCAATGTAGACAAGTGTAATGTGCTGCGAATACACAGAAAGATGGATCCTTTATCATTTAGCTACAAAATAGCAGGTCAGCAACTGGAAGCAGTTAATACCATAAATTATCTGGGAGTACGCATTAGGAGTGATTTAAAATGGAATGACCATATAAAGTTGATCGTCGGTAAAGCAGATGCCAGACTGAGATTCGTTGGAAGAATCATAAGGAAATGCAATCCGAAAACAAAGGAAGTAGGTTACAGTACGCTTGTTCGCCCACTGCTTGAATACTGCTCAGCAGTGTGGGATCCGTACCAGATAGGGTTGATAGAAGAGATAGATAAGATCCAACGGAGAGCAGCGCGCTTCGTTACAGGATCATTTAGTAATCGCGAAAGCGTTACGGAGATGATAGATAAACTCCAGTGGAAGACTCTGCAGTAGAGACGCTCAGCAGCTCGGTACGGGCTTTTGTTGAAGTTTCGAGAACATACCTTCACCGAGGAGTCAAGCAGTATATTGCTCCCTCCTACGTATATCTCGCGAAGAGACCATGAGGATAAAATCAGGAGTTTAGAGCCCACACAGAAGCATACCGACAATCCTTCTTTCCACGAACAATACGAGACTGGAATAGAAGGGAGAACCGATAGAGGTACTCAGGGTATCCTCCGCCACACACCGTCAGGTCGCTTACGGAGTATGGATGTAGATGTAGATCTACCCATTTAATCTTCAGCATTCTTCTGTAGCACCACATTTCGAAAGCTTATATTCTCTTCTTGCCTAAGCTATTTATCGTCCATGTTTCACTTCCATACATGGCTACACTCCATATAAATACTTTCAGAAACGACTTCCTGACACTTAAATCAATATTCGATGTTAACAAATTTCTCTTCTTCAGAAACGCTTTCCTTGCCATTGCCAGTCTACATTTTATATCTTCTCTACTTCGACCATCATCAGTTATTTTGCTCCCTAAATAGTAAAACTCCTTTACTACTTTAAGTGTCTCATTTCCTAATCTAATTCCTTCAGCATCACCCGACTTAATTCGACTACATTCCATTATCCTCGTTTTGCTTTTGTTGATGTTCATCTTATATCCTCCTTTTAAGACACTGTCCATTCAGTTCAACTGCTCTTCTAAGTCCTTTGCTGTCTCTGACAGAATTACAATGTCATCGGCGAACCTCAAAGTTTTTATTTCTTCTCCATGGATTTTAATTCCTACTCTGAATTTTTCTTTTGTTTCCTTTACTGCTTGCTCAATATACAGATTGAATAACATCGGGGAGAGGCTACAACCCTGTCTTACTCCCTTCCCAACCACTGCTTCCCTTTTATGTCCCTCGACTCTTATAACTGCCATCTGGTTTCTGTACAAATTGTAAATAGCCTTTCGCTCCCTGTATTTTATCCCCGCCACCTTTAGAATTTGAAAGAGAGTATTCCAGTCAACATTGTCAAAAGCTTTCTCTAAGTCTAGAAATGCTAGGAATGTAGATTTTCCTTTCCTTAATCTAACGCATAATTATGAAAACAACAGCTATCGGAGCGGCAGAGACCAAAATCGCGTAACGTGTCCCTCAATAATGCTCAGAATAAAAAATGGCCAAGTACCGATCACGTTGTAAACATTGCAGAAGTGAGTCACGGGAGCGGCAGCACCCCGACTCCCCAGACGGTCGGCCTTGATACCCTGCCGCTGACCGAAAACGAGAAAGAGTGTATGACGCTAATACACAATTATTTCATACGGTATGGCAAAGAAATCGGTATGCGATATGACCTATACACAGATAAGACAAATGATACAAGAAGAATAAACTATGAAGTACAGGCAATGATTGATGCCAACATAGGAACAAGAGATGTGCATGTGATACTATACACAGGAGAAGTTACAAATCTTGTTTCGTATAGCCTATTGAGTGAAATAAAAGGGAAACGAAGCCCACCTATTTACCTGTGCAGAATTGCCATTTTTTAGCAGCTATAGGAAATAAGTCAAAAGGCATCGAGTTACAAACCTATATTCCAATAACTTCTATGGAACCACAATTATTTCTACATTCCTAGAGGTTGAAACACTAATAGTTAACTGTCTCCTAGGAATGGATTTTTTCAGGCAATATTAAGTGAAAATTAACCTAGGCAATGGCTAACGCTACCTTTACTCAGGCGATGACATAACTTCAGTTGATTGAATAAAAACTATCTCTCGTATGAATAACCAGTTACCGCGCGGGATTAACCGAGCAGTCTAAGGGGCTGCAGTCATGGACTGTGCGGCTGGTCCTGGCGGAGGTTCGAATCCTCCCTCGGGCATGGGTGTGTGTGTTTGTCCATAGAATAATTTACGTTAAGTAGTGTGTAAGCTTGGGGACTGATGGCCTTAGCAGTTACGTCCCGTAAGATTTCACACACATTTGAACATTTGAACAATAACCAGTTAGCAGATAATGTGAGTATCCATCTGATGAATACAGAGGTCTCTACGTGAACGACCAATGTAATGAACAGATCACAGAGGAAACGACACTTTCACACATTATTCAGGGCAGTTGGTTAGTTAGTGTTCCACTGAACAATCTCACGGAAACCGTCATGATGTGGAACGTGTCTAGTGCATAAGAAATGAACACATGATTCAAGTTTTAAAGCTTAAAAATTTTGTACCTACCCCATTTCCGTAAAATGACAAAATATGCATAATTGTACCTATAGATTTATTTATTCCTATTGAAGAATTCATCTGTGGTATAGAAGGAGTTGTCAAGGAGACATGATTTCAATTTATTTCTAAAACTATTACTGCTGTCTGTCAGACATTTTATTTGATCTAGTGAATTATCAGAAAGTTTTACAGCAGCACGTTTTACTCCTTTCTGTGCCGGAGATAGGTTAAGTAGAGGATAGTGTAAGTCTTTCTTTCTTCTGGTATTATAATCATGAATGTCACTGTTGTTTTTAAAACAGTCCATGTTGTTGAGAACAAATTTCATTAGGAGCAATGAAGCTGTGAGCTGTTGTAAGAATTCATAACCTTTTAAAGAGATGCCTACAAGATGTGTGACTATGAGGCCTGGACATTATTCTAACTACTTTCTTCTGAGCAGTGAATAATTTTTGCCTAAGTTTAGAGCTACCCCAAAATATTATTCTACATGACATCAGAGAGATAAAGAGAGCAAAGTACGTTAGCTTGCTAATTTCTATTCCTCAAAATTAGCAATTACTCTGACTGCAAAAGTTGCTGAACCTAGTCGCTTTAGGAGATCCCAAATATGAATTTTTGAATTAAGATTCTCATCTATATGTACACCCATAAACTTAGTATGCTCTACCCTGGCTTCTGACTTCTGTTGATGCATTATACGGGGTGTTCAAAAAGTCGCTCCACAGTGCTGTGATAGTTAGCCGCGCGTGCCGTATGCCGTAGTGAATATACCGAAATGAAACACAGTGAAATACAAGTTATCAATTTATTGAATATTCATTTTTACTTACAAATTTTCACATTTAATGTTGAAAGGGTCCCCCCCCCCCCCTGTTGTTGAATACACAATTCAATTCGTCTAATTATGTTTCCAAACACTATCTGGAAAGTGGATATTGCAGTTTTCAATTCATCGGTGGATTTTGGACGGTTTTTATACACAGTTGCTTTCGCTGTACCCCAGAAGAAAAGTCAGGTGGAGTTAGGTCAGGCGATCGTGGAGGCCAAAGTCCCTGTGAAATTATGCGATCACCAAAAACTTCAGCAAGCAGTGACATTGAAATGCGAGCTGTATGCACGGTTGCACCATCTTGTTGAAAATAGCCGTAGAGTATTTCACTTAACACAAGTTCTCCTGTGAATGGGTACAGAATATCACTGAAGCATCGTTGTGCATTTATTGTTTCATTGAAAAACCCAGGCAGCCAAACAATCATACAGCACTGTGGAGAGACTTTTTGAACACCCCATGTTTATTGAAGGAACTGTACACCTTGGTGTAGAAAACTGGATGTTCTGTGTTCAGAGCAAGCCCATTCGCAGAAAACCAATCAATCACTTTTCCAAAGACATTATTTGTATCATTTTCTATTGGCGTTTCTTCTACTGGATTAATAATTATGCTTGTATCATTAGCAAACAGTGTCAGTTTAGTTCCTTGTTTCAGATAAGAAGGGAGGTCATTCACATATGTCAAGAACAGAAGGGGATCCATGATCGAACCCCATGGAACACTGCATGGGGGCTTTATTTTAAATATAAGCAATGCAAATATTTTTTGTAGCTGTCTGTCCGATTACGCAAGTCTCGTAAACGGCTGGCCCTGACTAGTTTTAGTACGCAATCTGACTGCATAGAATAACAACAAACAATGAAAGAAAATTTTCGTTAACACAGTTAATTAATTAAGTCCCCAGCAACTATAAAATCTACGAAGCCAACATAGCACAAGTGTAGCTGTTCTGTGTGTGGAAGTATGACTCAACGTACACATCTGGCACGGTTCTTCTTCAACAAGACAAGAAATTTTAAATACCATTTATACTGACGTGATAAAAGAAAATTAGAAATACTATAATTGTGCAAGAAAACCAAAATTACACTCTAATACAAGAACACACGCCAGATGCTTTGTTGACTGAACCTGTAATGACACACTTTTCAGGACACTAAAAGAATAAAAGAAAATAGTGTTTATTACCTCCATATATATTGACGAAATGCACTCTGACCATTACAATATCTCCATTAGAACAACATCTGCTATCTCTTCCATCAAACCACTGCATAAAACATGGAACAACACTCTCCACTACCACATCTCACTCTGACTTCACGACAAGCAGTGTCCACCACAACTTCTCGGCAAGAACTGCCTGCCGCTACCTCTCAATAAGCACTGCCAGTGGAGGCGGCGGAACAAAACTCTCTGGCGCTGTGGCTCAGTGTAGCCACCTTTCATATGCCCTTCCTCCACGGGCTAGAATTTGATGGTATTTTTGCCAGCATTGGTGGTGAAAATACCACCAAATTCGTCAAAAAAAATACAGACAAAAATAAAAGATAATATTAATACGTAAATATCATATAACTAGATAAAATTTTGGCTTTGCGCTGACCTTACAATAGCCTAATATATAAAATACAGTAAGGAATACAAATTCTTTCATACATATGACTTTACATAATAGTTTACACAAATATCATGTGGTTAAACAATTCAATCGATAGCGTCAGCAATGACGAATATGAGCAGGTAAGAGTCTTATAACTTTTCACAAACAGTAATACACAAAAAATCAGTTTATACAAATATTCACATAAAATGCTTTCATAACAAGTAGTTGACAGTTCCAGCAGTAGCACCCAGCATTGTGGGACAGGTGCAGACACCATCAGGTGACATCATTTCAGCAGAAGCAGTTCATCAGTGGCACCCAGCAATGTTGAGTAGGTGCAGACTCCAACAGGTGACATCATTTCAGTAGAAGCAGTCCATCAGTGGCACCCAGCAATGTCGAGTAGGTGCAGACTCCAACAGGTGACATCATTTCAGTAGAAGCAGTTCATCAGTGGCACCCAGCAATGTCGAGTAGGTGCAGACACCATCAGGTGACATCATTTCAGTAGAAGCAGTCCATCAGTGACACCCAGCATTGTGGAGTAGGTGCAGACTCCAACAGGTGACATCATTTCAGTAGAAGCAGTCCATCAGTGGCACCCAGCAATGTCGAGTAGGTGCAGACTCCAACAGGTGACATCATTTCAGTAGAAGCAGTCCATCAGTGGCACCCAGCAATGTCGAGTAGGTGCAGACACCATCAGGTGACATCATTTCAGTAGAAGCAGTCCATCAGTGGCACCCAGCATTGTGGAGTAGGTGCAGACTCCAACAGGTGACATCATTTCAGTAGAAGCAGTCCATCAGTGGCACCCAGCAATGTCGAGTAGGTGCAGACTCCAACAGGTGACATCATTTCAGTAGAAGCAGTTCATCAGTGGCACCCAGCAATGTCGAGTAGGTGCAGACACCATCAGGTGACATCATTTCAGTAGAAGCAGTCCATCAGTGGCACCCAGCATTGTGGAGTAGGTGCAGACTCCAACAGGTGACATCATTTCAGTAGAAGCAGTCCATCAATGGCACCCAGCAATGTTGAGTTGGTGCAGACAGCAACAGGTGACATCATCTCAGTAGAATCAGTTCCATCAGTTGCACCCAGCATTGTGGAGTAGGTGCAGACTCCAACAGGTGACATCATTTCGGTAGAAGCAGTCCATCAATGGCACCCAGCATTGTGGAGTAGGTGCAGACTCCAACAGGTGACATCATTTCAGTAGAAGCAGTCCATCAATGGCACCCAGCAATGTTGAGTAGGTGCAGACAGCAGTCCATAATATTCACTATCACTAATCACACTGTGCATACAAGTAACAGTCCATAATATTCACTATCACTGATTACACTGTTCATCAGCAGAAATTAAACATGTCCTAGTGGCACCAATCATGTAGAAAAAGTACAAGTAACAGTCCATAATATTTACTATCACTGATCACACAGTTCATCAGCAGAAATTAAACATTTCTAAGTGTCACACATCATGTTGAAAAGTGCAGGTAACAGTTCATAATATTCACCATCACTACTCAGACAGTTCAAGCATGAACAATAATTTGAATACACATACAAATGCTTTTACAATGCTCTTACACTAAACATACAAATTCTAATAAACACACAAATGATGTCAGATAATTGTCATATTAACTATCACAAACATCAGTAAACCTATAATATTTATGGGTGTCAGTGCAAGCCACTACAAACAAATAAAATAATATTTAGGAGATAGGTGGGTAGGATTAGGAAAGGAAAACACACAAAAAACACTCACTCATCTTTCATCCACATTAAGTACTACTGTGTAATTGAATAGTGTTAACTGTGTAAATGCACTTCTGTCAAAATTTCATGTTCATCATGTGTATCAAGTAGTAGTGGCAGCAATGTATAACAGTCAATAATAGTTAAGTCAACGTCATAGTCATCATGTCAAGACCAATGTTTGCCAAGCCAGATCAAAATGTACGGTTGCTGAACAACTGTCAGTGTGCCAAGATATGCAACTTCCTCTCTCCAAAAAAAAAAGTACATACTGCTTAGTGATTTAACAAAGTGTGTGTAGACAATCTTCTTTCCATTTTAGTGTTCTAGTCTGCTATCTTTATCCTCCTTGTTCCATATAGACCAACAAAAAAAAATATATGCACCTCACTTATTTTACCTCTTATACACCAAAACTCCAATCAACTTCATATAATCTCAATACCTCAATAATACCTCTTCAATACGTCGATACATATAAACCTTATTGCCAGTTTCATTTCACTTCCATAACAACTCTTTCCTCTAGTCAGTCTCCTCGAACAAGTACTGATAAAATCCTAATGCAAACCTCCTCATCCCATACAATCCGAAGACACACTGTCAACACACAACCTCTGTGTAATCCATCTGACCAAAATCTTCTACTCATTATGAATTATAAACCAAGAATGCATACATGACCTCTAACAGACTTAGTTCGAATAACTCTCAGTAATTAAGTACGATTACGGAGTGTGAATGATCCTAATATTTCACAGTGTGTACACCACTTCAAGAATTATGGCAAACAGAAGCAAACATGTGGAGTATTTCTTGTGTCAAGTGTCACTTCCTATTTCAATTGCTCACGAAAAATGCAGTGTAATAACTGTGTTGGTATGTCATGTCGTTAGCTTCCTTCCTATTGGCATACATTTATACAGCTTTCATAAAACCTCCAGCTCATGTGACTTCTATGAAGTTTCTTGTACTAATGTCGTTCGTCGAATTATAGCAGTTCATTTTCTTATCTTAAAAATATAAGGCACTGAGCGTAAGCAAAGCAAGCAATAGCGAGTAAATATACCAGTAGTGAACAGAATGTCAACAAGTGGATGCAGCACAATTCTTACAACAAGGCTCTGCTAAACAAACAATCTATAATTAATACAATAGTGTGACCTAAACTCTATGTTTGTACACAGTATATCAGCATTTCTATATACCAAATTAAAGAGTAGTTATGACAACAAACAGAGATGTATAAGTATACAATCCATACGCATAGCAGCAAACAGGTAATTAGCATCGTATCAGCATAAGCAAATAAATGTTCATATGTAATCTTAATAAATAAACATGAAGGCGCAAGCAGATAAATCACAAAGTATAACTTACATACCTAACCAAATCAGCACAATTAATCAGGTGACAATTATAATTTAAATAAATAAATAAATAAATAAATTAAAAAATATGACATCAGTGAAAAAGCAGTGCAGTCAAGCTATGCATAATATACACAAGTTACAACCCAGTTCATTAATAATCATTGTCAAAATCAGTTAACGTATGCAAGCACGTCGCTTCACAAGTAAATTCATAGAACATGAAATTAGTACAAAGTATGAATCACGTAATCGCGAGCAGCAAATTACGTCTAAAGTACGTACCTAAGTGGAAATATGTTACCTGAAAAATAAACTCAATTAATAATTACCTTTTTTAGTTTATTAGTTTCTTCTTGGAAATTACGTTCTTCCTGAAAATTTCTCGATAGCAAGTCGTCTTAACGTCGGACACGCACAGAATTTACCTGAAGTTCTTAAATATCTTATAGAACCGTATCCTGAAAAATACTGAATGTTAATAACATAATTCATCAAGTCATTATAGCTTTATACTGATTTTATTCGGAGAAAGACTGTGTATTTGTTTAAGGCTGTCAGTGCATTCGCACCAAGCGCTCGATCAGCTGTAGGCGCGTGACGTAGGAAGTGATTGTTTGCGGTCAACGACTGCCTTGTGCGGCGCGCAGACTTGACTGTTGCTTTGAGTATGTGCCGCCGCCAAAACACAGCGCGGTATCCTTGTACTCTCTGCATGTTTACGTAAACTGTTGGTTTCTCGAAAGTATGTCATTCCACAAAAATTTTAACGTTTGATATATGATGTATTCCCTTAGAGCGTCGTGATTTAAGAGTTTCTACTTCACCAGTGTTATCATGAATAATTTTGCGAATTCTATATGGACCGTTATAAAGCAGAAAAAATTTGCGACACAAGCCTTTTCCTTTGTGAGACAAACGATGGGACTTAATTAACACCTTCTGACCAACTGACAAGATTTTTAAACGACCAGGACGCTTAGCTGATTTCTCTCTTCTAGCAGCCGCAGATGCAATATTTTGTAGAGCCAGATTCACAACTTCAGAATGCCGCAGTTTCCGTGAAGGCGGAAAAGGAACGATTTCAGAAATGCGATTTGTCGGTGCTTTATTTTTTAATATCAGTATAGGTGGTAAAGAAGTTGAGTCATTAGGAAGTTCATTCAGAATGTTTTGAAAAATATGAAGATACTGATCCCAAGTTCTGTGATTCTGATGACAAAAAAGACGACACAATTTATTGATTTCCTTCATCCATCTCTCTGAAGCGTTAGATGGAGGGTGAAAAAGTGAAATTAAAATTGGTTTAATCTTACGACGCCGTAGAGTACGAAGCCAAATTTTAGAACGAAACTGTGATCCATTATCTGATATAACCTTATCAACATGACCCACTTCTTTAAGAAAATGTTTGATGAAAGCGTTAGATACTGAACGAGCTGTTGCTTTGCGTAAAGGTGTAAAACACACATATTTTGATGTCAGTTCCACTGCTACGAAAATGTACGCAAAACCATTAGTAGATCGAACCACTGGACCGAACAAATCAACTGCAGCCATGTCCTTTAATTTCGCTGGAATGATAGGAAACAACGGTGCTCTGTGTGAAATTGTCGGCGGCTTAGCCTTTTGACATAATTTGCATTTGGCAAGAACAGATCGAATACGTTTTTCCATATTACTGAAGTAGCAATTTTCTCGCAATTTATGAAAGCATTTTCTGGGACCAAAGTGTGCATAACTGAAATGCGTATACCAAATCAGCTTATTAACCCACTCATCAGGAATACAAACTAACCAAACATAGTTGTCGACCGATTTTCGTTTAAAAAGAATGTCGTTGCGAACTAAATAATGCTGTCTAATCGCTACGCTTTCCTTTCTCCTCCACTTCTCCTTAATGTCCTTTCAGATTGGATCCTTATTTTGCTCCTTAGCGATGTCCTGGAGCGAAGACGAAATAAAGTTCTCAAACGCAACACCTTGAATATACATCAAACAATAATTGTTTACTATGCAGTCCTCTTCAGCACTTTGTTTCAAACCCACAGGTGCACGTGATAAAGCATCAGCAACAATATTTGAAGAACCCTGTATGTAAACAACACTAAAATCAAATTCCTGTAGGTACAACGCCCATCATGACAATCTGCCATGGGTTAATTTTGTCGACATAAGAAACTCCAGAGCTCGATGATCGGTGTAAACCTTAGTATGTCTGCCAAACAAAAATGTGCGAAATTTTGTAAAAGCCCAAACAACAGCCAAAGCTTCAAGTTCCGTAATCGAATAATTCTTTTCTGATCTAGAGAGAACACGACTTCCAAATGCAATAGTTTTCTGGACTACAACGCCGTTTTCTTATATCTCTTGAAATAAATGTGCACCTAGGCCTTTGTGTGATGAATCCGTCGCCAAACAAAAATCTTTAGATAAATCTGGATGTGAAAGAAGTGGAGCAGCAACTAAAGCATCACGGAGTTGTTCAAATTCTGACTGAGCTTCGTCATCCCAACACCAATTAGATTTCTTTCCAGATAGTTCACATAAACGAGGTGTGGCCAAATTGTCCAATTTAACAAAGCGTCTAAGAAAATTACAGACACCAAGGAAACTACGAACATCACGTTTTGTAGTAGGAACAGCATAATTACGAATAGCGTCTAGTTTCTCTGGATCAGGAAGAATACCATCTGTAGAAATAATGTGACCGAGAAATTTCACCTGAGAACGACCAAATTCAGATTTTTCTAAGTTCACTGTAATGCCAACTCTTGCAAAGATACGTAATAATGAATCCAAAATTTTGTTGTGCTCACTCCAAGAACGTTTAGCAATAAGAATGTCGTCAACATATGAAGTAATGTTGTCACGAAGATAAACAGGTAAAATTTCATTTAAGCTACGAATGAATGCTGCTGAAGATACAGTAAGTCCAAACGGTAATTTCCGAAACTGGTAACAGTTACCAAAGGCTAAAAAGGCAGTATATTTTCTACAATCAGGGTGGAGTTCTATTTGCCAAAATCTTGCGCGCATATCAATCGTGGATAAAACTTTAATTCCATGGAAATGTTGAAGAAGTTCATCTAAATTTTGTGGGCGGTCAGTTTCAGGAATGATGATATTATTTATCTGTCTGGAATCCAGAACCAAACGAATTGACCCATCCTTTTTAAGAACAACGTGTAATGGGCTAGTATAAGGACTGACTGCAGGCTCACTAATGCCCTGATCTAACATGTACTGAAGTTCATTCTTAACCTTGTCTCTGTAAGCCAAAGGAATAGCGTACGTTTTCCCTCGAAATGGTGTGTGTTCTTTTACTTTAAATAAATATTGTAAGCCTTGTATAGTTCCTGTGTGATGACTAAATACTGTAGCATGTGAAGTCAAAATGTGGTGCAACTCTTCTCTTGCAACGTCATCTGGCACTTCAGCTTTCTTAACCTTTTCATTAATTAATTCTTCGCTATTAATTATATCATCCATCGCGTCTCTGTATCTATTGACATTGTCATGAATAAACACATTGTCGTCATAATGCTCAACGAAAACATCAGAAGTAAGAAACCTTAAACATTTTGTATCTGACTCAGATCTTGTTAAACACTCGAAAAATTTCAAACATTTCGGCATTCCGGCAACAGTCAAATTCACACTTCCTTCTTTAAAGTTCAAAATTGCCTTATGTGCGTTAAGAAACTCCATACCTAATATAATTTGTGTACTGAGTAATGGAACAATAATAAAATTAGCAGAAAATTCGTATCCTTGACAATTGAAATTTAGGTTGGTCTGTTGTTTAACTTCTACACTTTTTCCAGAAATCGCTCCTCGAATTGTAGTTTTAGAAATAGGTAACACAGGACAGGCAATAGTTCTTTCACATATACGAAAAACTGATTCACTAATGACATTCAATGGGCTCCCAGAATCTAAAACTGCAGTGAACTTATTCTTATCCACACATACTTCAATAACAGGATGTAAAAATGCGTCTACATTATTTTCCTTTTCGTCTAACAAAATGTCTCTCATGTCTTCCAGGCGTACGTAGTGTAAAGTCGTAGTGTCATTACTTTCTGAACCGTCTATATTGCTGCCAGAAGCCGAAGCTGCAAGTCATTGTCGATTGTTTGCGTCACGTCTTTGAGTATTCGCGTCATTCCGCGGATCCATTTCTACGATCTCTGAAGTTCTGTCACGTGGAGGATGCCAATTAGGTCCCTCCTGTCTGTTAGATACAAATTCTTGGTTGTGTCTGTTATTAAAATTTCTGTCTTCCTGTCTGTCTGCATAACTACTTCTTGTGTAATTTCGACTGTCACTTCTGAAATTATTGTTGTATCTACTACCCTGGTTATTTCTGTAGTAAGAATTTCTATTACTGTATGAATAATTTCTGTCTTGATGATACCGATTACTGTTTCCGTATGATTGATCATTCCGGTAGGAATTACCGTTATTATAATTGTCTGTGTAATTTCTGTTAGAACGTCTGTTATTGTCATAAGGCTGGTATCTATTGTCCTGTCTGTCATGTCTGTCATTCTCAAAGTTACCCATATAACGCCCGTTCCGATCACTATCCCTTTTCTCTGAAAATCTATTGTAATTACTGTTACTGAAAAAGTTACAAGAAGTGCCGTCATCGTTGTCATACTCAAGTTCTTGCAACAAAGTCTTAAAAGTCTCAATGTCGTCTTTACATCTTCCGGCTAAAGCAATTTCTCTTATGGATTGTGGCAGCTTAGTTAAACAAATGCGAATTAATTCAGTCGGGCTATAAGGGTTGGAAAGGAACTGATTCTTTCGAATCATGTCTTCAAAATATTCCGCTGGCGTGCGGAACTCAGACTGTTTGAAATTACGCTGCATAATAAGACTGTGTTTGACTCTGTCTTGCGTGTTTTCGGACCAATATGCCGATAGAAATGCATGATAAAAATCATTTAGGCTATTACAATCTCTAATGAGTGCGCGCATCCGCGTCGCCGGTTCGATTTCTAAATATCCACACATAAATTCCAGTTTGTGACTTAGTGGCCAATTTGGTGGGAGTGCGTACATAAATTGATCTAACCATGCACATGGATGTATGTCATTCTTAGAGTTGCGGAAGATCTTAAATTTCCGAACAGTCAAAAAGTGTTTATAGTCAAAGTTTTCGCCTCGTGGCGACAAAGACCTACCGCGTCTGTCCCAGTCCCAATGTCGATTATTGTTAAATTCACGCGCCTGGCGCTCTCTTGTTGCATCCCGTAAATGAAACAAATTATTTTCTTCAAACCCCTCTGGTATCTGTGATTCTAAATTTCTTGTGCCGTCTTTTCCTACGATTTCGCCTTCAATCTGTTTGACTTGCTTTTTTAATGCCTCAAATTCCCTTTTCACGCGTTCATTAAATTTTCCCTGATTTTCAACATGCTTATTTATGTTCTGGTACTCTTCGGTTTCTGCAAATGGCAATGGTGCTGTATCGTCTGAATCTTTGTCCCCATGTAAACTAAGATTTGTCAATTTATCTGATATCTCCTCAACTCTTTCCGCTAAATCACCTATTTTTTCTCTCTGTTTATTTACGTCTTCCGTAAGTGTCGCGACTCGGGTTTCGGTATTAACACATTTAGTAGTTAACTGTTCATACTGTTGTGTTAGGTTATTTAATCTGTCATTTGGTACGGATTCCTCGATTCTCTCAAATATTTCTTCCTTATCCTTTGCACGTTGTAAATTTAACTCTGAAAATTTCTGTACTATCACGTGATCTCTTTCTTCCTGTTCTCTATCCTGTTTCCTTTGTCTAATCTCTTCTGCAACTAATCTATTATTGTGAGCATTCAAAATCGGTTGTACTTCTTCTCTGATTTCTTTCTTTAATTCCTCTTTCATATTTTTGAAACATGTCCCTATTCGTGAATCTAACCGTGTTTCCAAAGTTCCCATCTCTGTTTTTAATTCAGATCCAAACCGTGTTTCCATTGTTCCCATTTGTGATCCCAGTGAGTCTAACCGTGTTTCCATTGTTCCCATCTGTGTTTTAATTGTCCCTATCTCTGTTTTTAATTCAGATCCCAAATTTAATATTACACCCATTAACAGCTCCATATTAGCCGGTTCGAAATTCTTTTCGCCCCTAACATTTCCCGCAAAACTAGCTTCCTTCGTCATAGCTGTAAAGCTATCTGTGTTCGATACTATTCCAGAATCTTCTATCGTTAATCTCGTATTCTGTGAATTTTCTGAATGAGAAAAATTTTGAAATGGTTCCGGACTATTTTCCCGACTTATTACATTGTTTTCCACATCATTATTCATCACACTGTTCTCTTGTGTTGGCGAGTTCGCCATGTTAACAATTTCGTCCTTCTCACTATTCATCATTTTTGCCTTTTTCATTGATCGCGTAATCATTTACAAAACATACAAAACTCGTCACTGTACGAAAATTACACACAATGCCTCCTTATGTCCAACAATACCATTCACTCGAAATGTTTCCCTCAAACACGATTGACGAACAATTGAAATAATTGCACTAAATCGTCAAACGCGTATACAAGACAACAAATCAAATTCTAAAAAAAGAAAATACCATTAGAAGAATGACAATTACCAAATCTACACATGCAAAATAGACTACAATTACTAAACTACAAATTACTACTACAATACTACTGTCTACTATTTTTACAATCAGAAGATTCCAAGGAACGATCCGAAGCAGCGGTCGCCACGTGCATGGGGGCTTTATTTTAAATATAAGGAATGCAAATATTTTTTTGTAGCTGTCTGTCCGATTACGCAAGTCTCGTAAACAGCTGGCCCTGACTAGTTTTAGTATGCAATCTGACTGCATAGAATAACAACAAACAATGAAAGAAAATTTTCGTTAACACAGTTAATTAATTAAGTCCCCAGCAACTATAAAATCTACGAAGCCAACATAGCACAAGTGTAGCTGTTCTGTGTGTGGAAGTATGACTCAACGTACACATCTGGCACGGTTCTTCTTCAACAAGACAAGAAATTTTAAATACCATTTATACTGACGTGATAAAAGAAAATTAGAAATACTATAATTGTGCAAGAAAACCAAAATTAGACTCTAATACAAGAACACACGCCAGATGCTTTGTTGACTGAACCTGTAATGACACACTTTTCAGGACACTGAAAGAATAAAAGAAAATAGTGTTTATTACCTCCATATATATTGACGAAATGCACTCTGACCATTACAATATCTCCATTAGAACAACATCTGCTATCTCTCCCATCAAACCACTGCATAAAACATGGAACAACACTCTCCACTACCACATCTCACTCTGACTTCACGACAAGCAGTGTCCACCACAACTTCTCGGCAAGAACTGCCTGCCGCTACCTCTCAACAAGCACTGCCAGTGGAGGCGGCCGAACAAAACTCTCTGGCGCGATCTCTGGTGCTGTGGCTCAGTGTAGCCACCTTTCAACACCTAATGTAATTTCGCCCCATTTGGATGAAATGGGAAACTTCCTTAAGTCACTTTGTTATGATGACGACGAACGAGTCGTCGCCAATGTTGACTGGTGGCCAATGCTAAATAAAAACATATAATTCACAGCAGGTTTGTCAGTAACGTCGGTAATGTGCTGGCTGCATGGTCTGGATCTGCAACGACTAAAATCATTAGAAGTCGTTGGTAAAAAATAATATATATTGTACTTAACTGGTTGTACAGGATTCTTCTTGGCTGCAAACATGTAAACAGTTATCTATTAATGGCTCACTTACGCCATGCGTTACTAAGCGCCGGGTTAGAGGTTGCTTCCTATCAGCTGAAGGCTATGCTATTTTACTACTTCATGTCCCGAGCAGGAGAGGACGAGAGCTAGCTAGAAACTTGATACAAGCCGCGGATTGGCGCCGGCGGCGCTGTCGCGACTCGCGGGTCCAACGATACTAATACAGACCGCAACCGATAACTGCAACCCCTAACAAGTGTGGTATCGAAAATTGATACCACACACTTAAACCATACAAAGAAACTTTTTGCTTCCTGTTCTGTAGGTATGACTTAAACCACTCATATGCTGTTGGGTTTATGCTATAGAATTCTAATTTCTGTAACATAATGTGATGGTTCACACAGTCAAAGCTTTGGATAAGTCACAGAAAATATCTATTGGTGACAATTTACTACTTAAAGACTCTATTATGTGGGTAGTGAAATTGTATAATGCTGTTTCAGTGGAACAGCATTATTGAAATCCAATCTGTGATTTGATAAGAATCCCGTTACTGTTGAGACGGCTAACCACACTTGAGTACTCTTTCTCAATGATTTTTTAAAATGCTGTAAGCGAGGATACTGGCCAGTAATTACTGACACCTGTGGTGTCCCCTGTTTTGTAGAGAGGCTTGACAGTGGCATGTTCTAACATGTCTGGGAGGATAATTTGAGACAGTGATGCATTACAGATGTGACAGAACATCAGCTGCAACTGCTCCACATTGTTTTAATGTCTTATTGGAGATGTCATCTACACCAACAGAACATTTATTTTTCCAGGATTTAATGGTTTTCCTTATTTCACAACAGTTTGTTAGAAGAAAACTAATCTGACTTGGATCTGTCAAAATTACATGTATTGCTTGGGTTTTTCTTTTGAACTATTCTCACCAATTTTTTTACCTACACTTAGGTACTTGTGAACTGTCAGTTAAGATGATCTCATTCTCTTTAATAGTAATACTACCTACCCCAGTGGTTAATTTTCCTGCCTCTCTTCTAATAACATTCCATGCTGATTTGATTTTATTGCCCGAGTTGTTAATTTCATCTGTAATATATATATTATTTGCTTTTCTAACAACTTTTTTCGGTACATTACAAAAATTTTTATAGTGTAAAATTACATCTGGATCTTTACTAATTCTTGCTGCCTCATATAATTTTCTTTATCTTTCTGAAGCCTCTTTAATACATGTAGTGATCCAAGGTTTCTTTGGAAACTGTTTGATGTTACGTTTATTATTTCTTTTGGAGCAACAGTGTTCAAAAAGGGATATAAATTTGTCAAGAAACATTTTGCATTTATCATTGGCATTTGGCTCAATGTACACATCTCCCCAATTAACATTTCTTAAATTTTCTCAGCAGGGTTTTATAGATACCAGGTTGATCAGCAATACACTTTTACTTAATGGTTTCTGAATTGTACACACTGCCAAGATTTGTAAGCTTATCAGTTGTGCATCATGTTTTGATAAATCATTTATCACAGGAAAAGTATGTGTTAGTTTTACATCCCCTTGTTGTACAAATACATTATCTATTAGAGTGCTACTGTCTTGAGCTGTATGTGTATGGAAATTGATCGCTGATTTTATGTTATATGTCATTAATAACACATCTAGTTCACCTTTACTTTTAGAATTGCTTAGAAAGTTCACATTGAAATCACCACAGATTAATATCTTCTTCTTTTTGTCTGACAGACAGCATAATAGGAAGTCAAGTTTTTTATGAATAGCTCCCAATCTCCTAATGGGGACATGTACAATGTAGCTAATATAAAAACTACATTATTTAGCTGCAGTTAACACACACACAAACTACAAAGTGCTGATCGACACAAAATTTGCTTACTTCTACAGTTTTGTAGTTATACCCTTGTTTTGTGTAAATGGCAACTGCTTCTTTATCCATGCTAGATCTGCAAGTGTAAGATGCTAAATTATACCCATATATACTGACACTTTTCATACCCACAGTTACCTGGTGTTCAGACAGACAAAGTATCATTCTCATTTCTGAAATCATTTAAACACACTAACAGCTCATCTACTTTATTTTTTATTCCCCTGATATTTCGATGAAGTAAATTGATACTATCCTTAACTTTATACCTATTTACTGTACATGAAGCTTATTTTATTCTATTTTTCTTGATTATTGTCTGTCTGTCTGGACTTCGGCTTTAACCTAAAAAAACTGTCTGCCTGGTCCCATTAACCACAGGGATCATCCTGTGTGTGACTGTGGCCCCCTTTACACTATCTGCTAATAGAGAAGCTATCTTTGCCCTTCCTATCTAGGTGCAGGCCATGTGTAGTGTATCCCCACCTACCAATAGAATAAACTAAGCCACACATTGCTATGGGCACAAAATTGCCAGAAGAACTTTGACGCTATAAAACAGTCTTTGGTAAACTCTGTCATATTAGCGCATCCTGATATAACACAAGTATTTTGCCTCAGTACCATGCATTCTTCCAGGGTCTAGAGGCTATATTGTTTCAGATATACCATGACAATGAAAATTAAAAAGTTAATATAATCTGTTTTACTAGTCGCACATTGATAGAATGTGAAAGAGCTTATTCTGTAACCGAGCTTGAAGTGCTTGCACTAGTATGAGGATTTCGCAAATTCTAGTACTTCCTACAGGAAAATTACACCAAAGTATATTGTGACCATCAAGCACTTTCTTTCTTACTGACATGAAAATGGCAGCAGAAAAGGTTAGCCAGATGGTGTTGTTTTCTTCAAGGGTTCGGTTATGAGGTAATTTATATCAAAAGTGAAGAGTATTTTGGCAGATGCTCTGTCTTGACTTCCATAAGGATTAAACGAATATGCAGAATTAACAGAACAAAATCTGACTTTAGGATTCTACTCATACAAAATGGTACATAGAGGCCCTATTATGTGAAAATGTGTAAAAATATGAGTCAGCTTCGAGAGGAAGAAACTTGATGGAATAAGGTAAGGCAACAACTAAGAAGTACTAACAAAGCAGATTTGAGAACATGTTATAAGTTTCATAATGGAGTTTTGTTTTATCATCGAATATCTTAGTCTGGTAACTGGTATGTTTGTTTACTCTAAGTGTATGTAGACAGTTTTATCAGATATGCATATGACTACATGGGTCACTATTGTGTAGCCAAGTGTGCTCAGAAACGAATGTCATATTGCTATTTCCCTAATGTTAGATGTAGAGTACAACAGGTCATCAAGAGCTTTGTAATCTGTCAAAATACCAAACATTTCAACAGGTCACAATTCAATGAATTACATGCTATTAAACCAGTAAAATCCCTTGACGTCGTATCAGTCAATACCACAGGATCTTTTCTGATAGCAAAAGGAGGAGTGAAATATGTATGGTATGTTTTCTAAATATCTGCTGATGTCTGCCACTAAAACTTGTAATCAAGCGGATTGTGAGAGAATATTTTGTGAGAGTGAGTAAACCAAAAGCTATTCTGACTGATAATGCAACTAACTTCACAAGAGTGAAGTGGAAAGAATTTGTCGAGTCACAAAACATAAAAAAATATTTATGTGTCAAAATTTCATCCCATGGCCAGCCAAACAGAACGGGTATTTCGTGAGTTTAACAGTTTTATCAGAAGGTATACACCACACAGACACACTAAGTGGGCTGAATACATGATGTCCTTTTAGCAAATAGTAAATAATTTGCCACACTCATCAACAGGCTTTACACCAATTGAATTAATATAAGAGAAGTATAAAGTCGACGACTAAGCCCTTACCTAAATTTTCCGAGGAAGAGATACCTTTAGGAGAAAAGGTTAGACAAGCCTTAATAACGCTGGAAGTACAGGTACAAGGTAGGAAGAAACAATATAACAAAAGAACAGGTCGCACAACTACTTTTCACATTGGACAGGAGGTCAACCAAACGCAAAACGTTTAACAAAAAATGACAGTTGTTATACACAGGACCGCACATTTTTCACAGAATGCCATACTTGGGATGCTATTTGTTGAGTAACCCAAGAAAAGGGAAAATACGTGGATTATATCCACTGAAGATATCAAAGAATTTATACACTAAAAAAAGAAAGAAGTCAATGCACCTCAACCACCTCAGCGCCTAAAGCTCTTACAGAAAATACAACAATATTTAATTGTTATAGAAATTTGGAGAGCCTATCTGATAGTAAAAAAATGAAAACACTTCTAGAATATGACACAATATACATTTTTCGCTTAACTACATGCAAAATATCCATATTACTTTTGAAATAAATTGGAGAATCTCATAATGAATGTTAGACTAGGTTCAATCCAAGGCAAATACGAAGATTCTTTGAAATATTTTATGAAAATTTTGTTACTCTATTCAGAGCAAAATGGCAATGTGTTAAATACATTTTTGTAAACAGTGAATATGAAAGACAATACAGTCTGGCAATCTGCACTTGGTGCAGCCAAAGAGCTGGTGTTAGCTGAGTTTCAGGAGGTAAACATTTCCCCTTCTCTCTTCCCACTTTTGACATAGTCTGCAGTGGCCACATTCGCACATGTGCTCCATACCCAACACACTAGTGTACCACTCAACAAACAATGATTGACAGCAAGAGAGACAGTGCATCATTCAAATGTTAATTAATAAAAAGGCAAAAATAAGACATAATTGGACAATGGGAATACTGTGAAAAAACTGCATTATGTAAGACCATATTAAAGGAAATTCGAACTAAGTGAAGTAGCCGTTTTTCCATGTTACATATAGAACTAGTTATGGGAACAAACAGTACACTTGACAACCCATATCGTTAGCCATTTGATTAACAGCAAGAATAAACATATATAACAAGTATTATTATTACACACTTTGTATTTTCTACACAGATTTTGCAAATATGAAATATTTTATCTCATGACATGCCCATTACCACATCATTACATGACAAATTTCAAAACCAACTTCACAATGTATGACCATTTGTAGATGTAGGACTATGTACAAGAAGAAAGATGTGTCAAAGTAAGGAGCTATATACAAAAGAAATTATTTACATGGAAAGAACTATGGTCATGCATGAAGAAAGAACTATTTACAGAAAGGTTACGATTACACTAAAGTAACAAATAAAACAAATGTTAACAACTAAGCTAGAAGAGGAACAGGCTAATGAATATAGTGATGGTACTAAAATTAAGTGCGATTTATACTACACAATCTACATCTGCTTACAATAGGAAAGAACTACACTACTTATATGAAACTACAACCTATTACACTATGATGAGTATCCAGTACTTTACAGTATTCTATTGAAAACTATCTCTATGTTAAAGTGAACATGAAAACCTAATGTACTGTATATGAGGAAATACAAAAAAGAAAAAATGCAATTCTGTGCAATTGATTAAAATGGCAACAACTTTGCATAGCCAGCAACTACAGGTCTCAAGGAAAGTGAAGGTTCATTATGGCAAATAAGCATTATTTACACACAGTGCAACAGGCAAAATACTGTCAAACAGTGCATAAGCAAGTATGAAATATTGACAAACATATACTCTGAGAAGGATGAAGACAAAACGTTATTAGCAAAAATACTAAACGTACTGAGTTGTACCTCAAATGTGCAGATGTGTGACTGAACATGTTGACCGACCTATAGGCAATTATGCATAATTAGGAAGTTATGTAGTAATACGAATTTTGTAAAGAATGATGTCCTGCTTGGTGGAGGGATTGAATTGGAGGTGGAAGATACCAAACAGAAGGACCCCTCCAACATATTAGTTTATAAGTTAAGTATAATTGTGACTGTGTGTGAATTTATCGAAAGGAGGATAAATAGGTCGATTTAGACTCAGTATGCGAGTGTAGATCTGACAGTTGAGGAGTGATAATGAGTACAGTGGATCACACATTAACTTAGCCTGAGTGTTAAGTGATTACCTAGACCTTTGAGTGCTATGTCCAATGGAATACATACATGATTATGCAAGCCATATCTGAGGGTACATTAACACTTATGTTCACATTGTACAAAGAGTAATACAAAACTAGCATTGTAGAAATTTGAATTCTATATTCAAACACAGATTTACCAGTGAACCTGAACATAAAACGCAATGAAAACGTACATACATATAAGTATGTAGCATACAAAGACGGTTGTGACAGTGATAATCTAAGGGAAAAATATAAATATTAAATAAAAGATTTTTAAGACATAAATAGGAATATAAGAAACACTATGCTGTGAGTATAACATGGATTTACAACCAGTATTTCAACTGTCCTCATAGGAAGTAGCGTAAATTGTTTGTTAAAACAAATACTAATACATGAAGATGCATAATGTTTGTATTAAGCAGAAGTTCCTTGAAGAAATTCCTATGCTTTCGCTTTCCTTGCGTAGTAGTGAAATTGCATTTGATTTTGTTGATGATAATATCATTTTCTGGTTGTCAAGGGAGATGCAAAGATTTTGAGAAGTAAATTCTTCACTTGTGGAGAGAAATAACAAGGAGAAAATTTTCTTAGAGCTAAACTAAAGATGTTAGCAAAAATTAATTATGAGGAACCTCCAATTAGAATATAGATAAAATTTTGTTGTAACTGTGGTTGTATGACATTTATTTGTTTCATGTGCTTGTAAATATATTCATATATATTTTGTAAACCTGTGAAAACCAACTTTACACTACATCATGGGTATTAGAAACTGCAAATACAAGTGAAAGAGTGCTACACAAGTTGAGAAACGTCCCTCAAATAAATGGAGTAGCCACCTAGTGGTTAAAAAACTGTGCTGTGTGAAGATTCAAGTTCGCAATCATCAAGTTATTCATCATCTGCAATACAGAAAGTTTAACGAAAATACAGTGCCAAGCTGAATAAGTGGAACTGTGGCACTTGATTTATTCAAATGTATCTGGTGCAACAAGGTCCCTCGGCGTCATGATGTAGTGGAAACCTTCATAGCTTATGGAGTGTGTGGGCAGGTGTTCACACTCCATCACATGTGTGAATAGCACTCTGTGTGGTGCAGAAAACAATATCCACAAGGAATTTCAAAAGCTGGAGCCAGATCATACCGATGACTCAACAACAATAGATAAACAAAGGACAGAGAAAAGGCACATTTTTGTTACGGACTAAGGAAGAGACACGCAGATGTCATAAATGTAAATGAAGAAAGACAAATATTTAACTGGATGTGCAAAAGGACTACATTATATGAAACAAAATTTGTAATATTTTCCTCGTATATGTAAAGTAATTGATTTATTTGTAATTTTAATATAGTGTAAGAGAATTTTTGGTGTAATATATTACATATAAAGAATTTGATAAATAACGAGTTTCCCACATAGCTGACACACATTAGTCAAATAGTATATTAAAGAATAATAGACAAATATGCCAAGGATGGCCAAAATAAATATTTCTAACTCTTTCGCCATGAAAGCACACGACTGTACCTTGTCCCTCTAGGTACAAACGTAAAATATTAAGTTTGTATAAATTAATGAGAAAAGGAAACTTTGTACTGTGTGCTATGTATATTAGCTCATAGTCCAAAGTAGGGGGTAAGTCTAAAGGGACTTGATAGATGGTTCCAAGGAAGAATAAGTAGGATAAAAAAGGAAGCAATGTGTTGCAGCAAAGATACTGTTAGATGAGAGAGATATGACTGCCAATTTTTTCAAGTCGGCAAAACGAGAAGAGTCTGTGGTGCGTCTTGATGAAGAGAGGATGTGAACATTTTAATGCTCCTACTATTTTAGCAGTTTTGTTAATCATATTAGATTTTGGGTTAATATATATATAATGTCAAGTAACCTACAGTGCCTGTCTATTTATTTGACAAACAATTCATTTCACTGCATCAAAAAATGAGTTTCTTTCGTTAGGTGACATGGTCAACAATTAGAAACTTGCCGGCCGCAGTGGTCGAGCGGTTCTAGGCGCTTCAGTCTGGAAGCCACAGCTACATCTGTGGCGTCAGCCAAGATCTTTGGAAAATATACAAGCCCCTTTCTTGACACATCGAGTGGCAGTCCACACAGAAATGCATCTGATCTTTTCTGTTCCACTTCCTGCAAAACGAACTTATTGATACTAACACCAGTTTTTGTATTCTATCTTCAAAAATCTCAACAGATTCACTTCATTTCTGTAACACCCATTTAACCGTCTGCGGTAATATGTACAGCTGTTCTCTCTGGTACCAGACTTCATATTAGCTCATAGAACGATTGAGCATTCCTTACATCCTCATGCTACATTACCTAAGTTTTGCATCTTCGATCAAATGCAACTTCGTCATTTGCAAGAATTTCTCTGTCCAACATCCCAACTTTGCAGTTTTCAATAGGTTATCTACAAGTGGTAGTATGTCTTCTCCTTTCTTTCCTGAAAAAGGATTGACTAGTTAAGCAGTAAATGATTCTAAGTGGGAAACAGCTAATCTGGGTGAGGTTCTGCCTTCTCTCAGAGTATGTAACTGCCTACAGAGGTTTGCATTATCCTCTCCAATTCGCGCTCCCTTCTTCACTAAAGACTGCATTGTTTTTGAAATGGTAACCACTAGTGCGTTTGACTCATTTATTATGAAGTTTTTATCTAATATATAAGATAACAACAGGAGAAACAAAATAGAAGCAATAGAAAGATACTTCATTCTAACACTATTGTAATACTTCTTGCTTTAGCTCAATTTCCCCACATTAGTGGTTGTTCAGAGTTACCACTTCATACATGTCAAAACAAACGATCACTGACACTGTTTGTTCACAATAAGCTACATTGCCTACACTAACCGGGTGAAAACTACCATATGTTTCTTTCGAAATTCTCCTTTTATCAAGTTATTGTGTGATTATAATGTTACAAACTACATTCGAAAAACAGACATTGAAGATTTCCACCATTGCACAACACTTCAAGGAGTCACTTGCAAGAAAGATAGTTTCTCTTTACTCACCCTACTGCACTGATGATGCTGTATGTGAACCCACAACATTGCTTCAAGCCTCTCTGGATTCTGACACCAGTTATAGCTGAGACAGGTAGGTGCGAGTATTTATTGAACTGCGAGCTAATTGCATTGACATAACAGTATTGTTTATAGCGTAGCTGGTGCATAGAACCTAATGGGACATTGTAATAGGGCCATACAAGCAATACAAGAATAATTACCAGTTTATTAATCATAATCAGTATAGCAGTCAAAGATGTCGTCATGCTCCGGTAAGTGCCCAGTGTGCAGGCTGTCCGTGAGCGGCGGCACATGATGGCTCAATACACAGAACCAAGAGGTGGCCAGTTATACAGAGTTATCAGCCAGGCAGGTGGTAGACGAAGAAACGATGCCAGCAATTGGCCATCGTACGGATGTATCGGGCCTGGGGCCCTATTCTATATCGTTCATACCGATCGGTGCAGTAGGTTAGTCTCAGTAGTGGCGTCATTTTCGGTTCTTTATTCGAATTTCCTATTCAGTAAGCTTCTGAGACCTGTTACCAAACGGTCCTCCCGCCGACTCTTCGACAACTGTACCGAGAGGTTTTGAATCTCGGTGTGGCCCTTTCGTTCGGTTAACTGTGATTTATTTACACCTGTAATATGTTATTTTAAACATATCGAGCGGTTTTAGCTTTGGATTTAGTGCTTGTGTTACTAAAGAATCATCACAGGACGCGTCTGGTTGTAAAGTGAGTTCATAATAGACTACTTTCTTTTGTTAGAAATGTGGTTAGATTAGGTTGTTACTGTGAATGATTACTACATAAAAAAAAGTTTTCGGTCAATGTTCTCTCAAAATACCTATTATTTTACGCAATTAAGAGTTTAAAGAGAATTAAATATCAAGACATCGGTTCTGCTTACGTTTATTACATGAGTGTTAGCTGAAATTACTAGTGACTTCGCATACTCTTTTCCGCAAATGGTTTACTCATTAAGTATCGAAACGCGTTTGAAACTTTTAAGTAACAATTCAAAGGAATTTTGTGAAGCCTGACAGTGGAAACCTTCCAAAATTTCATGCATTTACGGCTTACGCCTGCATCATTCGGCAACGAAGTCAGCATGCGTCTCTCTCGACTCTAATTACATAAAATAAAGCTCGTGTAGTACACAACCTGCAGTAGCGATGTTGGTAAAGCGACGAAGTGGACCCTTGGATACATACTTTGAAGTCGGCTGAAGTCAGCCAGTAGATGACCACAGCTGGATGAGACCGGTTCAGTTCCTGGCATTATCAGGACTTGGCGCATTCCATAGATCTGCAGCTAGTGGACGCAGCATCTAGCAGTCGTTGTGGCTGGATGATCCTCATCACTTCGACAACTAGCCTGGGGTACTTCTCAGTGCTGGCAGAGGATGGTGACAGATATTCCAGAAGAGCAGGTGTTAGGCAGTTCGGCTTGACCCTCTTGTGACAGGTTATCAGTTTTGGTCATGTAAGTCCCGGAAGTGGTGCAGAACCAGGGTTGGACGTGATTTATCTAAGTCACCACTGCGATGGTCTGTTCCTCCGTTGACAATGTTCTAGTCTCGGCAACAGGCAGGGGGGAGCTGTTCATATTCCAGCCAGACTCTCCTTAGTGCCCGTGTGGAGATTTCTGTCACGTCAACTCAGCCTCTTTCAGTTTCCGATCGAGAAATGCCGTGACAGCTTTCTTCTCACTCGGCTGCAAGTTATGGACACCGATTTCATAGGCAGTGGCGCAGCAGTTATTTCCGTTTCCATGTTGATTACAAAGAAGTCAGCAACAAGACAAAACTCTACCATCTGGTGAGCAAGATGTATGAAACAGGCGAGATACCCTCAGACTTCAAGAAGAATATAATAATTCCAATCCCAAAGAAAGCAGGTGTTGACAGATGTGAAAATTACCGAACAATCAGTTTAATAAGCCACAGCTGCAAAATACTAACACGAATTCTTTACAGACGAATGGAAAAACTAGTAGAAGCCGACCTCGGGGAAGATCAGTTTGGATTCCGTAGAAATACTGGAACACGCGAGGCAATACTGACCTTACGACTTATCTTAGAAGAAAGATTAAGGAAAGGCAAACCTACGTTTCTAGAATTTGTAGACTTAGAGAAAGCTTTTGACAATGTTGACTGGAATACTCTCTTTCAAATTCTAAAGGTGGCAGGGATAAAATACAGGTAGCGAAAGGCTATTTACAATTTGTACAGAAACCAGATGGCAGTTATAAGAGTCGAGGGACATGAAAGGGAAGCAGTGGTTGGGAAGGGAGTAAGACAGGGTTGTAGCCTGTCCCCGATGTTATTCAATCTGTATATTGAGCAAGCAGTAAAGGAAACAAAAGAAAAATTCGGGGTAGGTATTAAAATCCATGGAGAAGAAATAAAAACTTTGAGGTTTGCCGATGACATTGTAATTCTGTCAGAGACAGCAAAGGACTTGGAAGAGCAGTTGAACGGAATGGATGGTGTCTTGAAGGGAGTATATAAGATGAACATCAACAAAAACAAAACGAGAATAATGGAATGTAGTCGGATTAAGTGGGGTGATGTTGAGGGTATTAGATTAGGAAATGAGCCACTTAAAGTAAAAAGGAGTTTTGCTATTTGGGGAGCAAAATACCTGATGATGGTCGAAGTAGAGAGGGTATAAAATGTAGACTGGCAATGGCAAGGAAAGCGTTTCTGAAGAAGAGAAATCTGTTAACATCGAGTATAGATTTAAGTGTCAGGAAGTCTTTTCTAAAAGAATTTGTATGGAGTGTAGCTGTTTATGGATGTGAAACATGGACGATAACTCGTTTAGACAAGAAGAGAATAGAAGCTTTAGAAATGTGGTGCTACAGAAGAATGCTGAAGATTAGATGGGTAGATCACATAACTAATGAGGAAGTATTGAATAGGATTGGGGAGAAGAGAAGTTTGTGGCACAACTTGACCAGAAGGAGGCATCGGTTGGTAGGACATGTTCTGAGGCATCAAGGGATCACCAATTTAGTATTGGAGGGCAGCGTGGAGGGTAAAAATCGCAGGGGGAGACCAAGAGATGAATACACTAAGCAGATTCAGAAGGATGTAGGTTGCAGTAGATACTGGGAGATGAAGAAGATTGCACAGGATAGAGTAGCATGGAGAGCTGCATCAAACCAGTCTCAGGACTGAAGACCACAACAACAGCAACAGCAACAAGAGCAAGATGTCGTTGGAAAGACATATCAACAATGAAGTATTTCTTTATAGAGGATGGTCAGAAACTGTCTGAAAATTTTGCAGCGGTATTACAGAGTAGATTGTGCTGCGAAATAATTGTTAAGAAAAAAATTCGATACCTTGCGCTATTTCCGAGTTAATTAGCATTGAAGTTAGCCAGTCACGCCGTTACAGCGCAATTTCAAGTGGCGCGCCAGAAACAGTGTCGTCAAACGTGCTCTTCATTTGGTTTCTTAAAACCGAAAAACAGAGTGATAAAAAAATTGGACAGGGACCGCTAGTACGCGTCGAAACCGAGCCAAAGGCTGAGAAGTCTCGTGTACTATCATCTGCGCCATAAGAACAAGTAACACTAATTGTATCTTGTGGGCCACTTGAATCTGCAGACACAGCAGTCTGATGGGTAACTTTGGTGTTCATTAACTCGAAAACGGCGCAACGTACCGAATTTTTTCTTAACAATGGTTTCTCAGCACAACCTATCCTGGGACACCCTTACAAGGTTTTGAGACTGTTCCTGATCACCCTGTATAATATGTTGTGGAGGGAAAGGGAAAGAAAACAAACAAAAATACTCCTGTTACAAACTTTATTACAGAAAACATTACATTTCTTTCATTGTTCCACAACAAGGTCCACTCCCCCCTTTGGCGTCATATGGGGTAATCTTACAACTGCCAATCACATTTTACTCAGCGGTCACTGATTCATATTTGTCAACAAACATTTTCAACTGGAGCACAGCAAGTGAGGGGCAGCCTTTGTCTTCAATATTATGCAGATCAATTCTTTAATCCACTTAACTTTTTCCAAACCCTTCACAAAGACAAGCAACTTAACAGCAATATCTGAGCGTATAGCATCCAGCGTCGTCTGCAATGGAATACTAGCTGAACCATTACTATGATGGTGGTGACTTTACATTAGCCATTTCGTTGAAGTTGTATCCAACTCATAGCAGGGCATTGTCCACTCTAGAATGAAACCGCCAGAAGCAACCACGCTACTTCGAGCACTACACAACATCAAAAACGCAAGCTCCTCCAGTAGAAATAAGATTGTCTATTGTGCGACATCTTTGGCAATCAAAGAAATTTTAAATTAATGTAAAAATTTTTCGTTTCATGGTCCACTCAAAAAGATTATTCATTTGTTATTACCTTAAAAATTGTTTTATTAAAAAGAATATTCGCCAATAATATATACGGCGAAATAATAACAGATGCTCAATTGTTATAGGTAGAGGGCACTTTTTACTGTTACCAATCAGATTACTCTTAAATACTGCGATATAATGTTTTAACAGATTGAAATTTACTTTACTTATGACAGTGAACAGTGTGTTCTGTACGGACAAGTTACTCTGTAACTACAACATATGGTATGTTGGCATTTTATATGTTCCAAAATTTCATTTTGTAAACTAAGATAGTTTTTCACTAACTGTATCTCTCTTATTAATTACATTTTTAACATTGTCTAACAGATCTGAAGATGGGCAGCTAGCCCGAAACCGGTAATTGAAAATAAAGAATAGCGATCGAAGACTGAAACTCCATATTAGACTGAAACTCCATATTTTAATCAAAGAAGGCGTTGTACATGGCCTGGAAAGAAAAGGGAAACATAACGATGAGAAATCCCACACAAAATCATACTCCCTTCCTAAGCACGTGAGAGGCTTTTTTGCTTGCCTTGAGTGAGATTTCTGACAGATTACTGATCAGTTATGGTTATCAAAGCTTGTTATATACTCTAAAGATCCAAGATGGCCGCACTTCCGATCACAAGATCATTATGTCACTACCAGTCGAGAAATTACGGAACTTCTTTCACATGTACAGCATTAAATCTCCCATATATGGACGTACTATGCGAATCGTTATCCCAGTGTGTACGATGATGGAAGCAGACCACACGCAACACTCATTACTTTCACACAACAGCACTTAACAGTATGGTGTCCTGATGCAAGACGAGCAAGTGCAATGCTCGTTGTTTTGACACTGGGTGTTAGGAGCAACTAGGATGCACTGATATAAGATGGACAGGTGCACTGTACATTGTTTTCAAAAAATAATAAGTAAGTTATCCTTGTTGTAGGCCACTGTGCACAGGCACACTGCTGATACAGTGAAATGAATCAACTGAATCGGTAGTTTGAGGAAGGCAAGAAGTATCAAAAAATCAATTTTTTTCATAAAACGTGTGTTAGCACGTTGTGGGCTCTAAAATGGGATCGAAAACCATTCATGTGCCGACTAAATCGAACTTGGTAATATCCGTTAGTTTGAAGACGGAAACATATACCAGTTTCGAGTTCGTCCACCTCAACTCCATAACAACTGATGTTCGTATCTGCTTCCAGCTGCTTCAAACCTCGCCTTTGCAGTGCATCAGAGTATTGTTTTGTGTTTAATGTTTGACGTCGAGTGTAGATTCTAGGGGGATGTGTTTAAAAAATAAAGCTATGCTTTCTAATTAATCCTGATATGGTGCCTGATAGGAATAACCAACGACATGGACTATGCTTATTAGTCTCTGTGATGAGTCATTTTCATTTCGTATCTGCACTTCATCAACTGAGACATGATTCCCCATACACCTTTCCGTATGACACGAGCTCGACTTGAAATAAATACGCCCAGAAAATGAAGTTAACTTCGCAACAAAATGAATTACTAACGCAATGAATAATGGAGAATCATGCGAGTCTTCAGAGGAAAGCACGCAGTGCAAGAACCTCTCAAGCATACCATACATTTCATTAGGGCTGATCGACTGGGATTCAATAAGGAACAAATTATCTATTACTGAGTGAAGAAATAGCATGGGGGAGCTAGTGTTGGTTTGTGCAGACATTAGCAATCTCTTGGTTGTACTACTGAGTTACTCATTTGATCACATGTTTGATTTATTGGTTTACCTTCAACATGGGTAATAAACATATAAGGGATAGAGAACGTGACAATTACCTGATTCACATGCAACTGGTCTCATTAGAATCAACGATCTTGTTAGAGATTTTATCGGTACGCAGAATAAAAATTGGGACAGGAACGCAACAATAGGGGGAGGAATAAAGTTCAGCCCTCAGAACACCCCTACTCGCGTGTAACAACTGAATTATATGCACGCCGCAGTGGTCACCAACCCTGCTGGACAGAATAAGCAGATTCCAAACGCATTGAGAATTTTAATATTTTGCTTCACATTAAGCGGTTTCTCCTGCCATCATGAATCAGCCACTGGAGTAAGTACGCGAGGAATTTATTATGGAACTGAATCTTAAGCAAAAACAGTTGCTAGTGGTGGACTTGGGAACATGTGGATGGTGTTACGAGACAAACCTATGCTGAGTTCCAACAAAGAAATCAAGAAATCATCACTCAATTTAATGAAATTAACTCGAAAAGTAAGTTCACATTATTTACGATTAATACATAACCCGAGTATGAGCCACTGAGATAGAAATCCCATCACACTTGGGCACCTACCGTTTGTTTCGAGACTAACACAATGGGCAACCACCTAAATCAAAATTACTGGGGCCGCTGCAACTCTACTCTAACATACATCATCATCATCATCATCTTGGACAGTTTCCAGCCACTGGCTGGGTCTGTCGGGAACACAAGCCTCTCCATCGTGTTCTGTCTTTCCACCATTCCCCCTCTTCCACCTTCGTCCAGTTCTCTCCTCTTCTCGTCACACATTCCTTCACTCCCTTCACCCATCTATCTCTTGGTCTTCCTCTGGGCCTCTTCCCCTCCAGTTGCAGATCAAACATCCTCTTTGGAATTCTTCCCTCATCCATTCTCTTCATGTGTCCATACCACTGCAGTCTTGATTTTTCTATCCTGTCCTGTACTGGTTCCTCCTTTAGTCTCTCCCTCACATACACATTTCGCAATCTGTCTCGTCTTGTTGCACCCAACCTGCTCCTCTGGAACTTCATTTCGCTAGCCTGTATTCTACTTTTGTCGCTATTGTGCATTACCCATGTCTCACTTCCGTATGTCAATATGGGGACAAAGTAGGTTTGGTATATAATTCCCTTGGATTTCTGTGGCACCTCCTTGCTCCAAATAAGCCCCCTAATGCATTGTAGAACTGCCCTGCTTTTCTGCACCTTTCATTTATTTCCATTGCGTTTCCCCCCTTACTTTCAATCACGCTTCCCAGGTACTTGAAGTTCTCTACCTCTTGTAGTTTTTCCCCTCCACAAGTTATATCCACATTTGGCCTATTCGTCTTCCTTGTTGTGACAATTATTTCACTTTTCTTTGCAGAAAAATGCATTCCATATTGTGCTGCCGTTGCCTCCCATGCATCTAACTGCTCTTGCACCTCCTTCTCGCAATTTCCCCATAACATCAGGTCATCGGCATAAAGCACTGCTTTCATTTTATGATCTCCAATTGCATCTGACACTTGCTGTAGGATTTCATCCATAACAATAATAAACAATAAAGGCGAAAGTGCACTTCCCTGTCGCAGCCCATTTTCCAGCTTGAACCATGCAGTACGTTCCCTCCCCACTTTCACACAACTCTCACTCCCCTCATACATTTTTCTGACTTTTCGTGTTATCCCTTCATCTATCCCTTTTGCGTTCAGCACATCCCAGAGCTTGTCCCTACAGATACTGTCATACGCCTTCTCAATATCTAAAAAGGCCATGATTAAGTCCTTCCCGTACTCATAGTGCCTTTCCTGCAGTTGCCTTACCGCAAATATGAGGTCCGTTGTTGATCTTCCCGGTCTGAAACCATACTGCTCCTCTTGCAGTCTACTTTCAATACTGCTTCTTATTCTCTTCTCCAGGATCTTTTCATAGATTTTTCCACAGTGGCATAGCAGGGTGATTCCTCTGTAGTTCTCACATCTCCTTTTATCCCCTTTCTTGAAGATCGGGACTATAATTCCTTTCTTCCAATCCTCAGGAATTCTGTTCTCCTTCCACACCACCCTCAGCACTCTGTATAGCCACTGGGTTCCTACTTCTCCTGCTGCTCGTATCATATCCACTGTTACTTCGTCCCCACCTGGTGCCTTGCCCCCTTTCATCCTCTTTATGGCTTCTTCCACTTCATTCCAAGTTAGATCATCAATTTCCCCACTATTATCATCGTCTGCTGCCTTAGGCTCTCCATCGCTGTTAGTTACCCGCTTGGCGGCATTCAACAGATCTTCAAAGTACTCCTTCCAAATCTTTTTGAGCTCATGCATTTCCTCCACAACTCTTCCATTATTATCCATGATCCTCAGGCACTCACTTCTGTCGTTCCTCTTATTTCTTACCATGGTGTAAAGTACTTTTTTGTTCCCTTCACTGTCCTCTTCTAACATTCTTGTCCATTTTTCCATCCACTTCTTCTTCTCCGCCCTTACTATGGTCTGTGCCGCTTTCTTGCTTTCCTTATATTTTACCCTAGCTTCCTCTGTTCGGGCCTGGAACCATTCTCTGAAGGCTTTGTTCTTTCGAAGTACTGCCTCTTTACATATGTTGTTCCACCATGGGGTTTCCTTACTTCTCCTCTTTGTGCTAGTTCTTCCGCACACAATCTCAGCTGCCTCAACTAGGGCCCTCTTAAAATCTCCCCATTCTTCTTCCACTGTTCTCTGATCTTCCTTTGGCAGCTTCTTCCTGATCATTGTCTGGTACTGGGTCCTCCGTTCATCCTCTTTCAGCATCCATGTCTTCAACCTTTTCTCCTGTATTTCTGTTGCCCTCCTATCTTTTTTCTCTCTCAGGGTGGCTACCAACAGCCGATGGTCACTGTCTAAGGCCTCAGATGGAACGACCTTAACATCTGTGAGGCTGCTCATCATCTGCCTATCCACTAGTACATAGTCTACTACTGAAGTTTGGGACCAGTCCCGACTGTACCAAGTTATTTTGTGGCTACTTCTCTTCTTGTACCAGGAATTTGCGATCGTCAGCCCATTCCTCTTGCAGAATTCCAGCAACAATTTTCCCTCTCTATTTCGGTTCCCCCAAACCTGCAAAAAAAAAAAAAAAAAAAAAAAAAAAAAGTTGCTCCCCTGGGTTCATCTATGCTTCTACCTCTAGTCTTTGTTCTCTGCAGAACCTGCCATAGCCTCCTTTGCATGTTCTCAATATCAGACTGGGCTAGTCACGTGATTTTGTGTGAATATTACGCGTATTAGTTTTGTTTTAAATTCGTTCCTGCACGGTTTAGTATTAGAAAACTGCAGTGCTGCAATATTGTTGTCGCTACAGATGTAAAGAGAAATGTGTGAAAGGAGAACCAATTGCTTGAAAATTGGTATGTACAAGAAATGTATAACTGAAAATGTATTATGTAAGGCGCTTAATATGTTGGAAAAATTTGAGACACAGTATTACAAAGTCCAGTGCTGTAAAGCTAACTTCTGCGATTTTTTAGCCACGTGCTTATGACACAAGTGTTAACTAAATTTGCGAATCTGTCTGAGTAAACTGCCAACCAGTGAAAACATATCGTGGCCGCGCGGGATTAGCCGAGCGGTCTAGCTGCTACGGTCATAGACTGTGCGGCTGGTCCCGGCGAAGGTTCGAGTCCTCCCTCGGGTATGGGTGTGTATGTTTGTCCTTAGGCTAATTTAGGTTAAGTAGTGTGCTGTGTAACCTTAGGGACTGATGACCTTAGCAGTTAAGTCCCATAAGATTTCACACACATTTGAACATTTTTGAACATATCAGTGCTATGTTCACATGCATATCAAATTTATACGTGACAGATTAATTTCCTCCAATTTACGCAGGTTCTCAAACCGTTGTGTGTATCTAAGTATTTCAGCATGAGGCGTTTCCTACATTCTGTGATTTTTGTGTTCTAGTTTCCCGATAGGTGAACAAATTCAAAAATTGAAAATAATAGTGGACAAACAGGTGATGTGATTAGCTTATTTACTCTCAAAGTTTTATTGTTCCAAATGCATTGTTTTAGTGACATTTTCACGCTGTGTACAGTGTCACTGTAACGTAAGTCATTAAAACACATTCGACAATACCAATAAGTGCAACACAAAACGTAAAAAGCCATTGTTGACTCTCACTTCTTTTATTGTTTCAGAATTTGAGCTTTGATCTTGTATTTTTTATTTTTTCGCACATAATGTACGGTTTTTCTTTTCTCATGAGGTAGCGAAATTTTTTCGATATTTTACGTCTTTGTGAAAAGCAAAAGAGTCAATGAAGAAAAACTGGAAATAATGGTATAAATAGTGGTGTAAATCGCATATTACCTGTAACAATTTCATAGTTCCAAATGCTTTTTTTTTGTGACACTTCAGCACTCCATATGGTGGCATTGTAACATAATGAATTATAACAGAGATTCGACAATACGAATATGAGCAATAAAAAATGTAAACAAATATTGTTAGATGTCACATCTTTCTGAAGTCAAAAAACTTAAATAAAGCGATATCTGAGCTATGACATTGTGGCGAAAAAGCACAATACTCTTGCTCCTCATATCTTTAAGATAGCTTCAGTTCCACGTATTAAATAAATTATTAAGATGTCTATAAAACACATATACAATGTTTCACGGTGTTTATGAAGTGATCAATCTGTACCAGTGTAACATTACGAGTCAAGATAGCTGTAACGGAAATTGAATAGCGTAAAGTTATCATTAAAAACGCACGCCGCGCGATTTAATTGAATAGCGTATAGTTATCATTAAAAACGCAAGCCGCGCTATTTGTGACGATTTGGTTGGTCATAATAGTAGTAACATGCTTTTGAATACAATTAAAATATAACGGCGATACCTGTTTAGTGTTATTGGAAACAATATGTAGTAAATTAATGTGTAATTGCTAATTAGGGGCTAATATAGGGGCGAATTTTAAATAGCTACAGTGTATAATCAGACTAACAAATGGACATTCAGTTACGCGAAATAGCGGACAGCGAAGTGTGGTCATTAAATTGAGTTCACCTACAGGGCGGTCAATTCCGGGATAAGTCTATTCGCATCTCACGAGGGACGCGGTATTGAGACCGTTTTTTTTTCTTATTATATCACGGAGAGCGGGCTTCAATTTATAAAAAGGAGAAAAGCTGTATCATTATCATTGACTGTTGGTGTTAAGCAACCAAAACTGTTCATCAAAGGGTTTCGGTGAATGAGTGGTTAATGCGAAATGAAACTGTGAACGAAGTTATGTTAAATAAAGCAGAAGAGACAAGACAGTTTGGTCGTATCTGTTATTATTCCATCAACCGTAACATTTCTTCTCGTTGTACGAAGCCTTTATAGATGATCGTTATGACAATTTGCTTTGAAGGGATCTCGTTACGAGTTAAGTTTTGGGGACCTGGTCAACAGGGGATAGTTCGTAGATCTTAACTACTGCAGCTATTCTGGAATCAGGTGCTACCGTGACTGTTGTGTGTTGTCAATGGCTTAAGGTCATCATATCTCATGCTCTAAGATCGACGCACCTTTCCTCTTGGTATAACGGTGTCTCACGGTAACAACGACAACGCCGACGGCGAAGGAAGATGCGGTAGGATTGGCGCCCAACGTGGGGCTCGATCGAGGAGGATTGCTGCATCGAGTCGAGTGTCATCCGGATTGACAAACCCTAGAGTTAGGAAATATTGTAGCAGCCAGTGAGTCTGTCCAATGAAAGAGGTATTCTTCAATAATCGCTAAAAGTGAGCGACACTACCAGGTATGATTAATATAACTGTATAAGTATAAAAAAAAAGAAGTTGAGACTTGTGATTTCGGTTGATAAATATATATAAATACACTCCTGGAAATTGAAATAAGAACACCGTGAATTCATTGTCCCAAGAAGGGGAAACTTTATTGACACATTCCTGGGGTCAGATACATCACATGATCACACTGACAGAACCACAGGCACATAGACACAGGCAACAGAGCATGCACAATGTCGGCACTAGTACAGTGTATATCCACCTTTCGCAGCAATGCAGGCTGCTATTCTCCCATGGAGACGATCGTAGAGATGCTGGATGTAGTCCTGTGGAACGGCTTGCCATGCCATTTCCACCTGGCGCCTCAGTTGGACCAGCGTTCGTGCTGGACGTGCAGACCGCGTGAGATGACGCTTCATCCAGTCGCAAACATGCTCAATGGGGGACAGATCCGGAGATCTTGCTGGCCAGGGTAGTTGACTTACACCTTCTAGAGCACGTTGGGTGGCACGGGATACATGCGGACGTGCATTGTCCTGTTGGAACAGCAAGTTCCCTTGCCGGTCTAGGAATGGTAGAACGATGGGATCGATGACGGTTGGATGTACCGTGCACTATTCAGTGTCCCCTCGACGATCACCAGTGGTGTACGGCCAGTGTAGGAGATCGCTCCCCACACCATGATGCCGGGTGTTGGCCCTGTGTGCCTCGGTCGTATGCAGTCCTGATTGTGGCGCTCACCTGCACGGCGCCAAACACGCATACGACCATCATTGGCACCAAGGCAGAAGCGACTCTCATCGCTGAAGACGACACATCTCCATTCGTCCCTCCATTCACGCCTGTCGCGACACCACTGGAGGCGGGCTGCACGATGTTGGGGCGTGAGCGGAAGACGGCCTAACGGTGTGCGGGACCGTAGCCCAGCTTCATGGAGGCGGTTGCGAATGGTCCTCGCCGATACCCCAGGAGCAACAGTGTCCCTAATTTGCTGGGAATGGCGGTGCGGTCCCCTACGGCACTGCGTAGGATCCTACGGTCTTGGCGTGCATCCGTGCGTCGCTGTGGTCCGGTCCCAGGTCGACGGGCACGTGCACCTTCCGCCGACCACTGGCGACAACATCGATGTACTGTGGAGACCTCACGCCCCACGTGTTGAGCAATTCGGCGGTACGTCCACCCGGCCTCCCGCATGCCCACTATACGCCCTCGCTCAAAGTCCGTCAACTGCACATACGGTTCACGTCCACGCTGTCGCGGCATGCTACCAGTGTTAAAGACTGCGATGGAGCTCCGTATGCCACGGCAAACTGGCTGACACTGACGGCGGCGGTGCACAAATGCTGCGCAGCTAGCGCCATTCGACGGCCAACACCGCGGTTCCTGGTGTGTCCGCTGTGCCGTGCGTGTGATCATTGCTTGTACAGCCCTCTCGCAGTGTCCGGAACAAGTATGGTGGGTCTGACACACCAGTGTCAATGTGTTCTTTTTTCCATTTCCAGGAGTGTACATAGTGAAAATAAGTGTATGCCTTGGTAGTGAATAATCATGTCAAAACGAACGAAAAGAATACATGATAATGTGCAGTTGAGTAGAGTAATGAGTAGAGAGAGAGAGGAAAGTGAAGAGGATATGGATGATGCATCCCATGAGCTCAATCTGGGACAGGAGACATGTACAGATAATAATACAGTTATTGATTTAGAGCTGTTAGGAGATTAAAATACAATGATAAGTAAGGTAAGCAGCGTGGGAGAACATAAAGATCTTGAGGTTTCGGAAGTAGATCAGCAAGTTGATCCTCGAAATGGAAATATTAATCAAAAAATGTTTGATATGCTGGTATCAATAAATACTCAAATGTGTGTAATGAATGGAAGACTTGGTTCACTAGAAAAAGATAATAAGCAATTTAAAGAGGACAATCAAAAGTTAAACGAAAAATTTGAGGCCAAATTTGGTTCATTAGAAGTTAATATGGATTCTTTGGAAAGCAAACTGAACACCTTTGATTATAAACTGGAAAATACTAAGAAATAATTAAAGGCGGACTGGGAGACTCAATTAAATGCGAAATTTGGAGAACTAGATGTAGAGTTTTCTAACACCTTAGAAAGGCAATATAATAATTTAATGGGAAAACTTCACGACGTAGAAAAGAAATATGAGGTAGTTTCGAAGAGTTATGATGGCCTGTCCAATAGGATGGTTAAGTGTGAAAGCAGCTGTTTCAGTGCTAGCGCACAGATAGAACAGCTTTCGAAACAAATAGTCGAGTTTGAGTCCGATGCTTGTAAGGGGATTGACAAGTATTCAGTAGATCAAACTAAAAGACTTGACGAAGATCTATCTGAATGGATAGAAATAAAAGGAAATGAAATTGTAGACAAGGTTAAGACTACTATTGGATCCCAGCCAAATGAAAATATCAATGAGCACCTAAGTAGAAATGATGAATTAATTAAGCTCTTCACTAGCGAAATTCAGAAAATAAAAGAGAAAATAGTTGATGAGTTACCTAAATGGCAAAAGGAAACCAATCATAAATTGGCGGAGTTAGAACGAAAGTCATCACAAAATTTGTTGACAGAGGACGAACGTTCGGAGAATAGGTCGAAAAACAACCGAACATGTGAAAATACGAAGTACAATTGTGGTGAAAATTGATGAATCGGTTGGTAAAGATGATGATTCTTTTGGTCAGCGAGGATATTTGTCTTCTTTAAAGGTGGAGAACAGCATTTTTAAAAGTAGACAATTCGCAACATTCTCCACTGAAAAGAACAACCTGCATCCGAAAATCTTTATCAATAATTTCAAAAGAATATTTCCACGTAGCTGGTCAGAACACAACCGACTTCAATTTATAGTATCCAAAATTACCGGAGAAGCCGCATTATGGGCCGCTGAAGTAAGTGAAAGTTGCCATACTTGCGCTGAGTTTGAACAACTCTTTTTGGCTAAATACTGGTCGTCGAGTAAACAAGAGAAATTAAGAAAAGAGGTTTACCAACCTGAGTATTTTAACAGTAAAAGGAGTACTTTAAGGCAATATTTTGAAAAGTACATAAATAAGACACGTTATTGGAGTGATCCAATTTCTCACAAGGAAGTGATCAGAATTTTGAAGGGAAGGTTGCCCATAAATATACGTGAAAAGTTAATAAATGTTCCTGACCACGATGTAGAACAGTTCTTGTCGGTGATTGACTCTATAGATATGATTATGGAAGACGCAAGACAAATCAAATGTCGACTCACACTCATAGTAATACGAATAATTATAATAATAATAATTTAACGTATGATAATAATAATACCGAAAACCAGGTCAAACCCACATCACAGGAGCGTGGACAATCTTCATCCTATGGTTGCAATAAAAACAATGATTATAATAAATATAGTAGAGATACTTACTGTGCTAGAGGTAAACCTCGATATGGTGACGCGAATGTGCATAGTAGTGATATTAATAAGAGTAACAGGTACCCAATTGTATTCGACCTTGGGAAGATAATTCGAAGCATAATGTTCATCGGCAGGATGGAACAAATGCCTCGAGTCCTCATCCAGCACAAGGAGTTATACCAATGGGCGAAGGAGCCTCCAATGTGCGACGGGGTGAATACCATAACTCGGATCATACTGTACGGATTGTGGAAGTTCATGAACCCCCACCGATGACTAAACGTGATAGATTAAACTAATACCAGTCACAAAATGCCTTCCTAGGATGACTGGAAAGGAGAAGGAAGGCAGGCATCAATTTGAACTGAGAGTATTAAGGTAAAATAATGATCAGGATATAAGGAATGAATTAATTGAAGAAAAACCTGAAGTTTCTAATAAATGTGGACAAATTTTACAGGCAATAATTCCAACAAGTATAAATAATGTTGATGTTGAAATATTAATTGATACTGGAGCAACTATTAGTGTCATGATGCTGGACTGTTTAAAACAGATAAGCCGAGGGGTAAAAATACCCACTTTTCCTATCACAGGATGTACCGTGTCTGGCGCGTTCAGCGCAAAAATGCAAAAAGTTGTGAAACACGTACGTGTCGACATTACAATATGGGGGGCTCAAATAGAAAGTACATTCCTGGTTGTTCCTAAAATGACAGTACCATGTATCTGGGGTTTGGATTTTTTATGTGAGGCCGGTGCAATCATTAATTTAGAGAAAGGTGAATGTATATTTAATTCCAATGGTAATGTTTTGACAGCCACCCTGAGAAAGGGCCGAGTAATTCCAAATCAGTTGTCTATGAATCTAATGGTAAAATATGTCAGTATTGATGATGAAAATGTGTATGATATATGCCTTATTGAATGTTCTGAATAAATGATTGATAAAATGTCATTGCAGGAAAAGGTGTTAGAATCAGAATATTTATCTGTTATCCAAAGGGACGAACTGTATTACTTTTTGGAAGCATATCAGTCGATTTTTAGTAAACGGCCAGGTATGATAAAAGACTTTGAATTCCATATAAAGACGTATGCACATAAACCCTTTTGTCATACTTCCTATTCTATCCCATGGACAAAGAAAGAAGTAGTCAGAAAGGAAATCAATAAAATGTTAGAATGGGGTATTGTTGAGCCCTCAGATTCCGAATATTGTAACCCTCTTGTGGCGGTAGTTAAACCCAATGGTGACATCAGATTGGTGTTGGATGCCAGAGAGATCAATAAGATCATTATACCTGTACAAACGCGACCGGAGAACCTAGAAGAGTTAGTACAAAAGTTTTATGGTGCCCGCTTCTTAACTTCTTTGGATATGCGTAGTTCATATTGGCAAACTAGAATATCGAAAGAATCTAGAAAATATACTGCATTCATTTTTCTGGGCCGAAGTTACCAGTTTACCGTCATGCCATTTGGGTTGAAAATAAGCGGTGGTGTTTTCATATCGGCATTAGATACCGTACTGGGCAGAGACCTTTTGAATGAAGTTACGTTATATGTGGATGATTTGCTAATTGCTTCTGAAACTTGGGAGGAACATTTGGACTTATTAAGAAGAGTTTTTGCGAAATTTTTGGAATATGGAGTTACTGTAAATTTGAGCAAATCCAAGTTTGCTCATAACCAATTGAAATTTCTTGGACATATAATCACTCCTGAAGGGATAAAACCAAATCCTAAAAAGATGGATGCGATTAACAGGTGTGCTTATCCAAAAAATAGGACGGAATTAAAGTCATTTATTGGCTTAATTTAATTTTTTCGACGATTTTTACCCAATCAGTTAGGAAGCCAAGACTGTTTGTTACGGCTGTTAAGAAAAAAGGTCATGTGGGAGTGGAACTCCGAATGCACGCAAGCTTCTGATAACATCCGCAATGCTTTGACTAATGCTCCACTGTTACATCATCCAAGGCTTGATCAAGATTTTTATATTGCTGCAGATGCTTCTGAAACAGGATTGGGTGCCACTCTTTTCCAGATGGACAATCCAGAAGATATCAGTACCATCAAAATAATTGGGTTTGCCAGCAGAACACTCTCTAGCTGTGAACATGCATATTGTACTACTGAATTGGAAGTACTGGCCGTGGTCTGGTCCCTTAGAAAGTTTCGCTATTTTGTATATGGAAAGAAGATCATTGTATTCTGTGACCAGAAAACTTTATCTTTTATTTTAACAGGAAGGATGTTCCATTCACGTTTAACCCGGTGGGCCTTGCTACTGCAAGAATATGATATTACGCTCAAATACATCAGAGGGAAAGACAACATCATAGCCGATGCTCTTTCAAGACTACCGAAAAGAAAGAATGACGACGAGTGTGAAGAACGGACTATTGACTTTAAAGTCATGAATTTATCAAGGCAATATTGTGAGAGGCAGATTTCACAGCTATGTCGAAGTCTTCCACAACTGCAAGAAGATGATAGGTTGTGGAAAGCCATTAGGCATGCTGTTGAAAGCAAAACGCTAAGTCACTCTCAAGAACAGTATCAATTAAAATCCGGAATATTGTATCGAAAGATGGATGAAGAAGATGTTTGGAAAGTTTGTGTTCCAAATAAATATTTAGAATCACTAGTATGGTACACTCACTTGAATTTGGGTCATTTTGGTGCCACTAAATGTACAGCCAAAATAGCACAATACTGCTATCATCCAAATTTGGGACGTATAGCTACAAATATTCTTAAGAAGTGCAAAATATGTCAGCAGGCGAATCCCATAAACTATTGTCAGAAGATAGAATTACATCCTATCATCCCACAACAACCTTTAATGTTGGTGTCATGTGATGTCTGTGGACCATGTCCCATGACACGTGGACGGTTCAAATATGTATTGGCTTTCTATGATCTCTTTTCAAAATATGTGAAATTATATCCTTTGAAAAATCTCCACGTTTGACCCATGTTACGCAAATTTATCAACAACTATATAACTGAGCTTGGCAAACCTATAATGGTCTTGACAGACAATGCTGCTTATTATACAAGCAAAGTATGGAGAGACACTATGAAAGAACAAGGAATCCAGCACATTTACATCTCAAGATTTTACCCTTGTGGAAATCCGGTTGAGAGAATCTTCCGAGAGTTGAACCGATTTTTACGGACGTACATACCCAAACAATATTATAAATGGATCGATTGGATTTATGAATTTGAGAAAGTGTATAATGACTTACCACACTTATCGACAGGTTATTCACCTAACCAAATAGTATTTGGTGAAAGTATTGTGCCAGAATGGGTGAAGAAATTACCTGTGATAGAACAAAAGATTACCAAGAATGAAGATATGGTGAAGAAGGTCTACGAAAACCTGAAGCATCAAGCACAATTGAGAAAAACCCGTTTTGATAAAAATGTGAAGAAAGTAGTCACATATGATGTAGGGGAAGAAATTTTATTGAGAAATCACCCAAAAGCATCAACCAGGAAAAGACTGAATAAGAAATGGCAATATTTATATACAGGTCGATACAAAATAATGAAAATACCTCATGAAGGGAGCTACCTCCTGGCAGATTGTGATACTGATGTAATTAAAGGCTTGTTCCCTCACATAGACCTGAAGAAGTATTATCAATAATGAGCAAAATATAGATTCAAGAAACACTGAATGATACCAAGACTACACTCAGTGAACTAAATAAAAGCACCAGTGGATAAATACGTACTTATACTAACTTACAAAGAAAATTAAATAATGTACCGACGATTTCCATGAGATACCTTCTTGGTATCAGCAACAATGTCGACGCTGAAATACGATTTATCCTCTCACCGAACAGCGAGGATGGATGATTTAAAAGTGGAATTAAGAGGAACAGAAAAGGACCAAATCCTCTCTGGTTAAACAAGTGGCCTAATAAGGGTTTTGGCCTAGGATGCCAATCGTCGAACCCGGCTGTGATCCCTGCCTTGCACAGTCGGTTGAAGAACTGAGGGCTTCATCCAAGAAAAAAATGTGGTGTGAATATGAAGTGATTAGTGTGAAGTGTTTCTAAGACAACCTATAAACAAATGTGGAATTTAGTTAAGGGAATTTTGTCTAGGCCCATTAACTCAACTTAAATATTGTAGAATGTATGTACTGACTTGTTAAGTGAATCTGAGAGTGAGTGTATTCGCCGAAACAAATACCCTCTCCTGTCACTGTACAAAAAAAAAAAGCCTGTTCTGTCTGGAACCCTCTTCAAGACATCACAGTCTGGGGGGCCGTGTAACATTACGAGTCAAGATAGCTGTAACGGAAATTGAATAGCGTAAAGTTATCATTAAAAACGCACGCCGCGCGATTTAATTGAATAGCGTAAAGTTATCATTAAAAACGCACGCCGCGCGATTTGTGACGATTTGGTTGGTCATAATGGTAGTAACATGCTTTTGAATACAATTAAAATATAACGGCGATACCTGTTTAGTGTTATTGGAAACAATATGTAGTAAATTAATATGTAAGGTAGCCGATCCTATAAGAAGAGGTGAAATTGGGCATATTAAGGTGTTTTGCTTTATGTCGACTAAGCCCATGATACGGCGTCTTTTTTTCCGTTTACTCTTAGAAAAAAAACAAATAAGTAACGAAGTGCTAATTGTGCGTTGTGAAAAATATAGGGGCGAATTTTAAATAGCTACAGTGTATAATCAGACTAACAAATGGACATTCAGTTACGCGAAATAGCGGACAGCGAAGTGTGGTCATTAAATTGAGTACACCTACAGGGCGATCAATTCCGGGATAAGTCTATTCGCATCTCACGAGGGACGCGGTATTGAGACCGTTTTTTTTTCTTATTATATCACGGAGAGCGGGCTTCAATTTATAAAAAGGAGAAAAGCTGTATCATTATCATTTACTGTTGGTGTTAAGCAACCAAAACTGTTAATCAAAGGGTTTCGGTGAATGAGTGGTTAATGCGAAATGAAACTGTGAACGAAGTTATGTTAAATAAAGCAGAAGAGACAAGACAGTTTGGTCGTGTCTGTTATTATTCCATCAACCGTAACATTTCTTCTCGTTGTACGAAGCCTTTATAGATGATCGTTATGACAATTTGCTTTGAAGGGATCTCGTTACGAGTTAAGTTTTGGGGACCTGGTCAACAGGGGATAGTTCGTAGATCTTAACTACTGCAGCTATTCTGGAATCAGGTGCTACTGTGACTGTTGTGTGTTGTCAATGGCTTAAGGTCATCATATCTCATGCTCTAAGATCGACGCGCCTTTCCTCTTGGTGTAACGGTGTCTCACGGTAACAACGACAACGCCGACGGCGAAGGAAGATACGGTAGAATGCGACGGGGGAGCTTAATGGAAGTTTTGGAAATGGCATTATACAACACCACAATTTAAGCAGGATCTTTCGGTGTTATGTAACGCCTGTAGTACACAGCAACCAAAAATATTTTGTGGAAATGATGTTCGATGGAGTAAGAGAACTAAGGCTAGGCGAACTAGGAAGATTTTATCACAAACACAGAGTTACTGAAATGCTACTATTATAAGAAAAAGTAAGACAAAATTAAAAAGCGTGTACCGATGTTTTGACTGTCTGGCAAATGAGGACTGCCGTCAAGAAGAAAGTGAAAGAAAAACAGAAACTGAAAAAAATTGACTATTATTTTCCAAAAGTGAACTGTAAGCAAGTGATACGAAATTTTGTGTAGAGAGTGTTGAGAACCAGTCTTAAAATTTTGTAAGTGTGTGGTAGGAGGCTAAGAAATAACTGTGAAGAAAAGAATTCGATAGGTTGCGCTCGCAAATTCCAGCCATCTACCAGAGACAGTGTCGTCAAACGTGTTCGTCGTTTGGTTTCCTAGAACCGAACAAGAGAGCAATACAGAAATTGGACGTGGGACGGTATCGAGGCTCGAACCGGAGCCAAACGCTCAGCCGTCTCGTGCGCTATCGTCTACGCTATGAGAACAACTCAGACTAATTGTATCTGGCGAGCTACCTGAATGTGCGCCCGTAATGCCCTGATTGGCTAACTCCAGCGCTAATTGATTCGGAAACGGCCTGTCATAGCGACATTTTTTCCTTAACAATTATTGTTCTGCCGTGCCTACCCGGCAGTACCTATAAAACCTTTCCAGACTAATTCTGGACTAAGTTGTCAGTGTTCAACGAGTAGCTCGTAAGTGATAAAGTGGGCTTTCAAATGTGACAGGCCCTTGCTTGTAAATAGAGTAAACAGCTGTTTCCGGTAAACACGTCTGTATTTTTTATTATCCTTATTTTTTGGTTAACAACGCTCTCTACGGTTTGCAAAAAATCAGATATTCATGAGCTTAGTGAATTTAGAAAATGGTTTCCCATAACAAACTGTAAGCTATAGAACTAGCCAGGCAGGCAAGTTGAGTTTTCTTTTCCATCTTGCATCTGAGTACACAAAGAAATAAAATTTCATTTGCGCTAGTAACTTTACAGTAGAACAACATGTGAGTAAAGTCATCTAAATATTGCTAAAATTAATTTCATGTCAGAGTTTCAGTACGTTCATCCTGCAGAAATGTTGAACAAAATTTGCTTGTTCAGAGCTGGTGACCAATATTAGTACATTAGTTAAAATTTTGTACAGGGCAGAATTCACGGCAAGTGATCAATTGTCTCTTTGGGTCTTGCTGAGATTGTCTGCTGTTACAACTGCTGATTGGAATCCAAAACACAGAAGAGCAAGTCAGGCAGGAAGTTTAATTGTGTAGGAAATGTCCTACCTAGGATTGAACCCCTAATCAATGTTTTGCTTCAATGATAAAGTTCGATTGAGCATATACAGGGTGAACATTAAGGATACAAACTGCAGGGATGGAAATGGAGAAAAAATGGTCCTATGAACATGTGTCCAGAAATAGACGGTGTGCATGAAATGACAACAAATCATCCCAGAACACAGTACAGAGCTGCACTGCATCTGCTTCACAACATATGTGTAAAGTGGGCTCCATGGGATTGCAGGTGTTGGGAATAGTATCGGTTGTCATGCAGGATACACATAATTGTACTTTGGCTTATGCCATGTTGGTAGTCCATTTTCCTGGAGCTTGTACAAGGGTTCATCTCAATATCCTGTAGAACCTGGTCCTCCAGACCTTGTGTACACACAGTCCGCCACCTCCAAGCATGTTCGCCTGTCTGAAAGAACGCAGGAGCACACAGATGCCAAAAAAGGGCTTGAAATGTTGTGTGACGTGGTTGGTTCTATGACGGAATTGGTTTTGGTATAGCTATGCTGCCTCTCGACCATTTGAATCTGCTTCGCCCTACACAACCACCATCTAAAATTTTTCCTGACATGAATACCGGACCATTCTACTGCTTACAGTGCACTGCATCAATCACACACATTGCAACGCACAAAGAACACATGGTACGAGGTCAGAGGGACTGTCACTGATCAGCTCCATCTGCAGTGCCAACGACGCATTTCCAGACACATGGTCATGGGACCTCTTTTCCTCCATTTTCAGTCAGGAATCCTTACCTGCAGTTTTTCGGTTTTATTGATGTTAATCCTATATTTTGTGCTTATACAAATTTAATGTTTTCATTAGGAACACATGACAAACAAGTGTCATTATTTAGTAACTAAATTAGATAAAGTGGAAATATTGTATGTAGTATCTTGCTAATGATCAGCTGGTCAAATGACAGCGAAAAGCGTTGTAGAACGCGAAGAACAGGGCTGGCAACCTGTGTTTTTATGGACGAGGGCCACAGGACCAGTCACGGCAGCAAAAAATCACCAAACGTGCAAGAGAAGAAGTAGACTGTGTCTGTCAATTCTAGCCAAGTGAACAAATCAAAAAATCAATATATCACTACACCACTAACACAAATACAGTTCATTGACGAGATTAGCGCTAAGGAGAGCCAGCTGCATCTGATATTACAGGGACTGAAATTAAATAAACTTCACTTACAGTGTAGATAAAAAGAGATGTCAAAGTAGCAACATACAAGCTATACGATTGTCATTAAGGGTTTTACTCTCTATACCTCATTCCAGTCCAACAATAAATAATAATACTATTATAAAATAAATTATAGACCCGTTGGAACACAAAATTTAAAACCAAACAGAGCCACTGCACCTGTGACAGGATTTATTTTTAAAAATTTTAAAATATTATGTGTCGCCACAACAATAGAGTAATTAAGGTAACCTTCAGTTTCCTAAGTTTTGGCGTTGTAAAATAGATACCACAATTGCTAAGTCTACAGTGACAGCCTGTAAAATAGTAGGAAGTCGGTCATTCGGAATAGTTTAGCAGTTTGTACTTGACTAACTGAAATTTTTAGTTAGGTATGAACGAATTAGCACAAGATAGCATCAGGTCATAATGTACCATACGAGACATCGATCACAAATTCGCGGAAAATACTGTATGACAGAATGACAATTTAGAAGATGGTTCTTGCATGATACCAACAGTGAAAACAAAATTTTTCATACGTATATGTAGGCAATACAAGTGTATTATACGACCCATTAAGTGGATCTACACCGATTAGAAAAATGGAACAGAATTTCGATGTAAAAATTAAAACTGAACCAAATGTAAAAATGGAGGCGGTATAGGTGGGTACTGGCACTGATGTAGTAACTGTTAAGGCTCAAATTAATAATATAGCTATGGGGATTGCCACCAATATAAATGCAAATATGGTGCACGTCAATAATAATATGTAACAGATCAACACAAATATGGTACCGATGGAAACTAATATGATGTAGATAGCGACTAAAATATCAGAAATGGAAATAAACAAGACGAAACTGAAAAACGAAATTAATACTCAAATAAGAACTGAATATGTTAAAACAGAAACCATGCTATCTGATTTGGATACAAATTTGTCAGGGAAAACTGACGCTAATTGGCGAGTGTGACTATGCAAAGCCAGTGCATAACTGAAGTTAGCAACCCAGTAAATAAAGTGAAGACTGTGCTAATTAAATTCATACAAAGTTTGCTGATTTTGAAGAAATAGTCAAGAACTTGGGTTATTGCACACAACAGCAAGAAGCCACAATAATTCGTAACAAGATGGAATTGTTGTGTGTGCAGCTACAGAATCAGACACTGAATACGTGTAAACCTTTCATAACACAAAAATCTGAGATTTTCAGTACAAAGGACGAGATAAATTTAGCAATTGATCAACTTAGTAATTTAAAAGATAAATTTAATAACTGATTCGCAAACAAGAAATATTAAGCAATGGGGACTGAAATTGGACGTGGAGAATTTGACATTCTCTGAATTTAATAGTAAGTTTCAGGAAGAGTTTTGAACTATCCAGAAACAGGGCCAATTTGTTCAGAGTTTATCAACACACTACTGCCAGAACATGGATGGGGATCCAGGAAGAAACATTGTGGATCATGGTTTAAGAGATTAGAGTATCTGAAAAGTAGAAGATCGAATCACAGATACCTTGGGAGCGTCGCAAAACGCTGCAAGATATTTCCAAGCGATATGTAGCAAACAACCACCTTAATTTTGAAGATTTCATAGAAAAAATGGAGAAAGGAGATAGAGGGCACGAAACTCGTTACCACAGAGGGTTCTGGAATCACAATGGCCTTGAATGAGATAATAGGAATGAGTCACAAATAAACATGATTTAGAGCAGGGCTTAACAACTGGCCGGTTTTGAGCGCGAGTACTCGCGTCTGCTCAGGCACGTGCTCGCGAGCAGGTGCAAGGTCGCGGAGTGGGGAGGGAGGGGAAATGCGCGCGCACGTATGAATAGGACCGCAGCGTGCCTGTTGAATTCGCGCCGACTGCGTGACGTTAAAAGTACTACGATCAGCTCTAACAGTCACTTCGCTGGTTAAGAATCATGTCAAGTCGCCGCTGTGTAACCCCAACCATGCTTTCGCAGTTCAACCCCCACTGGGAGGAATTGTATCTGTTTACAGAAAAAGATGGTGTTGCAAAATGTTTAGTATGTCACAAAACGCTGAATTCTTTTAGGAAATTTAATTTGCAGCGACATTATATGTCGTACCACGCGAAAGACTACGGAAGTGGAAAATGTGATGGACCAGATCGTGCACAGGAAGTTATTAAACTTAAAAGGAAGCTATCCGAAGAAGATCTGGATGACGAAGAAAAATCAACTGAGGCAGCTCTCAGAGTGAGCTACAAAATTGCTTTGTTTTTAGCAAAATCCCTGCGCCCCTTCACTGATGGCGATTTAATAAAAGATGTTTGGTAGTTGCAGCGGAACATTTGTGTCCATCTCAAGTTGAACAGTTTCGGATTGTGCCATTATCTGACATGACCATTATGCGTCGCATACAAGACATGGCAGACGACGTCCAGAGCCAGCTTGCTAATATCTATAAAGATTTTATGGCGTATTCTCTAGCTCTGGACGAAACTGTTGATATCACTGGAACAGCGCAGCTTTCCATATTTATTAGAGGTGTTAATAGAGATCTTCAGGTGAGGAAGGAGCTCCTCGATGTAGTAGCCATGAAGAACACTACAACCGGAGATGATATTTGGAGATGATATTTTAAGTAGTGTTGAAGAAAGTGTTGAAAATGTAGGATTGTCGTGGAATTCTTTAGTTTCAGAGTCTACAGACGGTGCACCAGCGATGACAGGGAAAAAATTAGGTTTCGCTGCGCTGTTGAAGGAGAAAATGCAAAAACTGACCGTGCCGAATGAAATAAGGGGCGTTCACTGTGTGATCCACCAGGAAAACTTATGTGCAAAGAGTATCACTCTAAAAAACGTGATGAGTGTTGTTGTTCGTACAACCAATTATATAAGGAAGCATGGGCTACAACACAGACAATTTAAAAGCTTTCTTGAGGATGTAGAAAGCCAGTATGGTAGCCTGCCTTATTACAGCGAGGTAGCCATATGAATGCTTTGAACATTTCACTACAAGGTAAATATCTGCTAATTACATAGATCGAATACGAGCTTTTAAAATGAAATTGACACTTTGGGTGAGTCAGCTGGAAACAGGAAATCTAGCTCATTTTCCTAAATTATCATCCATGCAAGATGTTCACAAAGACTGTGAACGTTATTCACATAGTTTAGTTGCTCTTAAGGAAGAATTTGATCAACGCTTGCAAGATCTGACAGGACTACACAGTGATTCTGATCTGTTCTCCTCTCCATATTCAGCGAATATTGAAGAGATTCGTCCCGAGCTGCAACTAGAAATTATTGACCTGCAGTGTGACAGAGAATACAGAGACAAATTTCAGAACAAGAAAAACATTTTGGAATTTTACAGACACTTCCCTCAGGATAGATTTCCTCATTTGCACAAACTGGTAGCTACAATAATATCAGTGTTTGGTTCCATGTATGTTTGTGAAAAACTGTTCTCTGCAATGAAATGCAACAAGACGCGCCTCAGAAACGCATTGTCTGATCGAAATTTAAACTGCACGCTGAGCCTACGATGCACATGAACAATTACTCCGAACATAGACGCAATTGTAAAGGGCAAAAAGTACAAGATAACTGAGAATCCCACACTTCAGTGACACCTTTTATTGTGTAACAGTTCACAAATTAATACAAATGTAGAGGCATACACTAAGCTAATAAAATTATGTGGTGCGTATGCATTCTCCTTTATTTGTTTCATTTGCACAGTAATAATTCGTGAGTGATATCCCTGCAGGTGGCTGCGGATTTACATTGAGTGGCGGCAGCTGTTGTGTGCCCCACATGACTCTCCCCACTCTCCGCTCTGGTCCGGTAGTGGGGGTAGCGTGCTCGCGCTGCTCCGTGCTCGCGCCTTGCTGCTCACAGCTTGCTCCGTGAGCACGTATGTTGTGAAGCCCTGATTTAGAGGAAGTCAAGGAGGTTATTTCCACTGGGGAAGAGGAAACTTTATTGGTAATAGGATGCAAGATGAACCAGAAAACTAAGAGCCACAAAGGTCGGGGGCCTAACAAGTGCAGAAAGGAACAAAAGGCCCATGATTAAGAGTGGGCGGTGTAAGAAGTACAGGGGGAAGAAAAAGTTGGGGGGGGGGGGGAGAACGCTAAGCAATGTGTGCATGAAGAGCAATCCACAAACCGAAACTGTAAAAGAAGTAACGTCATGATACAAACTGAGGAGAGAGAAGGAGAAATGATTATTAGGGAGGACAAGATGGTAGAAGTTGAAGCAGAAGTTGGGGTTCAACGTAGAGAAGCTGGTAGTGTTCGAGGTCTATGAGCAGAATTATATAGCTAAGTGCCAAATATGGGACATTGCTGTCAGATGTGATGACAGTGCGGAATGAAAGCACAAGCAGGAAGTGAGCGATGTTAATGAAAAGAGAAAATTCAATCGACATATCGAGGAACTGCGATGAAGAGAAGACATAAAGGAAAATGGAGGCAGCAGAGGGAAGCTTGGTGCAGAGATGCATGCATATTCAGAGATTATCATGTTCACTCAACCAGAGATACAGCCTACCATGAGACCAGCAACTTCTGTAGAAGAGATTAATTCTGACCCAGTCATGCAGTTAACAGAGAGCTGTGCCGATTTCAATGGGGATGTAGTGGCAGCAGTCGTGCATAACTAAAAAACGTGGAGTATGCCAGCACAAAAGATGAGGTATCTGACATTGTAGGAATTTATGCACTCGACAGTTACGAGGAATATTTGAGCAGCTATGATGATGGGTTCATTTTTTCTGACAGAAAAGTCGATGGAATTGATTTAAACTTGCGCGAATTGTTCAGAGAAGAGGTGGGGCAAGAAGAATAGGTACCATGAAAGAGCACCATTGAAAACGACAAAGACAGGTATGATTCAGGTAGATTGTTAATCGAAGATAATGAAGAAATGTAAGGAATATACAGACTAACAGCAGAATTCTTACTGTCAGTTCTAGCTAAAGAAAATAAAACCGAAATCCAGCAGGAAAATATTGAAGATGTAAAAGAAGAGGAAGGTTCCGAAATTGCAGTGCAGGAACATAATCAAATGGACACTATAGAGGAGGATGCAGTCTTACAATATGTAGACACTGAGATACGAGGGAAAGAAGAATAGTAGGTAAAGCTGAAGCAGAGGAAGAAACCTCCAGTTAAGACTTTTAGTGTAAAGATGGGACAGATATCATGGCAAGACCTTGCAGCTGACAAAGTTTTGTTGTGGGAACAAGAAGAAGACTGTAAGGAGGACACTAAGATGCAAATCATAATTCGCATTAAAGAACATGGACAGGAAATATTTCTGCTTTCGGACACAGGACCGCAAATAAGTGCCATTTCGAAAGCTTTTTTCGAAATGATCAGGCAAGAACTAGGTGGTGGGTCTTAAAGTTATAGATGCTATGTGAAAGAGCAACAAACCTATATAGTACCAGTATTCTACATCTACATTTACATGGCTGCTATGTAAATCACGCATAAGAGCTTGGCATTTGGTCCACTGAACCACCTTCACAATAATTCTCTGTTTTTCCACTCTCAAACAGCACACGGAAAAAATGAACGCCTACATCTTTCCATGTGAGCTCTGATTTCCCTTTTACTATGAGAATCGTTTCTCCCTATGTATGTCGGTGTTAACAAAATATTTTTGCATTCGGAGGATGATATTGGTGATTGAAATTTCGTGAGAAGATCCCGCCGCAACGAGAAACACCTTTGTTTTAATAATGTTCGCTCCAAATTCTGTATCAAGTCCATGATACTCAGTCTCCTATTTTTTGATAATATAAAGCGTGCTGCCCTTCATTGAACTATCTCGATGCACTCCATTAATCCTATCTGGTAAGGATCCCACACTGTACAGTAGCACTCCAGACGAGGATGGACAAGCGTAGTGTAGTCTCTTTACCAGATATGTTGCATCTTCTAAGTGTTCTGCCAAAAAGTTGCACACTTTGGTTCGCCTTCTCCACAGAAATACCTATGTGTTCTTTCCCATTTAAGTTGTTTGTACTTATAATTCCTTAACATTTAGTTGTATTTTTGTATTTACAAACAATAGATTTATTGTGTAACCAAAGTTTAATGGATTCCTTTTAGCATTCATATGGATGACCTCACACCTTTCATTATTTAGGGCCATTTGCAAATATAACACCAAACAGATATCTAAATCGTTTTGCCATTGGTTTTGATCTTCTGATGACTTTACTAGACGAAAAACAACAGCATCCTCTGCAAACAACCTAACTGATTACTATCACCTAACATAAGGACAGTGTGGGGCGAGGGCAAGAAGAGGACAGAAAAAAATTGAACGTCTAGCATTCAGCAACACGGCCCATCCACTTGCAGAAGTCAATAGTGACAAATGCAACCAGTTGAGGGCCAACGCAGGTGATAAAACATAAAGAAGTAGTAGAAACCGTGGCTGTGGACATTTTCGGTCCACTACCCAAGACAGTGGCAGCTTTTGTTTATATATTCGTGGCCTAAGATTTATTTTCGAAATATGCAATATTGTACTTGGTAACGGGGGCCACATCAAAGGTGGTATATAACAAAATGGATAGAGACTACTTTCAAAATATTGGGAAACCAAAGAGGATGCTCTTGGATAATGGAGTGCAATTTTACTCAAAGCAATGGCGAGAAAGACTGCAACAAGTGGAAGTAGTCCATATGTCAGCATACCATCCATCAAGCAATTTGGCGGAATGGTAAATGCAGGAGACAGGCCAACTGTGTAGAACTTACTGCAATAGGAACCACAAAGGATAGGGGTACATGTAGGTGACTTCAAAGAAATCATGAATTCACTAATAAACGAGACCACTTGTTTCACTCCGGAAGAGATTCTGAAAGAAAAGCGATCTAAGAATTTGGTAGAGCTACTAGGATTTCCTCCCTGAGATATCAATATGAAAATGACAGTGCTCAAGAAAAGGTGCAAAAGAAGCTGAGACAAGAATTCGTCATCTAGATGGAAAAATTAAGATGCCAAAATTTAAAATATCTCATGCTCGCTGCCAGACACTTAAATGTAATTTGCAGAGTATCCAGGTAGATGTATATGTAGATGCTCATGAAAACCCACAAGAAGCCCAGTGAAATTAACCCTGAAGTAAGCAAGATGAAATTTGTGTATAATGGACCATTTAAGATACTGAACAGTCCAAACGTAAATATATACTATCTGGAGTACCCCTGACAGGCAGATGCCTGGGTGTCAGGAATACAGTTCACCTAAAACACTATGGACCGACAGTTCACGCAAATTAATGTAAATATAGCAAAATTAATGAAAATTAAATGTTTTACTCAATTAGATGTTGAGTCTTAACAGGAAGGAGTGAATACTACACACACACACACACACACACACACACACACACACACACACACACACACACACATGGTGTTACAAAAAGGTACGGCCAAACTTTCAGGAAACATTGCTCACACACAAATAAAGAAAAGATGTTACGTGGACATGTGTTCGGAAACGCTTAATTTCCATGTTAGAGATCATTTTAGTTTCGTCAGTATGTACTGTACTTCCTCGATTCACCGCCAGTTGGCCCAATTGAAGGAAGGTAGTGTTGACTTCGGTGCTTGTGTTGTCATGCAGCTCATTGCTCTACAGTACTAGCATCAGGCACATCAGTACGTAGCATCAACAGGTTAGTGTTCATCACGAACGTGGTTTTGCAGTCAGTGCAATGTTTACAAATGCGGAGTTGGCAGATGCCCATTTGATGTATGGATTAGCACGGGTCAATAGCCGTGGCGTGGTACATTTGTATCGAGACAGATGTCCAGAACGAAGGTGTCCCGACAGGAAGACGTTCGAAGCAATTGATCGCCGTCTTAGGGAGCACGGAACATTCCAGCCTATGACTCGCGACTGGGGAAGACCTAGAACGACGAGGACACCTGCAATGGACGAGGCAATTCTTCGTGCAGTTGACGATAACCCTAATGTCAGCGTCAGAAAAGTTGCTGCTGTGCAAGGTAACGTTGACCACGTCACTGTATGGAGAGTGCTACGGGAGAACCAGTTGTTTCCATACCATGTACAGCGTGTGCAGACACTATCAGCAGCTGATTGGCCTCCACGGGTACACTTCTGCGAATGGTTCATCCAACAATGTGTCAATCCTCATTTCAGTGCAAATGTTCTCTTTACGGATGAAGCTTCATTCCAACGTGATCAAATTGTAAATTTTCACAATCAACATGTCTGGGCTGACGAGAATCCGCACGCAATTGTGCAATCACGTCAACAACACAGATTTTCTGTGAACGTTTGGGCAGGCATGGTTGGTGATGTCTTGATTGGGCTCCATGTTCTTCCACCTACGCTCAATGGAGCACGTTATCATGATTTCACACGGGATACTCTGCCTGTGCTGCTAGAACATGCGCCTTTACAAGTACGACATAACATGTGGTTCATGCACGATGGAGCTCCTGCACATTTCAGTCGAAGTGTTTGTACGCTTCTCAACAACAGATTCGGTGACCGATGGATTGGTAGAGGCAGACTAATTCCATGGCCTCCACGCTCTCCTGACCTCAACCCTCTTGACTTTCATTTATGGGGGCATTTGTAAGCTCTTGTCTACGCAACCCTGGTACCAAATGTAGAGACTCTTCATGCTCGTATTTTGGATGGCTGCGATACAATACGCCATTCTCCAGGGCTGCATCAGCACATCAGGGATTCCATGCGATGGAGGGTGGATGCATGTATCCTCGCTAATGGAGGACATTTTGAACATTTCCTGTAACAAAGTGATTGAAGTCACGCTGGTACGTTCTGTTGCTGTGTGTTTCCATTCCATGATTAATGTGATTTGAAGAGAAGTAATAAAATGAGCTCTAACATGGAAAGTAAGCATTTCCGGACACATGTCCACATAACATATTTTCTTTCTTTTTGTGTGAGGGATGTTTCCTGAAAGTTTGGCTGTACCTTTTTGTAACACCCTGTGTGTGTATATATATATATATATATATATATATATATATATATATATATATATAGTTTGTATTTATTTAAATGTGCTCTTTATGTCAAAATCTTATTCTAAAAGAGTTTTCTAAGGCACAGAGCATCCAAACCCAAATAAGAGTATGCAAATATGCGAAACTGTGGTTTATGTTAATCCTTGAATGTATAAAGTTGAATAAATTCCATAGTGAAGTGGAAAGAGTGACCAAAACACTCACTAAAAATTAGTGGATATGAAGTGAGAAAAAAGGATGGGCAGAAAGCTGAAGGACGATCAAAGAGTGGGTCACCCACTTGAAAAAAAATTACATTAAATTGTAAGCACAACGTTGGAAAATATTTAATATGGTAATCTATATGACGATGTGTTAATTATTTCAGTAAAACTTAAGTAATTTGAATTTAGTGTCAACACTTCATGAAAATAGGTTGAAAAACGTATGTTGTAAAAAGTCTCTTATGTATCAAAACAAGTGTAGAATAAGATAGTAATGATTTTAATATATTTTTTGATATATTATCTTGTTGGAAAATTCCAACATGTAAATTTTCCTTTTTCATGCAAAGAAGGTTATATTGTGAAGAATAGTTCTTGCTTAATTGTCCCTTGAGGGTATATCAGCAAGAAGTGGGGCGTCGTCTCCATAAGGCAAACAGCCGGAGTGCAAGAGTTTCTGACTGCCTTGATGACAACATGACATGCGCCTAACAAGAGTGTAACAGCATTGAAATGTATAAAGGTGTAAATGTAATGATGACTACCAGTATGGAGACGTGAAGACATCATCCAGCCACCAATCCATCTCAACTATGGCGTCTCAACTTGTAAGGATCAAAGGCAATACAGAAAACTGTTGGTTAATAACTTTCAGATGGGTTCAGAAGACCTCCAGTCAGTAATTTCAGTTTGTGGTCGTATTACCAAATATTACAAGTCACTAAAATTTTTGTTAACTTCTTTAACCTTAGACAGCATTCCTCGTTCCTAAAGTAAATGCAATTTAAATATCGTTATAAATAAGCAAGTTAAGTATTAGCACAGTTCAAAGACAAAATCTTTTTATTTTAAATACCATTATATTACGATGTTATATGCTCATTCAAGCAGCTCTGTTAGTGAAAAGACAATATGGTCGCTTTTTTTAGATCAGTTGTTTAAAAATTATCTTTCATTTAATGAAGAAAGTTACTGATAAGAACTCTTCGCAAACAGCAAGATGGCGTAACATTCTAGATCGGAAACAAAGTGCAAAAGTTTTATTTTTCTGTGTAAAAAGCAGCCACACACCATCCAACAAACTTGCTCACATGGTTGCAGATGACACGATGTTCGCTAAGTAAAAAGACGGAAACAGAAAAAAGAGCACAGAAAATATGTCACAAACAGCGCCAATAATTGCTTGAAACATGCTGTAGCATACAATATATAATATTAAAAAACCACACTGATGATGGTGATATTTGTCGCCGAAACTAGTTTGGGATAATAAAGAAATAAACGAATAACAAGGTGATTTGCAGCAAGGCGGACTCAATTTGTGATATTACTGTTTAACATCAGTTCAGTACATTCTTGGTCACTGTACATAACAATAAGATTGCATCAGTAGCGAGTACATTAAGAATAATAAAGGTTCACTTTACTTCTCCATCTTGCATCTGAGTACACAAAGAAATAAAATTTCATTCGTGCAAGTAACTTTGCAGTAGAACAACAAGTGCGTAAAGTCATCTAAATATTGCTAAAATTAATTTCATAATAGAATTTCAATATGTTCACATTTCCTTCAAAAATGTTGAACAAAATTTGCTCATTCAGAGCTGGCTACTGCTATGAGTACAATTAGTTAAATTTTTTACAGAGTATAATTGATGGTATGTGTTCAGTTCTCTCGTCGGGTTTGGCTGAAATTGTCTGCTGTTACGACTACAGATTGTAATCCAAAATGCACGGAAGACATGAGGTGTTGCTCTGTACGAAAAGTCGGGCAGTGTTTCACCTAGGAGCGAACCCCCAGTCAAAGTTATGTTTCGATGACAAAGTAGGATTAACCATATATTTTGTGCCTTATCCAAACTAAATATTTTCATTAGGAAGACATCTCAAACAAGTGTTATTATTTAATAAATGAATTTGATACAGTGTGAATATTGCATGCAGTATTTTGCTAATGCTCATCTGGGTGAAGTGACAGTGAAATACCTTGTAGAACGCAAAGAACAAGACCGAAACCCTGAGTTTTAATGAAACAGGACCACAGGACCAGTCACTGCAGCAAAACGTGCAGGTGAAGAAGTAGTGTGTGGCTGCCGATTCTAGCCAAGTTAACAAATCAAAAAAATTATTATTCACTAAACCTCATCGATGCTAGCAAAAAAAAAATTGTCCATTGACGAGACTGGGAGTAAGGGGAGTCAGTTACATTTAACATTACAATGACTGAAATTAAATAAACTTCACTTACACTGTAGACAAAAGAGATGTCAAAGTAACAATACACAAGCAATGAGATTTGTATTTGCCGTTAAGGGTGCTATTATTTATACCTCATTACAATCTAGTAACAAACAATAATATTAATATAATGTAAATTATAGTCCCATTGGAACATAGCAGAAAATTCAAAACCAAATTGTGCTGAGCAAGTGCCATCTGTTGGCCAAATTTTCATTAATTGTATGTGTGTGTGTGTGTGTGTGTGTGTGTGTGTGTGTGTGTGTGTGTGTGTATGTGTATCCCTGTGTCAATCACATACTGTTCAAATTTGACTGCATCTGAACAGTGGTTCTCTTTCTGCACCATTTTGAAACTGGAACATATAACTCTATAGACACCCTGTACATGCACACAACATTGTAACCACAACGAAACACACACTAGCACAAAATTACACAAAGTTAATTCATTGCTAATCTACATAAAAAAAGGTTTGGGTGTGTACACACCAACAGACTGTTCTCCATGATTCCCGACTCATGGCTGTGGTGATAGCAGCCCTTGGCCTCATGCTGTTAGTAAGGGAATTTGGTCATGGTGATTGACAGTGAATGTGTGTGTGGCGAGCAAAAGTTCGCGAAATATGGAGCATTTATTGTTTCACTCGGCTCACATAACAAGACGCTTGCGTAGTATTGTCATTCAGACTTCAGTAAGGACATGCAATTTCAAACAGATCACTTTTAATCTCTCTGCGCGTTTTCTTCAATCATACTTTACTGACGATCAACAGAGAGGCAAAGAAAAATATCCAGATAGACTCAGAGATAAAAATACTTGTAACTAACAAATGAATAAACAAAGTACAGTAATTTTGGGTAAACAATTCGCTTATTCTTCATGAGTATAATCCTTTTCATAATTTAGTGCATTTTCATAAATCTCTTCACTCATTCTTCTTTTGTATTATTGTTCATGAATATAATCATTATCATACTTCTATCAGTTTTTGTGGATGATTTAATACTACTTATCACACATAATTTCATTTCCAGACAAGATGCCAAAGCATAAAACTATGTTCACGCACTTTTATGTGAATTCACAATGAAGAAAACTTGCGTGAAGGAAGAAAACTAGCGTGAAGAAACAAAAGAAAAGAGGAAAGATAAGTGACACTTACTAAAACGCGCACAAGAGTGCAATGAATAAGAGACAGCAGAAGCGAGGAACAAAAAGCAAACATTAATGAAGCAGTGCAACTCAGAGTGTCTTTACTCAGATACTGTAAATCAGATAATCAACATCAAACCCAAAATGCACACAATAGTGACACAGCTGGCCAATATACGTAACAATGAATGCGTTCTGTTACAATAACATGAGTAAATACAATGAACGTCCAAAAATACTCATCAGAAAAATGAACAAGACATGCAAATTCTGCTCCACAAAAAATTTTAAAGGCAGTATGTGCTGTATGAGTGGTAAAGCCAAATGTTCAAGTGCTATTTTTGTGAGCGTCTATGCAAAGAGGTACAAGGCAGTGAAACTACCGCTAGTCGGTAAATGGTAGGATGTCCACGACTGTTCACAGAATGGGGATTTTAGAGGCTTGTCTACTCTTAAAGTAGGATAGATGGTGATCTGTGCCACCTCTGCTGAAACAGTAGGATGCTGGTGTACGCACAAGCCTTTTGGAGCATACTGTTCATAGTATATTATCGAGTATGGAGCTCCGCAGCAGAAAACCTCGGTGTGTTCACATGTTTAGCCAATGACACCGTCAATCATGATTGCAATGGGCAAGGCACCAACCAGATTCGTCTCTCGATCAATGAAACATGTCGATTCTTTGGGTGAGTCACATTTTGGTACACTAGGTCGATGGTTGTCTCTATGAAGGCCGTCGGCTCGAGACATGCAACACGCCACGAGTGCAGGCTGGTGGGAGCAGTATTACGCTATGGGAGACATTCTCCAGCACTTGCTTGAGCCCTGCAGCAGTAATCGGAGACACACTGACAGCTGTGAACCACCTGAGTCCCTTCATACTTGATATCTTACCCGATGTTTACATCATCTTCCAGCAGTATAACTGTCCATGTCTCAGAGCCAGACCCGTGCTACAGTAGCTTAATGAGCATTATAGTGGACTCATGTTGATGTCTCAGCGACCAAATTTGCCTGATGTAAGTCCTATGAAATCCTCCTGGACGCCGTCATCGCATACAAAAATCAGTGGCTCAATATTTATACTAATTACATGACCTGTGCACAGACATCTAATGCCACAACCTCCACAAACCTAACAACAAATCGCCAGATCCGTGATATGCAGAATCGGTTATATATTTCGTTCCAAAGATGGGCAAACAAGTTATTATGTAGGCGATCATAATGTTTCGACTTATCAGTGTATCTGCTATCTAGGAACAGCTCCGATGTTAGCATTGTAATGCATTACAAAGACTACTGCAAGATATTGAAGCAAGTAATCCAGAAATCTAAGCAGCATTATCACGAGAAAAAGATAATCACATCAGGCCACAAAATAAAAGCTGCATGGTATATAGTGAAGACAGAGACAGGTGGGGTCAGAAAGGAAGAGGAACAGATAGCTCTAAAAGTAAATGAGGCATTGGTAACAAGTGGTTGTAGTGCTGCAAACCTTTTAAACACATACTTCGTTCTTACCAGTAAATGACACTCATTTCTCAAAAAGAAGTAGCACCCATTATAAAATTCTTAAAATTAAATTATTCTAGTAGTTATGATAACATATCAGTGAAGTTAATCAAAGATTCAGATTCAGATTCTTTATTAGTCATTCAGCATTATTACATGCAATAGACTTCGTCAGTTCATTTAACCTATTAATTTTATAAAATAAATTTTTACATATTTAAGTTGATATTGGGCATTTCTAAAAATTCTTCTAATGAATAGAATGGATTAGTTAACAAGAAGTTATGAACATTGTCTTTAAATAATTTGTCAGGCTTGATTGACCCATTTTTAGACAATTTGTTATATATTTTAATTGCCATATACTTATGACTATTGTTAGTTTTAGCTAATCTATTTTGTGGCAACAGCAGAGAAGTACATGTTCTTGTATAGTAGCCATGCCTTTCATTTGTTACACTTAAATTAGGTAGTTCAGCAAGTATGTGGTTAACACTGTCAAGAATATATAAATTAATTACTGTTAAAATTCTATATTTAATGAACAATGGTTTACAATGTGTTCTATTATCTACCTTAGCCATTACTCTGATTGCTTTCTTTTGGATCACCATAATTTCATTTATTTTTCTGCTGTTTCCCCAGAGTATTAACCCATACCTTAAAACAGATTGAAAAAAGGCAAAGTGTGCTGTCCTTACGCATTCAAATGTCACACAACACATCAGTCTCTTCAACAAATATATAACTCTTGACAACCTAACCACTATGCGATCAACATGAGAGTTCCATGTTAGACTGTTGTCAAGTACAATACCTAACAACTTTGCCTTTTGTTTTTCTATTTTTGTAGTCTTTGATAGACTGAACCACATATTCTGGGTCTTTTCCTCATTTAATAGCAGACCATTGGCATTAAACCATGATGTTGCATTTTCTTTTGCCAATTTCATATCACTTACAACGTTATCAAGTACATGGTTTACAGATAGAAAAGTTGTGTCATCTGCATACGTATATGTCTTTACATCTATATTTCCTGGTAAGTCATTTATGTGTACAAGGAAAAGAAGTGGTCCCAATTTAGATCCCTGTGGCACACCATGATGAACCTCGAGTATGTTTGACAGATGACTTCCTGAACTCACCACCTGCTTCCTTTTATTGAGGTATGATTTGATGAGTTTTAAACTTTTATCACATAATCCATAGTCCTCAAGTTTAGAGAGCAGAAGTGAGTGGTCAACACAGTCAAAAGCTTTGCTCAGATCACATAAGGTTACCTGTGTGTGCACATGGTCCTCAAATGCTGCTAGAATGTCTCTGACTAAGAGCTCTATGGCATGTATAGCTGACCTTCCTTTTCTGTAACCAAACTGTGATGCACTTAACATACCATTTAATTCTAGGTACTCATACATCTGCTTATATATTATGCCTTCAAAGACTTTTCCTAGTACTGGAATTAGTGAAATTGGTATGTAGTTTGCAGGATCTGATTTGACACCCTTCTTAAAGACTGGAGTTACCTTGGATAGTTTGAGAGGATCAGGAAAAAACCCTTCTATGAGACACAGGTATATAGAATATGTTAATGGTGCTACAATGTAATGTATGATTTCTTTCAATAGATTGTTTGACATATTAAAAATATCTGTACTGTATGAATTTTTCATTTCTTTGACTATTTTAAGAACTTCATGTTGGCATACCTCTTTGAAGTGTTTCAATGATGATCTGGCCCTATTATCATTTAGGTTTGCTCTCTTCAGATAATCTATACATGTTACATTAGGTTTACTGATCAGCTTTTTGATATCATCAGCACAGCTTACAAAATATTTATTGAATGTATCTGCTGGTATTGGGACTGTCTTGTCAAAGTTTCTGACTTCGCCTTTAACAGTATTAATTACTGACCAGGCTGTTTTGCATTGGTTTCTACTATTTTTTATGAAATTTGTGTTGTATCTTAGTTTCGCCAATTGCAACTCTTTCTTATACAGTTTCTTAGTGATTTTTTCGAGATCCTTAATTTCATTAGAATTGTTTACTTTGGCAAGGCGCTTCAACAGCAGTAGCTTATTTTTTAGATTCTCCAGTTCTTTGATGTACCAAAATTTACCCTTTCTTGTTTTATGGTATTTCTTTTGAACAAGATGGGCTTTTAAAATACCTGTTAAGTAATTGTGGAATGTTTCATAAACTGTTTGGGCGCTGGAATCACAGTTTTGAAATAATTTGTCCCAGTTTGTTATGCTCAGCTGGTGTGTTAGTTTTATGAGATTGTGTTTTGTTAATATTAAGGTATTAGATTTTGTTAACTTTTGTGCAGCCTTGCTCTCATCCCCTTTTATAAAATGTCTTAACTCTACTGTTAACATGGAGTGGTCTGAGAAAACAAATTCCTTTACCTTGGTGGAGTACATATCACGTGCACAGTTGACAAAAGCATTATCCAAGCACGCTTGTAGTCTTGTTGGTTCTGAATTTACATGATGAAAGTTGTGCTGCCTTAGCATATTCAGTAACTTATTTACACTGGGTTTGTTACAGGTTACATCAAAGCTTGAATTAAAGTCTCCCCCAATTACAGTTACATACTGTTTCCATTTCGTTATGTAGCAGAATACACTGTCTAAATTATCTAAAAAAGTTTTATCATCTGAGTCAGGGGAATGGTAGATACATACTATGATAAGTTTCATTATATCACATATGATCCTGGTAGTTTCAAAGTGTTTCTCTACACATGCCCAACTAAGATCTAGTCCTCTACACTCTATTTCATTTGAAACATAGATAACAGTACCACCATTACGGTACTGAGATCTGCAAAAACTGTTTCCATATTTATAACCTTCTGGTACATAGTATTGTATTTGTTCTGTTTTAAGCCAATGTTCTGATAGACATAAGAAAGAATACTTATTCTGTGGCAATGACTCCTCCAGAATTTCAACTTTATTTTCAAGAACCTGAATGTTTAAAAATAGGATGTTGTTGTGACTTATCTGTGAGTTAGCAGGCTGGTTTTTCACATTTTTATTTTCTTCTTGGCTTGAAACCATAAAAAATTATCACTGAATGACACAGATGTATTCTTCCTTTGGCTCCTCCTTAAGCGTTGCTGCTCCAGTCGTTGTTGGTTCTGCTGCTGTTGCTGCTTCTGCTGATAATGATGGTGCTGCTGCTGTTTCACTTATTTCTGGTGTTTGTTGTTCCATAACTGCTGTGCCTTTCTGTGAATTATTAACATTTGGAGTGTTCACTTGCATTAATAAAATTTCACATTTGTCTTGGAGAGATGTAGCTTCACTGGCAGCTGATTTCACATTGGAGTCTACAGGATACACACACTTCCTGTCCATGAGAGGTATGACTTTTCTATCATCACACTGCACATTTGAGATTTTATTTACAAGTTCTAAAATTTTTGTTACTATTACGTTTTTTCCAAGTACATTTAGATGGGAACCATGTGTTGTGTGAAATCTTTTCCCTAAATTGCTGATGTTCACAAATGTTACATTTTCAAACCGCTTGCAAATATTTTGCATCTCTTTACTTGCAGTTTCAATTTCTTTATTTACACAGGACCATTCTATCAAGTCGTAACGGTGTGGCACTGAAAAAAACAATAACATTTGTTCCTCTCAGCTCATACAGTTTTCTTTTTAGCGAGATTAAGAGATCGTTTTTTTCGTTCCTAGCTATATCATTTGATCCCGCCAGGAAGATGGGAAAGTCCTTTTTGCTCAATGAGGAAATTTTTTCTTGACTCATTGACGTAGCAGCACTGAATTTTGCTCCTGGTTTTATTGTACAGTTAAAACTAAAATTCTGACTACTTGTACGCCGAAATTCAGCGGCTGTATTTCGTCCTTGGCTGTCGGCATACAGTTCAATTTTACCGGTACTTGCTGTTCCGAGATTACCCGTTTTCTGCCAATCTTTGCAGTAATCGAAGTCTTGTTTGGCACTATTTATTATGTCTTTTTTGCTAACACATGTCGATATTGTCTCAGTAGAGCAGCTTAGAGGTGGAAGATTTTTCGTGAGCATTTTCGCATATGATCTTTTACTTAACTGCTGCTGAAATATTCCATGTTTTACCTTATTCACAAAGTCGTTTGGTTTTCCACATGGTACACTCGCACTGTTAACTTCACTTTCACAATCCGTAGTCGAAAGAGCTTGAAAGTAATTTTCGTTCACTATATTTATGTTTCTTTTGACGTTTTCTGTATCTTGTATTATCTGTTTGCGTCTTTTGTACTTCACTTCCGTCCAATTCTCCGACATATTCGTATTTTCATGGCGTGAGTTTTTCATGTTCCGTTCACTTTTTTCTTCTTTAAGTTTATTGATATCCATCTTCAAGGAACTGATAATAAATTGTAAACTAGACACCCGTTCGCTGAGTTTTGTAATTTCATCCTTACAACTGTCACAATTTTTCTTTTTCACGGCAAAATTCACACTTTTTCTCGTACACGCACAACGAATTTTTACACTTGCCGCCATCATTTGAATTCTATCTCAAATTATTTATGTAATCAATCTCTTATAAGCGGATTAATTCCAGACTGGCTAAAATAGGCTGAAATTAAGCCTGTTTACAAGAAGGTGACTTCTCTTGAATCTCAGATGAAGCTTTCTTTGTTTACAAAGTAATTTTGTAACACAGTTATTAAACCACGGTGGGTCTTTCCCATCCCCGTGTTCGGAACATAATTATCAAGACATACTGAACGATGCTTTTGGTTTTGTTTTTGATTTGTCCTACACATCTTCGTCCTTATCAAGTAATATTTCATGATGACTACTCAGATACTGCGTAATTAGTGTTCTGTCACCATTGTTAAGCAAAAATATCTTCTACCGTACTTAACATTCCTTATCATAGTTGCTATCACAGCCTTGTGATCACTGCTATTTATTTATTTACTCATTCATCCATAGACGAATTTCTTTGTACGGATGGATGTCGTCATTACACACACACACACACACACACACACACACACACACACAATTCCCAGTCCCTAAGCTTACACACTACTTAACCTAAATTAACCTAAGGAGAAACACACACACCCATGCCTGAGGCAGGACTCGAACCTCCGCCGGCACCAGCCGCACAGTCCATGAATGCAGTGCCTTAGACCGTCTTTTTTTTATTTTTTTTTTATTTGGTCCATCGTTTCCGTTCAAGTTCGTTTGTTGATCCTTGATCCTTCGTCTCAGTTTTTTATTACAGCTCTCTAACCGAACATGCTGAGCTACCGTGCTGGACCGCTCGGTCAATTCCGCGCGGCAACACATTTTACACACGGGCTATGCACAAGATCTCGTTGCCAATCAATAATCATAGAATACCATTTCACAGAGGTCTAATGCACTCGGCACAAAATATCGTATGCACGACTATACATACTGGAAAAATACTTTTTACACATGTCTCCAACACTTCCCATAAGTCTTCTTTGTTGGTACTTCTTGGAATCTTCATGCCTAAGTATTGATTAACTTCCCCTGAGTCGTGCATATTAAATTCACACTGTAACTGTTTTTTTTTTCTTTTTTCTTTTTTAAAGGTCAATTTTATTTTCACTATTGCTCAAAATAAAAAGATCATCAGCTCACATGACCATGACCGCAATTTCCTCCTTGCTCCTTCCATAAAATATCCCTGGATTTGCTTTTTACTGTAACATGCCCATTTCATCAAACTTTTATGTAAATATTTGTCCCAACCATGGCCACTCTACTTTATACCAAACATTCCTTTCTTCAGACACAAAATGTTCCTTTTCCCTTGATACGATCTTTTAACTTCATTAGGTGGTATCACGTATGCTTACTCTTCCAGCTTTCCATTCAGGTAGGCTGTTTCCACATCAATTTGATGCATCAATATGTCTTCCCTTTCTGCTAGAGCTGAAAGTTCACTGGTGGTGAGAAATTCTCGTTATTGTCTATGGTATTCCTTCTTTTTGACATTATCCTTTAACTACCATTCTAGCCTTGAATTTTGGTATCGCACTCTCAGGACTTTTAATATTGAATGCCCATCTTGTTCTTAGTGGCTTTTTATTTTCAGACATGTCAACTCATTCATACGTATCATTGTCCAAATATGATTGTAATTCTTTTTTCAATAGCCGCTTTCCAACTTTTAGCATTGGTACTTACCAAGAAAAGTGGCCGCAGACTTTTCAGTAGTTGCAGGGGCAACAGTCTGGATGAGTGATCTGGCCTTGCTACACTAACCAAAATGGCATTGCTGTGCTGGTACTGCGAACGGCTGAAGGCAAGGGGAAACTACAGCCGTAATTTTTCCCGAGGGCATGCAGCTTTACTGTATGGTTAAATGATGATGGAGTCCTCTTGGGTAAAATATTCCGGAGGTAAAATAGTCCCCCATTCGGATCTCCGGGAGGGGACTACTCAGGAGGACGTCATTATCAGGAGAAAGAAAACTGGCGTTCTATGGATTGGAGCATAGAATGTCAGATCCCTTAATCGGGCAGGTTGGTTAGAAAATTTAAAGAGGGAAATGGATAGGTTAAAGTTAGATATAGTGGGAATTAGTGAAGTTTGGTGGCAGGAGGAACAAGATTTTTGGTCAGTTGAATACAGGGTTATAAATACAAAATCAAGTAGGGGTAATGCAGGAGTAGGTTTAATAATGAATAAAAAAATAGGAGTGCGGGTAAGCTACTACAAACAGCATAGTGAACACATTATTGTAGCCAAGATAGACATGAAGCCCACACCTACTACAGTAGTAGAAGTTTATATGCCAACTAGCTCTGCAGATGATGAAGAAATTGATGAAATGTATGATGAGATAAAAGAAATTATTCAGGTAGTGAAGGGAGATGAAAATTTAATAGTCATGGCTGACTGGAATTCGAGAGTAGGAAAAGGGAGAGAAGGAAACATAGTAGGTAAATAAGGATTGGGGCTAAGAAATGAAAGAGGAAGCCGTCTGGTAGAATTTTGCACAGAGCATAACTAACATAACATAACACTTGGTTCAAGAACCATGAAAGAAGGTTGTATACATGGAAGAATCCTGGAGATACTAGAAGGTATCAGATAGATTATATAATGGTGAGACAGAGATTTAGGATCCAGGTTTTAAATTGTTTTAAATTGTTAGACATTTCCAGGGGCAGATGTGGACTCTGACCACAATCTATTGGTTATGAACCGTAGATTAAAACTGAAGAAACTGCAAAACGGTGGGAATTTAAGGAGATGGGACCTGGATAAACTGACTAAACCAGAGGTTGTACAGAGTTTCAGGGAGAGCATAAGGGAACATTTGACAGGAATGGGAGAAAGAAATGGGTAGCTCTGAGGGATGAAGTAGTGAAGGCAGCAGAGGATCAAGTAGGTAAAAAGATGAGGGCTAGTAGAAATCCTTGCGTAACAGAAGAAATATTGAATTTAAATGATGGAAGGAGAAAATATCAAAATGCAGTAAATGGTGCATGCAAAAAGGAATACTAACGTTTCAAAAATGAGATCGACAGGAAGTGCAAAATGGCTAAGCAGAGATGGCTAGAGGACAAATGTAAGGGTGTAGAGGCGTGTATCAGTAAGGGTAAGATAGGTACTGCCTACAGGAAAATTAAAGAGACCTATGGAGAAAAGAGAACCACTTATATGAATATCAAAAGCTCAGGTGGGAACCCAGTTCTAAACAAAGAAGGGAAAGCAGAAAGGTGGAAGGAGTAATTAGAGGATCTATACAGGGGCGATGTACTTGAGGACAATATTGTGGAAATGGAAGAGGATGTAGATAAAGATGAAATGGGAGATACGATACTGCGTGAAGAGCTTGACAGAGCACTGATGGACCTGAGTCGAAACAAGGCCCTGGGAGTAGACAAAATTCCATTAGAACTACTGACGGGCTTGGGAGAGCCGGTCCTGACAAGACTCTACCATCTGGTGAGCAAGTTGTATGAGACAGACGAAATACCCTCAGACTTCAAGAAGAATATAATAATTCCAATCCCAAAGAAAGCAGGTGTTGCCAGATGTAAAAATTACTGAACTATCAGTTTAATAAGTCACAGCTGCAAAATACTAACGCGTATTCTTTACAGATGAATGGAAAAACTGGTAGTAGTTTGGATTCCATAGAAATGTTGGAACACGTGAGTCAATACCGACCCTACAACTTATGTTAGAAGAAAGATTAAGGAAAGGGAAACCTACATCTCTAGCATTTGTAGACTTAGAGAAAACATTTGACAATGTTGACTGCAATACTCTCTTTCAAATTCTAAAGGTGGCAGGGGTAAAATACAGGGAACGAAAGGCTATTTACAATTTGTACAGAAACCAGATGGCAGTTATGAGTCGAGGGGCATGAAAGGGAAGCAGTGGTTGGGAAGGGAGTGAGACAGGGTTGTAGCCTCTCCCTGATGTTATTCAATCTGTATATTGAGCAAATAGTAAAGGAAACAAAAGAAAAATTCAGAGTAGGTATTAAAATCCATGGAGAAGAAATAAAAACTTTGAGGTTCGCCGATGATATTGTAATTCTGTCAGAGACATCAAAGGACTTGGAAGAACAGTTGAACGGAATGGACAGTGTCTTGAAAGGAGGATATAAGATGAACAACAACGAAAGAAAAATGAGGATAATGGAATGTAGTCAAATTAAGTCGGGTGATGCTGAGGGAATTAGATTAGGAAATGAGACACTTAAAGTAGTAAATGAGTTTTGCTATTTGGGGAGCAAAATAACTGATGATGGTCGAAGTAGAGAGGATATAAAATATAGAATAGCAATGGCAATTAAAGCGTTTCTGAAAAAGAGAATTTTGTTAACATCGAGTAAAGATTTAAGTGTCAGGAAGTCGTTTCTGAAAGTATTTGTATGGAGTGTAGCCACGTATGGAAGCGAAACATGGACGATAAATAGTTCGGACAAAAAGAGAATAGAAGCTTTCGAAATGTGGTGCTACAGAAGAATGCTCAAGATTAGATGGGTAGATCACATGACTAATGACGAGGTATGGAATAGGATTGGGGAGAAGAGGAGTTTATCGGACAACTTGACTAGAAGAAGGGACCGGTTGGTAGGACATGTTCTGAGACATCAAGGGATCACAAATTTAGCATTGGAGGGCAGCGTGGAAGGTAAAAATTGTAGAGGTAGACCAAGAGATGAATACACTAAGCATATTCAGAAGGATGTAGGTTATAGTAGGTACTGGGAGATGAAGAAGCTCGTACAGAATAGAGTAGCATGGAGAGCTGCATCAAACCAGTCTCAGGACTGAAGACCACAACAACAACAACAACAACAACAACTTACTAAGGCTTCATCAGTTGTGGAGGGTTCACTGTTGAAGGTTTGGGTAACACACATTTCGTACTCTGGATGTTGTTTTGGTTTTGCTACTGCTTATTATCTTCTTATTCACAGCATTACAAAATTTGGGTCCTTTTGAATGCTTACAGTAACCAATAAAAATATATTTCTGAGATTTTGCATCTCATTTACCTCTTAATGGTTTTGGAATCTGAACCACGGCTTGACACGTAAAGACTTTTAAGTCTGTTAGGTCTGGTTTCTTCCCTATCCATACTTCACAAGTCGCCTTGTTTCTCACTGCTTTAGTAGGTAAGTTACTTAAGTACACCACATTTGACATGGCCTTTGCTCCCCAAAAACAATTAGGTAGCTCAGCATACTTCTTGCCTTCTCTACAGTGGTTCTCTTAGGACATTCTGCAACTTCATTCTGAGAAGGGCTACAGCAAATGGTAGTCTGATGCCTGATACCCATTTCAAATGGTTCAAATGGCTCTGAGCACTATGGGACTTAACATCTGTGGTCATCAGTCCCCTAGAACTTAGAACTACTTAAACCTAACTAACCTAAGGACATCACACACATCCATGCCCGAGGCAGGATTCGAACCTGCGACCGCAGCAGTCGCGCGGTTCCGGACTGAGTGCCTAGAACCACTAGACCACCACGGCTGGCTTTACCCATTTCATTTAGCTACTCCTTGAGCTGTCTGTTCGCATATTCTGACCCCTTGTCTGATCTAATAATTTTAATTTTCTTCCCAATATTATGAGAAGGAAAGTTGCTACTCACAAATATAGCAGAGTCGAGACAGGCACAACAAGAAGACTCTCACAATTAGATCTTTTGGCCACACACACACACACACACACACACACACACACACACACACACACACGACTGCAGTCTCAGGCAAGTGAAACCACAATCCATCCTGGATTTTCCATTGTTTAATTTTCTTCCCGATTTGTCTTTTGATCACTTTGCGATAAACAGCAAATACATCATTCAATTGATCCTTCATACTTACAAAGAAAACATGAATGTATCTATAAAAGTTATCTGTGACCATCAGGAAATAGTAGTTACCTCTTAAGGATTTATTTTCCATAGATCCACAGAGATCTGTGTGAATGAGTTGCAAGACCTCTGCAGATCTGCTTTCACTTGATTTTAATGGCAGTCTGGCCTGCTACATATGCAAATACACCTCATACTGCACATTATTGTTTCCATAAAAATTCCATCCCAGTTGCCATATTCTTCAATAAGGCCATACTTTTTCTGTTCAAATGTCCAAGTCTCGTATGCCACAAGAAACCTATTGCACCATAAACGGGGTGATTTCTAGAATGAGAAACATCCCCCAGGCTGTGGCTAGGCCATGTCTCCGCAATATCCTTTCTTTCAGGAGTGCTAGTTCTGCAAGTTTCGCAGGAGAGCTTCTGTAAAGTTTGGAAGGTAGGAGACGAGGTACTGGCAGAAGTAAAGCTGTGAGTGCCGGATGTGAGTCGTGCTTCGGTAGCTCAGTTGGTAGAGCACTTGCCCGCGAAAGGCAAAGGTCCCGAGTTCAAGTCTCATCGGGCACACAGTTTTAATCTGCCAGGAAGTTTCATATCGGGGTGATTTCTAGTTTCAGCAATATCTTGAATGATATTTAATTTGTAAATACCTCTTACATTAGTTGCAGTAACAACAATATCACCACAAGAGTTGATTATTTTGGCTCCCACTATATAAAAGATGACCTAGTTACCCTTATTTACTATTCTGCTTACTGACAGCAAATTAGCTGTAATATTCTTCACAGTGTACATCATGGGCAGTAACAATTTGTTTTTCCCATTCACTGGCAGATTAAGATCAACTTTTCCTGTGAGGTCACACTTTAACGTAGACCCATCAACTTTGGAAATTCCAGTGTCAGTCCTTGAGTGAACATCATACAAAACTGATGCAGCTTTAATAATGTGTACAGATGCTCTTGAATCTAGAAATCGTTTTGCATGTTTGTAACTCACTTCACTAAAAGAATAAAAAGCAGAAAGTACCTTACCATTATGGGTAATTTTTCTCTCAGTAATACTAGAGTTAACGTGCTTCTTGTCTTTAATATTCAACCTTCCATTACACTATGATGAAAAATGTCCAATCTTCTGGCATCTGAAACATTTTATTGGTTTCTTCTTTGTGTATTTATAGTATAAAGCCAATGCTGTTTCTATTGGGAGCATAAGAATCTGGCTCATTTTTTGCGCCCTGTCGAATCCTTACCTTCACACTATCAGCTGTAATTGGTACTTCTGAACTTTCCAAACCCCTAGTCCTAAGTGAATATTTCTGTGGTAGACCAGCTAACAATTAAATGTCGATCCATTCTTTTGTACTTTCAAAAACAATATTCCTCAAATAGTTTGAGACAGAAATTATTTTGTTCACGATTTTGTCCAAACTTTTGCATTTCTTCAATGTTGTTGTTATCAGCCCACAAAGCAATCTTACATTTCTAGTTAAATTTCCATCTTCAAATGCGTTTTGCAGTGTGTCCTGTACCTCCTTTGCTAATGTAACATTTTCTCTGTGAACATAATTTACTGAATCAATCACTATATACAAGAAAAATCTCAAAAAAGCTCAGTATGGAAAACTGAAAACCTATTTCTCTCTCAATGGGAAATAATGCAGAACTGTTAATAATGCTGAGAACAAGAAATTTAAGGAAACTGTACGCTATTTGAAAGCTGTGAGAAGTTTACTGTACTTATGACAGACTTCCAGACCAGACAGTGCATTTGCCACAAATTCTGTAAGCAAGTTTTGTAATGATCCAAGGTAAAACACAGGATGGCAATCAAGAGGATATTCAGACACTTAAAGGGAACTACTGATTAGTAGCTGAAGTATTCTAAACAGGGAAATGTAAATTTACAAGGGTACAGTGATGCAGACTGTAAGCTGGAAAGCAGACACTCCATCACTGGAAGTTCCTTCAAACTAATGGGAGGATTGATATCCTGGTCATGTAAGAGACAGAGGACAGTTGCTTTGACCAATGTGGAGCTGCATATATATGACCTCATCCTTCACTATCCAAGATGTTCAGTGCATTAGGACACTGATGGGTGAAATAGAATCTCTTACAAAAATAAAACTAACTGTTTGTGATAATATGGTAGCTATTAAACTTGTCAACAATAATGTAACCAGTGTAAGATCCAAACATACTGACATAAAGCATCACTTCATAACAGATCACCCAATGGAGGGAAATATTGCCAGCAATTTTCCATGCACAGAGAAGAAATGTTATCAGATCTCCTAACCAAAGCCCCTCAATAAGGACATCTCTCACCTTTGATGGGCCGTGTTCAGTATCTGACAAATATTTGTTTAAGAGGGAGTGTTGGAGAAATGTGAACAAAGTATTTTTCCAGTGTGTATATTTGTGCATATGATACATTGAACTGAGTGCATTAAACTTCAGTTAAATGTTATTCTATGGTTATTGATTGGCAATGAGGTCTTGTGCATAGCCTACTGTAAAATGCTTTATTAAAGTATAAGGTTTTCTTTGTCCCTAAACAATTTTTTATAACATTTTTCCTGTGCTAAACTAAAGAATCCAACAGAAAGAGCCTGCTTCAAACAAGACAAATGAACCATAAGACCCCTCAGATAATACACCTTAGTTTTGTATTGCACAGAGTAAATTACAAACTACAGTGTATTTTGTTGCTTAAAAGCATATCCATCCTCTATGTCTGCTTTGTAATTGATCAACCTGATTAGTTATGTGTAACAATTTTATGTTGCATGAACTCTTTAATGGAGTAAAAACTATTTTTAGTAAATTTTCTTTAAGATATATTTTAGACTTATAGAGGTCCTTTATGTTTTTGATATCTTTTGGCAGCTTTTTACATATCTTGAGTCATTGGTAAAACATAGTGGTTTGGGTTTTTGTTCTATTAATTCTATCCAGGTACAAGCAGTCACCGTATCCTGTTTGATAACCAGGTATGGGGCTGTTTGCTGCATATTTCTCAATATCTTTGTGTATAAAAACTGAATTTTGGAATGCACTTTCACTTGGAACTGACAGACTATGCATTGTTTGAATAGCACAATGTAGTGGCCCCTTTTGTAACCCTTGCTCATTATTCTCATGGCTTGTTTTTGCGATATGAACACATTTTGAATATTCTAAGCATTTGCACCCCAGAATATTGTGCCATAACTGACATTAGATTGTATGTGTGCATTATATGTTGCTTTTAGGCAAAAGGTATTTCACTCTGTTGTTAATGTTCCTGAGACATAGCATGCTGTGGTAATTATTTTCCCAAGTATAATGATAAACAGTAACTGACCATGCACTGGAAAGATATATACCCAATAGAACAGTTCATAACAGCAGGGAACGGCCATGGTATACAACCACTGTAAACAAACTTCCAAAGGAACAGAGATTATTATATAACAGGTGTAAAACAAAGGGTAGGCCTACAGATAAAGAGATGATGAATGGAATTTGTTTGGTGTCAAGAGAGAAATGCATGGAGACTTCAGAGACCACCGCAGCAAAGTATTGTCAAATGATCTTTCACAAACTCCAAAGAATTTCTGCTCATATTTAAAGGCTGTCAGTGTCACCTAAGTTAGTGCAGTCCCTAGCGGATGAGACAGGAACAGAAATTGAGCGTAGCAAATCAAAAGCTGAAATGCTTAACTCTGTTTTCAAATGTTCCTTTGCAAAGGAAAACCCAAGAGAATTGTCCTAATTTAATCCTTGTACCACTGAAAAGATGAGCAAAATAATTATGTGCCATTGGTCTTAAGAAACAGCTGAAATTGTTCAAGTTGAACAAAGCTCCTGGGCCCAATGGAATCCCAATCAGGTTCTATACTGAATTTGGGGCTGAGCTAGCCCCTCTTGTAACTATAATCTATTGTAGACACTCAAAAAAAATAAGAAGGGTAGGTGAAATGATCAACAAAATTACTGTCCAAAATACTTGACATTCATTTGTCGTAGAATCTTAGAGACGACAAATTTTGAAATGAGCTTTCCAAAAAGATTAGTTAAAATCAACTCATCTAGCCATAGACAGAAATGCTTGTATCACATCTGGCATTAAAAACTCTTCCAAGACTATGAAAAGACTAAACTCTGAAATGAAAACCAATACTGACCCTAATTTAAAAAAAAACATGTTAGTAACTACGAAAAGGTATACAGAAGGGTAATTAATCTAGCAAAAGTATTAAGTAACGATACACTAATAAGGATGTCAGACAGTAAAACAAGGACCACATGGGAAATTGTTAAAAGAGAAATAGTACATATTGCCAATTTATCGTTCAGTGAAGGTGTGTTCCCCGAAAGGCTAAAAATTTCTAAGGTTAAACTATTATTCAAAAATGGGGATATACAAAGGTAGAAAACTATAGACCTATATCCCTCCTTCTATCTTTATCAAAAATTTTTGAAAAAACTGATGAAAATAAGACTCATAAGCTACCTTGACACCTTCAATCTTCTAAATTGTAATCAACATGGTTTTCGTACAGGTTACAGCACAGAAACAGCTATACAGGCCCATACGGAAGAAATTATTAGAAATTTAGACAATAACAAATGTGTGGTAGGAATCAATCTAGATCTTTCCAAGGCCTTCGATACAGTAGATCATCAAATTCTCCTTGACAAACTGGAGGCAATAGGCATCAGAGGAATTGGGAGGAAATGGTTTGAATCCTATCTTCAAGATAGAACTCAGGTTGTGGAACTCACCTCATCTCAGAATAAGCAAAAAATAAAGTGGGTATCTGATGCTAAGGAAGTGGCAGTAGGTGTCCCTCAGGGTAGTGTTCTTGGCCCCCTATTATTCCTAATCTATATAAATGACATTGAAAGACCCAGCAGATCATCAAAAATTATGTTATTTGCAGATGATACAAGCATAATTATAAGTGATGACAGCAAATCCTTATTCACGACAGCTGAAAAGGTTCTGAAGAGTGGTTTTACACTAATAAGTTAACACTCAATTCAAATAAAACAAATTACATACAGTATGGTAAAGTAAATGAGAAGGATGATCACCATTTATCATTGAGTGACCATGAAATAGAGGAAGTCTGGTCTACAAAATTTTTGGGCATGTACATTGATCAGCACTTGAGCTGGAAAGACCATGTCACATACATAACCAAAAAACTCAATTCAGCATGTCTTGCACTGAGAATAATTTCTAGAGTTTGCAGAGCAGAGTGTACAAGATTAGTGTATATGGCTTATTTCGATTCTATTACATCCTATGGAATAACATTCTGGGGTGCAACTAAATGTTGCTTGAGAGAGGTTTTTAAACTACAGGAAAGGGCCATTAGAATTGTTACACACAGCTCCCCACAAACACACTGCAAGCCTTTGTTCATGCAGCTAAACATACTTACAGTACCATCTTTGTACATATAAAAAAGCATACTGCATACAAGAACACACTTGAGTAGTTTACGTGCAAATTCAGATCTTCATGACTACAATACACGTATCTGTAAGAATCTGCATGCAGAAAGAACAAGAAAAACAAAAACTCAACAACATGTGAGCCACTATGGAATAAAGCTTTATAATGCTCTGCCACTCTGCATCAGGGGAACAGAAGATGAAGGAAAATTTAAGTCTGAATTAAAAACATTTATGATAAATAAATGTTTTTATAGCATAGAGGAATATTTTGAATCCTTAAATCACTAACTGATAGTTGTATTGTCAATATCATGTTCTCATTGTCAGTTCTATGTCTCATTTATACTCTTTTTAATTCTAAAATTATGTGTAATATGTGTTTTCCAAAATGTACGAAATATATATAAATCCACCACATACGGTACATGTTAAAGGAGAATGTAAAAGAACAACAGATTAATTCAATGCTTTAATTTTCAACATATTATATAATGTTAATTTTATGTGTTTAAATTCAATGTTTTAATTTTCAACATAATGTTAATTTTGTGTGTTTGATAGAAATTTGTAATATTCTGCTGTGCATATTGTGGACAGTATTATGACAATTCCTATATCATGTATATGATGAAAAGGATGATAAATGAAATGAAATATATTCTGAGCTTAAACGTAATGAGGTATATTGAACAGAATGACCTCCTTCATGCCAACCAACATCAATTCCAAAAACATCAATCATATGAAACCCAATGCACACTTTTCTCACTTGAAATTTGGGATGTCTCTATCCTCTGCACTCTTGTCTGCTAGGTAAGACTTAAACTGTTTATTCACCCCCCCCCCCCCCCCCCTTATTCCAAGTGCTTCAAGTTTACCTAGAAGTATTTCATGATCAACTGTGTCAAATGCTTTACCGAGGTCTACGAAAATGCCTGTTACTTGTTCCTTTTATCTATGGCTTGTAAAACTACTTTTGTAAATTTTGCTGTAGCAGCTTATGTTCCATTTCCAGACATGAAGCTAAATTGTTCTTTGCACAGAAGTTGGTGTTTGTTTAGTTATCCATGAGTCTGTTTTTGAGAATAGTTTCTATTATTTTTGGAAAGGAAGAAAGTAATGCAACTGGTCTATAGTTCTCTGTTTTCTGTATCACCTTTTTTTTATGGGAAGAACTTTTGCATGCTTTAGGTAACTGGGGAAGCAACCTGATGAGAATGACTGATATCTATAAGTCTGTCAGGGGTGTTTTTCTGCTGCTAACATAGTCTTTTAGTAGGCACACTGGAACTTCATCTAGACCTGTGGACATTTTACTCTTTAACATGTATGTACAATCCTACTGATTTCCTCCCCAGTGGTGGGTACCAGCAGGATTGTGTAAGGTACATTGTCATTTATAGGTGTGTATTTTTGGAAGCTTTTGTTGCAGTTTGGTTGCTATATTACTAAAGTACTTGTTTTGAAGGTTGGCTAGGTCCTTAGGGTTATCTATTAAACTATCTTTCTTTCTAATTTTTGTGTTCATCTGCTTCGGCTTTGCGTTACCAGTTTCTTGTTTTACTATATTCCAAATGGCTTTGCTTTTATTGTTTTGAGTTCTGTACGGTCTTATCATTTTGGATTCTTTTTGACTCATGCAGCAGTTTCTGTACATCCTTTTGTATCAGAGGAAGCACTGTACGATGGCTGGGTCACTTTTGCTTTCTTTAATAAAACTGAGATATTTGAGTTTCAGAGGATTTTCTGATACCTTTTTTACCCAGTTCTTTCTACTAGATTCCCCAGCAGAATGAACTATCATAGGAAATGCCTCCTCGTATTTTAATTTGAATATCTTCATGAATTTGTTGAATTTTTCATTTACACGTGTTCCTGAACATACTTTCGACCATGACTGGATGGTGATCTCCATTGCAAATTTGCACCTTTTTGATTTCGAAAACACCCTTCTTTAGCTAAGCACTTTTGTTTGTTTCTTTGTAGATATTTTGAGTTCCATAATTTGACCAAAATGGTCTGATACCCCAAGGTTTTAAACAGCTATCTTACAGCTTTTATAGTTGATATATCTTTTAGAATATGGTCAATAGTTGAGAATAAGTGATTGGTTATTCTTGTGGCATTTATTACCTGTTGTGAGATACCATAACTGTACAGGATCTTATAGAATCTTTTTCTGACTTCATACATTTGCATCATATTGAAATTTAAATCTCCACAAATAATAATATGTCCTTTAGTATCTTGTCCAGCTCTTGTATTAATTTAGTGAAAAAGGTTTTGACATAACCTTTAGGAGACCACAGTTTTTAAGTGTATTTTGCTCTATAAACTCTACTACTGGGAGTTCACAATGTTTATCTTCACTCAGACAAATCAGACACTTCTAACTAAGTCCTCTTTTAACATAACTACATGACATTCCACCCCTCTTTATTGTTTTGCTATACTAACAAGCTAATTCCTAAGAAGGTAAAACTATGAATTCAATTTCAGTTCCTTTGCACCAGTGTTCAGTAATGCGATCAACCAAGATATCTGTGGCTTCCATTTTAACTTCTAATTGTTGCAATTTTGTGTCTTATTGACTGCACATTCTGGTGAAATACTGTTACATAATTGAAGTTACTTACCTTGGGCACTTCTGCTTCCTACCTTCTATTAAAAAATCTGTTAGATGGGAAAGTAGCACTGTCCTCTTTTTACTCACACTCACACATGCTTGCCCTACTGCTGCTGCTAATATTACAGCTGTTGATTTCAGCCCTGCTTGTGGTAATGATGCTGCTCCCATCACCATTGTTCTTCTCCTTTTGTCCACTTCACTGCATCCCAGATCTTCTGTTGCTTGTGATTTTATGTTACTTGCTGTTACTACTGTTGTTGTAGCTGTTGATGCTGACACTGATTCCTCTTCTGCCAATGTTATTTAAGCTGTCCCATTTGCAACTTTTGCTTCTGTGGCATCTGTATGTATGAGGGCAGGCTTATCTTCAATAGCCATTTGCTGGTTGCCTTCCTGACTGCAGCCTCTTTTGTCTGAAGGTTATGTTGTCTCCACTGGAATTGGATCATTTATTTCACTGTTTATGTAAATAGTATGGATTAACTCACCAAATTTTTTACATAAATAGGATTTCCGTTTCTTGTTTAAGAGCTTTCCACGTTTTGTGAAGAACATTATTTCCAAATCAGTTACATAAAGAAAGAAAACATTATCCATCGATCTGCAGATTTTTTGGTAAACCTTCCTACACTCTAACTGATTCAATCAGCTCAAGTCTGTTTGTTGCTAGGAGGTCTAAGACTTTACTATCACTAGTTGGTTCTCTATCTGCTCAAAGTAATTTTCAGATAAGATGTTCAGAATAATGTCACATGAATCCCTGTCTCTGACTGCAATTTTGATAACATAACTCTCCCAATCTTTGCCTGGCAAGTGATTATCTAATATGCTATAATAGCTTGCTACTGGCAATTCTTTTGAAAACTTTAAACTTACAGTATCTGAGACACAGTTAAGGAAATATGTCATACAATAATACATTCACTGAAGGATTACATTCAGGTAACTAATGTATACACACAAGTAAATACCTATACGATACTTTTATTCATAACTTTGGATTACATTGGGGTCACCAATGTGGGATTTGGGTAATGAACAAGACGTTCATGATATGTAATGATACTAATGTTACTGATTCACATAGACAATATTTATTTATACACATTATATGGACAGGTACAACTTAAACACTTGGTGTCTCAGAACACACTGCCCCAGATCCAGAGATACTGTTATTGTAGCGATATTCTTGGGGACGGAAGTCCATAGAACTTGTGTCCCCACAGACTCATTTTCCACAACAACAGATCTAACCTATCCTAACCTAACCATACCTCCTTGGTCTGTGTAGCATGCGAGAGACTGTCAAGGAAATTGTTAGTACTGCCCACAAGTGGCACAAGATTTTTGGGTAGTGCAATGTATTTCCAAAGTTTTGGATGTTCTCAATTTTACTGTACAACCTCTCAGTCTCATTCCTAGATGGTGAGTAATATTTTGCATCAGTATATATAGTCTTACTGATTGTCTAGGGACCGTTTTATGCTGCCTACCGTTTTATGCTGCCTTCTTTAAATAGAACAAAACACTGTAGTTGCTGTGACAGCTTTTTGGACATTTTAAATGCTCACTGTGTCTGGATTATTAAAGATATATTTTAAAAAAATCAAAAACTCATGACTTATAGTGATTTTAGTTAAATATCTAACAAAAATGCACAACTCTCAGTACAGTCTGCTAATCTTGGAACTGGAAATGGAGTGTGCTTCTACAGCATGTGTGTATAGTAGATGCGTTCTATGAAAGAGCAATGAAATTAATTTTCATATCTCTGGCATGAAAGTTTATGCTGGAAACCCAGTCATTAAACTGACCATTTTATGCAAATAACTCATCCAAATCTCATGTACTACAGTGCAGTGAAATATTTTAGATGTTTTGTGTCTTCAAGGGAATGTAGGAACACGACAAAATATTTCATAACTTTTGTATAATAAGTATCCCTTCTAAATGTTGTCACTTGCATTTTCTCTGATGTTTTGGCAGGTATTTGCACTTTTGTTTGCACACTGCGTAGCTCGAGTCAGTCCAAACAAATAATGCTCATCGTGCATTTCAAATGTCACCCAGAGTCAATGGAAGGCAAAAGTTTCTTTCCTGTTACAGTAAAAATGATTTTTTAAGCAGAAGCTTATGTGCCTATTCAATAGAGCGATCCAAAATTAGTTAAGTACAATATTTGTTATATCTAGGCATATATGAATTGAAAGGTACAGTAAAACATGAAGCATAACAAGTATTCCAACAGCAACAGAGCAGTGCACTGCATCACATGATGGTAGTGGGTCAGGGTGGTGCTGTTGCTGTTGGAGTACTGTTTTACTGCCCCTGTTAACACAAATTGACCAAATGAATATTGTACAAGACTAATTTGAGTCCACTCTAATGATGATCACCATTGCTTGAAGGACGTGATGAGCAATATGCATTTGGGCTGACTCCATCTACACATAGCAAAACCAAAATTACAAATATTTGCTGAAGCACCAGAGAATGTAACTGATGACTCTTAGGAGGGACACCCTGTATACATTTGGACTCACTGAGAATATTCCAACTGTACTACTTACTCACTGGGTAAATGACTCCACTGGAAGAATTGAAACAGAGAAGTGGTGGCAGAACTATTCTTTATATGAAATACGTAGTAAATACATAACACATATCCTGCAACAAATGTAATATGCCTTGTTGTAGATGAGCACTTCATATTTTCTTTAATTAGATTTTTAAATATTATAGTGATTCATACATTACAGTATCTTCATGACGGGTAGTTTATAAACTACAAAGTCACAGCAGTAGATGGTTCATACAGCTGCAGAGAGCTTGAACAGTACATGTATCACAGCTTTCAGTACTTACAGTAGCTTGGCAGTGTGAGAAAACACTCGCTACATAAGAAGGTGTCTTGTACGCCGACATATAGATCAAGCGTTACCTGTAGAATAGGTGCCAAACAGTCGCAATTTTTAATTAAAAATATTAATAATAAAACTCATTTTTGTATAGCAAATGATATGGGAAGTATCCAAAATTATGGTATTACTATTACAGTGCAATAAACTTCAAGCTTCACTAAATGAAGTGGGAGGAGTAACTCTATAGTACAAAAAAGAAGCACAAAACAGTACCATATTGTGGAGTAGTTTTTTAGAACACCAAGTCAGTCAGTCAAAGATTAGACATGATCCAGATGAGATCTTATAGTTTTTCATTTTTGACTTAATTTTTTTTTATTCCATATAAGAGGTAAATTCCTGTACATTTCAAGGAGCTCATCTATATTACACCCACAATGAAGGTATCCTTGTGGTTCATTTATTAATGTTAGCTGCCCGCAGTTCTATTAAAAGCCATATATTATCAATTTACAGTATGGTAGTCCTACCAATTGCAAGAAACATCATCAGAAGAACTGCAACACAGAGCAGGTTGTAGACTGTGTAAATGTCTTCTCAAGTATGGCCCAACCACATCTTGCCTCCCTCAGAGAAATGGTTTTGACGAATGTGTCTATATGGCACCAAGGTAACTGCTCATGGTTGAAGCATCTGCTTTGAATTATCAGTGCTAGAGGGATGATGTAAAAAGTGGAAGAGTTAACAAGTGAGTTGTATGTTCCATGGGTGCCTTTGCATGATGTACTGTAATGGATCAGTATACAGAATATTAACTTAATTGGATATTAAATAATTGTGGCAACATGCTAACCATTTACAGATGAATTTATATAACAGAAAACAGTGTTTAGATTAATAACACAACTAAGAATGCAACACTTGTGTATTGAATAAACTACAAGTTTTGGATTGTAATTACTCTGTGTTAGAGAATCACTTTTTCAGATTACTTTCAAATTTACCTTTCCACCCATACAGCATTTAATATCAATGGGTGAATCAATAATCTTGGTAATAGCATTATTCATCCCTTTCTCACTTAAAGTCTGTTTTCATGAAGACTAATGTGTTGTGACTCGCTGATCTTTCAAAGTGCTGCCGCGCAGTTACACGCGTCCTCTACATGCGGCGCTGTCTACAGCTATGCAGCAGCAGCACCACCTAAGTGGCCAGCCAGCCAGTGGCCGCTAGACTTGGACTCAGTTATAATTTGACTGTTTAAGTGTACACACATCTTACTCTGTTTACTTGATCTGTGACTTTCATGTATTGCGTCTTCCTTGAAATATATTTGCTCAACTTGAAGTTATTACAACTGGCGATAAGGTAGTGATTTTTCTTTTCCATCGTTGACCCACATGTTTCCATGGCTGCTTTAGAGCAACTATTGCAAGGTCTCATAGAACAGCAAGTGCTTCTCACAAATGCGATTCGTGATTTCGTCGCGGCATCAAATGCAGGGTGTCTCTCGTCGTTGTCTCTACCTACTTTCCCTCCTTACGATGAGACGGCAGAAGACTGGTCTGATTACAAAAAAGTCTTCGACGGCACTTCTTGGCATTTCATGTCGCGGATGAACGAACATGTAAGTCTCTGTTCCTTTCATGGATTTCACCTCAAATGTATCGGTTGTTGTCACAGTTGGCTCCTTTCAAAGATCCTGCATCTTTGTCCTTTGCTGGAATGTGCTCACTTCTGTCCATCTATTTTCAAAAGCAAACACATGTGGTAGCCTCTTGTGTTGCCTTTTATCACTGTCAAAAACAACCGAATCAATCCTATCGCGCTTGGGCTGCTGAACTTCACGGCCTCAGTTGAAAGTGCCAATTTGTTATTGAAGTTCACAAAGAATCCTACACCCATTCCATGGTATGGAATGCTATTATCTGATCGGTGCCTGACAAAGAAGTTAGACAACATGCCCTTCAGTTGGCAAATCCGACTCTACATGAAGTCCTATCCATCGCTCAGTCTTTTGAAATTTCTCGCGCCGCTGGAGCGCAAATAGAGGCATGGGGCAATGTCGGGGAAATACAACCTCTGTGCGATGTTGACAAAACGTGTGGCGTGTCCCCGCTGGCCGATGTGGCCGCAGTATGCTTCCAAGCACAGCCTCGACCTAACCGTAAACAAACCTCTACGAAACTGCAGCAAAACCCACGGCAACTTCCGTGATGTCCGCGGTGTTTTATAAAACATTCATGAGAAGATTGTCCACAATGTTGGGCCGTGTGTCACAAATGCAAAAAAAAGGGTCATGTGTCATCCATTTGCAAATCTGACTGCATACATTATGTTCATGAACATGACGCTGATTCTGATTCTGTGTTGTCTGTCAAATGTACTTCTTCCCTTTCAGGGAAGTTATTCCTCACTGTCCAAATACTTGGTCAAGATGTTTGCATGCAGGTGGATACTGGTTCTGCTGCCACTATCATCTGTTCTCAGATGTATCTTCAGTTGGGTTCTCCAATCCTGTCACCTGTCACTACGCAATTACGGACTTACAATAAACAGATCTCTCTCTTGGGACAATTTGATGCTGAGGTATCTTACAAATCTGTCATTTGCACTGTTCCCATATTTGTGGTCGACCATAGTAATGCGGAGAATCTTTTTGGTTTCGATGCCTTTCGCGTTTTTGGGTTCTCTATAGGTGACTCTGTCAATATCGTCTCTGATGCTATTCCTTATGCTCAATTGGATTCCTTGTCGACGACATTTTTGTCCCTTTTTTCTCCTGGGTTAGGCCGTGCAAACGACTTTGAAGCTCATATCACACTCAAACCCACTGCTTGGCCTAAGTTTTTTCAGGCTTGGCCCATTCCTGTGGCCCTTCGTGATCAGGTCAAACGGGAGCTGGATCGTCTCACTGCTTCAGGGGTCTTGCTTCCTGTCACTTCCAGTGAGTGGTCCTCTCCTGTCATTGTTGTTGCTACACCAAATGGTGATATTCATTTCTGTGGCGATTTCAAAGCCACTGTAAATGCTCAATGCCTTATCAACACTTACCCTATGCCTTGACCTGAAGAATTGTTCATTAAACTTGCTGGAGGCCAGTATTTTTCTAAACTTGACCTGTGAGAAGTTTATCATCAACTTCCTCTCGATGCTGCTTCCCGGCAGTTTCTGGTCCTTAACACACCTTGCGGCCTCTATCAATACCAACAATTGCCACTCGGGGTTGCCAGCACCCCTGCTCTCTTTCAGCAATTCTTGGAACAATTATTGCTCACTGTCCCTGGGTGTATAAATTACCAGGACAACATTGTTGTCATTGTTGTCACTGGCTCCACCACTGACAAACATCTTCAAAAACTCCGCACACTTTTTCATGTCTTACAGACTGCCGGTCTTAAGTGTAATCTTCAGAAATCAAAATTTTTTCAGGCATCTTTCACGTACTTGGGGTTTCAACTCTCTCAGGATGGAATTCGTCCACTTCAGCAAACTGTTGCTGCCTTCCTCACCGTACATCTGTTAAGGAACTGCAGGCCTTCTTGGGGAAAATAGCATACTATCACAAGTTTTTACCATCTGCTGCTTCGGTGGCTCAGCCGTTGCATCGCCTGTTGCATAAAAATGTGCCTTTTCACTGGTCCGCATAATGCAATGCGGCTTTCCAGAAATTGAAGACTATGCTGAAACAGGCCCCATGCCTGGCTACTTATCAACCTGGACAACATCTTGTTCTTGCCATGGATGCCTCTCAATATGGGGTAGATGCAGTCCTTTCGCACCATTTTTCTGACAACCCATTGCTTATGCCTCCAAAACGCTCATGAATACCCAACAAAAGTATTCTCAAATTTGGCCATTACTTATGCTCTTCATAAGTTTGGTGTTTTTCTCTATCGATCCAAATTTCATCTTGTTATGGATCACAAACCACTTGTTTCCTTGTTTCATCTATCAACGTCACTTCCCAACAAGGCTGCACACCACCTCCAGTGTTGGGCTCTTTACTTGTCTCGTTTCAATTATGAGATTCATTTCTGGCCGACGGCTCAACATGCGAATGCGGATGCACTGTCTTGCCTTCCCATGGGTCCTGATCTGGCGTTCGATAGGGACAAACTTTTGTATTTCCACCTGGATGTTGCCAAGCAGTGGGTTGTGGACGGGTTCCCCATCACCGGGGACCGGCTGGCGTCTGCTGCGGGTTCTGACCCTATCCTCTCCCGGGTTTTAAGCTGTATTCAGAAGGGTTGGCCAGATCATCCATCCGCTAAGACTTCTGATCCGTTGCGGAACTACTACGCTTTGCGTTACCGCCTCACAGCTAGGGATTGTGTACTAAATGAAAGTAATCAGTGTAAGTTAACTTACTAATTTGCCCCTCTTTATCATCATTGTCATCAGATACTAAAGGCAACACCTTGCTGTAGTCACCCTTCTCTCCCCCTGGACATCTTCACCATCTGACAACAGTTACTACATTTCATTCCAATGACAACAATTTGTAATATGAAGTTCTGGACCTGCCTCTTGATTTTTTTCACAGGATTTTTTCTTCTAAGATGTTTGTCATGAACGTGGTATGTCAAATTAGGTGTCCAGTTAATTTAATTTTTCTTTTCTGTGTCATGTTAATTGATGATCTTTTCTCTTTAATTTCTTTTAGTATTTGTTTATTAGTTTTTTTCAGAAAGGATTTTTTGCGGCTTTTTTTTACATATCCACATCTCTATTGCTTCTACAAGCAATTGCTTCTGCAACCTCCTCTCCAAGACATACAATAACAAGAACCACAAAACTAGGTGCATTGAGTTGTTTCAGAAGATCAAAAATGTGTTACTTCCAATTTAAATTCTACTAATTGTGAAGCTCCACTAACTATTTTCACTTGTCAGAAAAATGTTCATTGTCTACAGTTGATAAATTATGAAGTACTACTTTCTACATTTTTTGCTGTGTTGTGAGGCATCTATTAGAACTATGATTCAATCCCTTCATTTTTTAAACAAAGTGTTGTTATTTAGACACTCAAATCCCTTGGAGAGGCCCAAGAAAATACAAACTGATATGGTTTTCTTAACTAATCCTTGCAAGATATGGTGAATGAATATATAGATTTAGACCTAGCTTTAAATAATTTTTCTGATGTGGCATCTACGTGTTTATCTGAACAATGGTGCAAGGAAAATCAATTAAGTCTTATAAATATAAGCAGATTTAAATTAGCAACTCATTACTGCCACAGTTTATGTAAAAATGGTAAGGAAAATGAATTAAGTCTTATAAATGTATGCAAATTTACATTAGCAACTCATTACTGGCATAGTTTACATAAAAATGGTAGAGTATGCATTTATAAAGGACAGGATTACAGTTTAAAACAAAAACAGAAGTGGACCATCTAAATATTGAAAAACGTTTTGAATCATGTGCCACAGAGATAAAAACTGAGAAGAGTAAAAAACTAATTGTCATATCAATATATCACCAGTGGGTAAAATTTTTTAAAAGCGTCATGACAGATGTAGCACTTTCTATAATAATAAAGTGAAATTATTTTTATGTGGGGATTTCAACATTATTATGTTGATTGAAAATGAAGAAAGGAGACAGTTTCTGAGTACCCTAAACAGCTTTAAAGCGGAACCACTCTTTACAGTTATCAGATATAAGTGGGAATATAAAAGACATTTTTGCCCGGAAAAAGTAAATACTTTTATTCAGATGTTAGCAAAGGAAACATGGGAAAATGTATTTTAAAAAACAACCAGTGACTCATACAAAGCTTTCTCGAGAACTTTTAAGTCTCTATTTGAGATGTGTTTTCCAAAAAAGCTTACAAAAATCAGTGTCATGCCAAGGAACAACGTCCACTGGATGTCTCCTGCTGTCAGAGTATCTAGTCAAAGTCTGAAACATCCCAGTCAAATTAAAAAGGACAACAAGGATAAACACTTTAGAGACTATGTTAAGACATATAAGAACATTTATAGCAAGGTGATTAAAAAAGTGAAAACAATACACAATGACAAAGTAATTTTGAGTCAGCAAACACACAAAGATCAGTATAGAATGTAGTACAAAAAAGAAATAAATGAAAATCTTAGAAGTCAAGAGGACATTGTTTTAAATTATGATCATGGTGGGTTACTAAAAAGTCTTATCGTAGTAAGTTACAGAATAGTGGAACTTCTGTCCCAAGTGAAGAAGTGTCAATTCAGTATTGCTATGCCTCACAAATAAGTCAGAAGTTCTAAGAATAAGAAAAACAAGAGGAATAAAATGTCTTCAGGGATTGATGAAGTACCTGGTTCAGTCCTCATAAACTGTGCTGCCATCATATCAAAACCACTATTACACATTATAAATATATCATTATCAGAAGGAGAGTTTCCTCAAAGACTAAAAATTAAAAAAATAAAACCACTGTGTAGAAAGAGTAATACATATGAAGTGGGAAATTATAGTCCAATAGCTTTATTATTTTCAAAAGTAATAGAGACAGCCATGAAACACAGAATTACAAATTTCCTTGAAAAATTCAATCTCTTGTCTGCAAACCAGCACAGTTTTCACAAAGGAATGAGTACAGAGTCAGCTATATCCCATTTCACTGACAGTATCATAATGGGACTAGATAGAAACAACAGTACAATAGGAATAAATCTGGACTTATCGAAGGGTTTTGATACTGTCCAACATGATACCTTGCTAGATACAAGCTGTTGGTATATGATGTGTTGTAAAAAAATGGTTTCAGTCTTATCTCCACAATAGAAGACAGATAGTAGAAATTGTCTCAGCCAACATTAAAAACCAAAGTATTCCTTACAGATCTGATTTTCGGATTGTTCCAATTGGGGTACCACATGGAAGTCTTCCAGGGCCTCTCTGATTTCTAATTTCTGTAAATGACATCAAAATTCCAGTCGGTGGTACTCATATAACCCTGTTTGCTGATGGTACAAATGTTGTTGTAACTGATGTAAACCAAATATTGCCAACATCTGAAACTATAGTTTAGGGATATTTACAAAAATGATTTGAAATGAACAAGTTAACTTTAAATATTTCAAAAACTAATTACTTCCATTACACAAAAACAAAGTCACAAAATGACCTGGACCGCACAATACAAAACAAAGAAGTTAAGAGAGTAGGAGTAACAAAATTTTTATGTGTTCATATAGATGAAAATTGCTAGCAAGTTAAGTTCTGCTTGCTTTGCACTACATGTAATTAGTAATGTGTCTAGTAAACAGTGTAGCAGAACTGTCTACTTTGCTTACATTCACACTGCTGTTATCTACAGCCTCACTTTATGGGGGTCATAACACGTCAAATCTGAAAACCATCTTGACACTACAGAAAGAAGCTATTGGAATAATTACCAACAGTTCAAGGCTAATACCCTCCAAGCAGCTATTTCAACAGCTAAACATTCTACTTTTACAATGCCTCTAAATGCAAAAAAGTGTAATTAACATAAAAAGGAGCATTGAAAATTTAAAAACCAACATGTATCCATGTAAAAAGAGTATACAAGGCTATTGCACAGAAACAAATAAACTTTCAAGGTACAAAACTGTGTAACAAACCTCCAGCACATATAACAGAAATAAAAACTTGTCTACATTTAAGGAAGCAAAGCAAGTTTTTAATGACCAACCACTATTCCAGTGTAAACAAATACCTTCAGCAACCCAGTAGCAAACAATTATACCCAAGTACTACGCTGATACTATATGCCAGAGTCAATGTCACAAGTTTACTACTACTACTACTACTACTACTACTACCTCTACTTTAGATATCATTATCTGTTGAACAACACTCATGAAATCCAAATTATCACTTGATAAGTGCTTTATTATTGCCAACACGGAAAGCTATTGTGTCATAAATTACCAATTCAAAATACTTTGAAAATGGTGTCAGTGGAGAAACAGATTAATAATTTTTGCCATTTTATGTAAAGTTTTTTGAATTGCATATTTCAATCTCTGTCAAAAAAATACCTAGAGTATTATATATCTTAAAGAGGATGATACTTCTTACACGACAACAGCTCTTCAAAACTATATTGGAAATATCATCAGCTACATGGGGTATGAGCTTTTATTTTTGAGAGAGATTATTATTTCTATGATTTCAGATAGGAGGGTAGGTAAGACCCTGATTTTTCTGTTCAGTTCCTTTTGGAAAAAATAGAAGCTAGAGAGATTGTCAATCAAAATTTTAGTTTGTCATTGGCAAAGAGACTACGGCAGTTTAAAACAGGGCATAGAGAAAATAAACATTCATTAAGCAGTGTAACTCATGAACTGGATCATAGGAAGCAAGTCAGGGGTAATCTGTTACAAGCAGTAGAACAATTAGAGGTGCAAACCATGCATGATTCTCCAAAAACTGTAAAAGACAAGACTGATCAGATGAAACATTTAATTGAGCAACAGTAAGATGATCTGTTTTGAGCATTACCCCAAAGTGTTTTCAAGTAAACACAGGAAGAAGAGACAGCCAACATGTTTTGCTGTTACTTAACAGGGACTTGTATTCAACAAAAGTAAACTCAAATAATTCTTTTAAGCCATGGTTTCTAACAGTATATGTTTTAAAACATTTGTAAATTAGCAGCCTATCTGCTACTGAGTGAACAGTATTTTGCAAAACATGAGCACAGCCAACAACAACAAGTGATTTTACTGAGCAGGGTGATGCAGTGGTTAGCACACTTGACTTGCATTCAGGAGTACAGTGGTTCAAACACACATCCGGCCATCCAGATTTAGGGATTCCACGATTTCCTTAAATTATTTCAGGCAAATGCGAGAATGGTTCCATGGAAACGGCATGGCCGATTTCCTTTTCTAATCCAATGGGACTGATGAACTTGCTGTTTGGTCCCCTCCCCAAATCAACCAACCAACCAAGTGATTTATTTAATTTTGCTTGAAGTTTCTGGTAACCATTATGAATTCCATTATGGTTGCTTCCCCAAAACTAGTATTTGCATTGTTTGCAGAAAATGTAGCTACTTTGTCAACTGAACCATATTTTGTGAAAATTTTCTCAATAAAATGAATCTGAGTATCAGCTGTTTCATTTGGAACATCGCTAATATCCAAAATTTTGATCTTTGTGCTGAAACCAGGAATGTGATATTGTACCATTAATGGAATCACTTTTATTGCTTTACATTTTCATGCATCAGTCATAATAAAAGAATATTTAAAAAATATTTTGGTTTTTGCAATCCCTCGAGCACATTAACAACAATTGCTTCAATTTTAGTTGTAGCACAACAATGTTTAGACCTGTCAAACAGTTTATGAACAAAAGAAGAAGAAAAGTCATTTGACTGAAAGCTACAACTGTGAAAGACAGCATGATATGCAAATATATGTTATTCAGCAGCCAGTTTTAATCAGGCATTCCTGTACTGTCTCTCTTAAAAATTGAATTAATCTCCTTGTTACTTCTATATGCCGATGATGCTTCCTTGTACTTCTTGTTTTGGGAGTGATCATTTATGTCATTTTTCTCATCATGACCTATTGAAAATCCTGATCAGCAAACCATACACTCAACTTTATCGTTTATGCCACTTCTTTAAAAATATTATTCCCTTGACGTTTCTTTAAATGAACACTTCCATTTCTTTAAATGAACATTTTCACCAGACACCACACTTTCTGAGTTTAACATTCACATTCACTGACTACTAACAATAGTAAGTAGTAACTTTGTCTTCACAGCTGATGATCTGGTGACTTTCACTCCTAAATCATTACTGTTGTCAATTGTTTCAAAAACTGGTAGACTTGAAGTTTTGTCACTGAGTGAGTGAAATCTGCCAACAATTCACTGTCCTTTCATTCAACTGCTGGCTCTTAAGACAAGTGTGTATATAAGCACTGCTAACAAATGCAGTGTCACTCACATTTATCACAACATTAACTTCCATATGGCTACAGTCCCAAGAGCAGAAATGATTTAAGTGATGATCCTTTATGCCTCATTTGGTTTTATTTGTCTTGAGGAACATAAAGCAGAAGATCGGTGAGTTAAGGCCAGCCAACGGGGTTACACAACACCTGCTTTCCTGCTCAATATATCTCTTACTCTTTCTTTAGGCATAAGCCGAGCTAAACCAAATGCAGTATAAATTGTGAAAATATAATTTCTATAATGTTCTCCTTCTAAGAACTTTACTTTTCACAAACATTTAATTAAATGAGAAGTATTATTGCATGATTTTGTTTCTGATTAAAAACCAGGCCAATTATGTGTCCCAAATGATTTTCTTGGGACACTGGAAGATTTATGTGAAAACTGGGACTGTCCAGACAAAACCAAGACATCTGGTCAGCCTACACCCTAAGTGGTAGCTTATGTCACCTGGGCCATAAACCAGCCCTTTTAGTACCAAATGGTGTAAGTGAGATCCATGACAGAAACAGTCACAGTACAGTAACGGAATTGAGGGACTAACAACAAAAAAGATTATTAATGTCCGTTTTGGCTATGTTAATTTTTGGTTATATTTAAAAAGAAAGATGATGAGACTTACCAAACAAAAGCGCTGGCAGGTCGATAGACACACAAACAAACACAAACATACACACAAAATCTAGCTTTCGCAACCAATGGTTGCCTCGTCAGGAAAGAGGGAAGGAGAGGGAAAGACAAAAGGATTTGGGTTTTAAGGGAGAGGGTAAGGAGTCATTCCAATCCCGGGAGCGGAAAGACTTACCTTAGGGGAAAAAAAGGACAGGTATACACTCGCACACACACACATATCCATCCTCATATACACAGACACCAATTTTAATTTTTGGTTAACTTGATATAAATTACTTGATTGAAGTAAAACTGTATCCAGATGATATTTTAGGTGGAGAAATTGCAAAAAACCCATCACACCTCAATGAAATAATTGAATATCAGAAAATTAAGTAATTCAAAATGATGCATGAAAGCTGTTGCATTTTAACATGTTGGAGAAGTTGGGATTTGTGAAAATGTCAAGACAGTCACATTAATCAATTTTTAAGTTTCAGGTTTCCACACAGCACAAAAACAAAATTTCAAATCAAAATTCAAAATTATGGACATGGACGATGTCAACACCATTAAGACCAATTCACACCTTCCATCACGGCACTGTCACGTCACTGCACTATCATATCGAGGTGTATTCATACCGTCTGTCACATCATGGCACATCAAGTCAATTCAAGTCACATGACCTCGACTTGCATTGCTGTCCTCAACTGTTCTTTTTGCGGGAATTGCAATGTTTGCTAGCTCAACTGTTTTTACACGTGAAGTGCACGTACAAAACACAGTAACTTATATGTGTGTATGCTGCAGCCCACATCTGTACAAAACTGATGTTTATTGGCCTCAAAGGGTTTGCAGCTTCCAGGGAAAACTTGTATATTATAGAAGGGAAACAGAAGTGCAAAACCATACAAAGAAACTGTGTAGGCTGAAAAGATGTCATTATGTGGTACAGAAGGGGGAATTTCACACATTATACAGGGAGCTTGAGTAAGAGGAACCACATTTCATATTTTGGAAAGTGGAAGCATCAGTTTTTAATTTGTTGCATCAAACTACACCCAAAATTACTAAAAGGAACACAGTGTTATGAGTTGCTATCACATCTCATGAAATTTTGGTTGAAGGTTAACTTTAGTTGCTAGTCCAGTACAAATTTTCATGAATTAGTCATATTTTCCTCAATACCTTTCCCTTCAAGATAAAAAGGTTTTCTTTACATGTTGTATTTTGCTTTCTGTAGTTCAAGTGCCTTATTTGCACTGGGTTTAGCTAGTTAAACCACAAATATTGACCATTGATGTTCGCAAAACTTTTCACACCAAGTTCAGAGAGCTGCCTAACAATAAATAGGCCTACCACAAATACATATTAAAAATAAAAATAAAAAAACTTGCAGTGTCTGAAGGTTTCAGTACATTCTGCATATAACACTAAAAATGCCTCACAATATACAAATAAACTCAACCTTCTAATCCGTCTGATTCTACCCACTGTACTTTTTTTCACTTCAAGTTGCAGCCATGTTGCAATCCATTTCATTGTAAAATATTAAATAAGGTATCAGTATCTATAAAAATCCACTTTATAATTGTAGTGGAGGGCAAGTAATTTAGTGTGCTCATGTTGTGCAAATCGGATTGCTGTTTCACTGCTTCAATTACCTGTCATCATTTTAAATTTTAACAAAAGAAATAGCTAAACAAAACAATTTATAGCATATACTGAACAATAAACAACTGAGATTAACCAAAAAAACCACACTGAAAAAAAAAAAAAATACGGAGATCTGCCCATGGCTGTGTATTGGGAGGAAATGATATTGTAGGTCATGTGATCAGCAATGGCTGGATGATGTCAGCTGTCAAAACTTTCTTCCATAGAAACCTTGATGGTGCCATAATGTGACATGACAGAATGGGACAGCCAGTGTGGATGCCGCCATTTGAAATGCATTGCAGAATGTTTTGATGGTAAGTTATGTGATTTATTGTGACATGACGTGACAGCCAGTGTGAATTGGCCTTTACTGGCCAAAACTGAAATGCAAGTAATGTGATGAAATAAATCTGGAAATCAGTTACATGGGTGATCGACATAATAGACAACCGAAAAACGTACGTACATTATTTCTTTGTGCAGTTGCAAAACAGTGGATAGGTCATGTGAACTGTCAAGCTTTATTTTTATGTATGCATCTTAAAGCCAAGACTTCAAGGTAGAGAAACAAGAAGAGGGTGCCAATCAATTATTACTTAAATCTATTTGAATGATTCACAGACTTTTTACATCAGTCTCTGAGTGATTTCAATAAAGAATAAAAAAACAGTTTCATTGGTGAAATTGGGGCAATAACAAGTGATCTAAGTAACAGTTTAGAGGGTAAACCTGATATTATGAATAATGAAGTAAAAAAACTGAAAAACAAAATTCCAAACTTATGTAACCAGGTCACACCACTGAAAACAGAACTTGTAGTAGAACCAGAGCACAAACAATCAGATACATGGTTTCTCCTCGTTGAAAATAACATTATAAATGTAAAATTAAATCAGAAAAAGCCACTGAAAACATCTGTACTGTAAAAAATGTGATTTCGCCCAGGAGATATCCAAAATGTAATTTTTAATGTGGGCAGGTTGGCAGTAGTGGATGATTGTCAACAAACTGCTACAAAAGTCAGAAATGAAATTGCTTGTACCAATGTTGAACCCATAGTGGATGATTGTCAACAAACTGCTACAAAAGTCAGAAATGAAATTGCTTGTACCAATGTTGAACCCATAATTTATGCAAATGTCATTTGAGACTAGGAAATATGTATGTCAAGTACTATTCAAATGAAGATACTGTGTGACTTGTAGACTTACCTGAGAAACAGTCTACCATGTGTTTGATTGCAACTGAGACTACAGGATAATATGTTATGTCAAATGTAAATAACAATGAACCTGCTTATTTAGTTCTGACATATTGGTCACTATTATTGAGAGTCAGTTACACTGTCATTTTTGACAGCATCATCCACATCTTTGCATCATAGTTGCCTTGTTTGGAATATCAGCAGCATTTCCATTGTCATCTAGCAGGATAACAATGGGAGGATCTTTGTAGAGACCATTGCTGTTAGCTTGTTTCTAGTTAGGAACTAGCGTTTTGGATTTTTAAAGCACCCAGCTTGCTTGACAGCAAATTTCATTAGAAGTTTCAGTGGGCTTCACATCACTTATTATTTCACAGGAAGTGTTATTCCATGGTGATAGCATAAAGTTAAATCCCTTCTTGAGTGATGATGATGATGTTTGGTTTGTGGGGCGCTCAACTGCGTGGTTATCAGCGCCCGTACAATTTCTCAACCTTTGCTCAGTCCAATTTCGCCACTTTCCTGGATGATGATGAAATGATGAGGACAACACAAACACCCAGTCATCTCGAGGCAGGTGAAAATCCCTAACCCCGCCGGGAATCGAACCCGGGACCCCGTGCTCGGGAAGCGAGAACGCTACCGCGAGACCACGAGCGGCGGACAACTCCCCCTTCTTGAGTGCTGAGATCGCACCAGTGTCAGTCATTCTTGGCATCATCTTGGTAATGGTGCAATCTGATAATTTAAATTCTGCATTATGTTATTCTTGCAAAAGTCTCTGGTTTTATGTGGTCCTCTTCAATGATGACATTTGTTGCCCTACTGTGGCTGCATCAATCAAGTCTGAGTGTAAGGCTTCCTTCATGACTTACATCGAGGAAGATTCATCCGGCCATAACAGTGTTGATACAGGGTGTTTCAAAAATGACCGGTATATTTGAAACGGCAATAAATACTAAACGAGCAGCGATAGAAATACACCGTTTGTTGCAATATGCTTGGGACAACAGTACATTTTCAGGCAGACAAACTTTCGAAATTACAGTAGTTACAATTTTCAACAACAGATGGCGCTGCGGTCTGGGAAACTCTATAGTACGAAATTTTCCACATATCCACCATGCGTAGCAATAATATGGCGTAGTCTCTGAATGAAATTACCCGAAACCTTTGACAACGTGTCTGGCGGAATGGCTTCACATGCAGATGAGATGTACTGCTTCAGCTGTTCAATTGTTTCTGGATTCTGGTGGTACACCTGGTCTTTCAAGTGTCCCCACAGAAAGAAGTCACAGGGGTTCATGTCTGGCGAATAGGGAGGCCAATCCACGCCGCCTCCTGTATGTTTCGGATAGCCCAAAGCAATCACACGATCATCGAAATATTCATTCAGGAAATTAAAGACGTCGGCCGTGCGATGTGGCCGGGCACCATCTTGCATAAACCACGAGGTGTTCGCAGTGTCGTCTAAGGCAGTTTGTACCGCCACAAATTCACGAAGAATGTCCAGATAGCGTGATGCAGTAATCGTTTAGGATCTGAAAAATGGGCCAATGATTCCTTTGGAAGAAATGGCGGCCCAGACCAGTACTTTTTGAGGATGCAGGGACTATGGGACTGCAACATGGGGCTTTTCGGTTCCCCATATGCGCCAGTTCTGTTTATTGACGAAGCCGTCCAGGTAAAAATAAGCTTCGTCAGTAAACCAAATGCCGCCCACATGCATATCGCCGTCATCAATCCCGTGCACTATATCGTTAGCGAATGTCTCTCGTGCAGCAATGGTAGCAGCGCTGAGGGGTTGCCGCGTTTGAATTTTGTATGGATAGAGGTGTAAACTCTGGCGCATGAGACGATACGTGGACGTTGGCGTCATTTGGACCGCAGCTGCAACACGGCGAACGGAAACCCGAGGCCGCTGTTGGATCACCTGCTGCACTAGCTGCGCGTTGCCCTCTGTGGTTGCCATACGCGGTCGCCCTACCTTTCCAGCACGTTCATCCGTCACGTTCCCAGTCCGTTGAAATTTTTCAAACAGATCCTTTATTGTATCACTTTTCGGTCCTTTGGTTACATTACACCTCCGTTGAAAACTTTGTCTTGTTGCAACAACACTGTGTTCTAGGCCGTGGAATTCCAACACCAGAAAAATCCTCTGTTCTAAGGAATAAACCATGTTGTCTACAGCACACTTGCACGTTGTGAACAGCACACGCTTACAGCAGAAAGACGACGTACAGAATGGCGCACCCACAGACTGTGTTGTCTTCTATATCTTTCACATCACTTGCAGGGCCATCTGTTGTTGAAAATTGTAACTACTGTAATTTCGAAAGTTTGTCCGCCTGAAAATGTACTGTTGTCCCAAGCATATTGCAACAAACGGTGTATTTCTATCGCTGCTCGTTTAGTTTTTATTGCCGTTTCAAATATACCGGTCATTTTTGAAACACCCTGTATGATGGAGTATGGCATACAATGGGATTTTCCCAACATAGTAGTGTAGAAGGGAGGCTAAATAACTTAACGGATTAGCCTTTTAGCCTTTTTGTCATGCAGTTTCTCTGGGCATTTTATGCTACACTCATTCCCTACCCAAAAAAGTACACAATGCATATGTTCATGCTTTCATGAATTAAATCTTACTCCAATGAGCTTTTGGTAAAACGACCCTCAGCCACTGTGAGGTGGGGACTGAGTGCTGTTTGTTTACTGCCCTTACTGTTATAGTAATGGTACTGGCTGAGAGGTCACAAGTGATCAGTCCATTGCTATATAGGACAATACTACCATACTACATCTGCTGCAGCCACTTTAATTTCATGAAGACTGGGATCCACGTGGTTCTCAGCAGCAAACTGCCATTGTTATTTTTTGTATTATCAGATATTTTTATCTTTGTAGCTTCTCTAATAGAGTTGCAGAAACAATTACCCTTTATGACAACAGAGTCACTGTTGAATGAAATTTTACGTCCATTTCTGAATGCATGTTCAGCTACTGACAATTTCTCTGACTAGCTCAGCTGCTCGGGGGAGTGTTCTATCATATGCATGATCTTCCTGATGTTATACTATCTACATTTACATGGTATTTTATACACAACAGGAATTTTGAGGCCTACATTTACGTTCGCAGAGCTCATGAAATGGCATATTTTAGCTGGACTCCTGAGGACTGACTTGATGTTATGTGTCTTCAGGAGACAGTTAATCTTTCCTATCACTGAACAGTAAAATGGCAAAAAAACAAGCTTTTTACGTTCCTCCTTAGTGGTTTTCTGGTTGCGGCTATGTTTTGAAACTGGTTGTCAAAATGGTTTTTTGTTGCAGACATTCCCAGTGAAAACTTTGTGTAAGTGAATCAGTTCTCATTGTAAGTTTTCAGCAATGGATACAACTTTTGTTTGACGAATCAATGTCCTTACAATATTGTGCTTGTGGGTTTGGGTGGTGCTGGCTGAAAGCAACAACTGCTGCTGGTCTGTATGAGTTGGTTTTCCGAGGACACTGGCGATATACCCAATGGATTGTTGGTGGATGAAAATGAGAAAACAGAGAGAGAGAGAGAGAGAGAGAGAGAGAGAGAGAGAGAGAGAGAGAGAGAGAGTGTGTGTGTGTGTTCTCGTGTGCACCCACACAATCACTCTATCTCACAGTCCTTAATATAACAAAGAAGGGTGAAAGGTGCTATATGTGGAATTAAAACAGAAGTAAAACCACATAAGAGCTAAAAGAAAGGGACATGGAAATGTGACTGGCGACCACCTCCCTAAATTTTTAGGAAACTAGTTGGACACATCACGAAACCAAAAAACTCTAACCACATTCATTTCACCATCACTTAAAATAGAGGGCATGTCTGCCACTAAATCAGCAGCTGCCCTCTGGTCTGAAAATAAAACACAGTCCAGTAAAATGTGGCGCACAGTGATCTATATGCCACAAGGACCACACATTGGAGCGTCCTCTCACTGGAGCAAGAAGCGTAACATCAGAGGACTGTGGTCTATGCAAATATGAGTAAAGAGGACCTCATCCCATCTTCAAGACTGGAAGGACCCACAGCACAACCATGTAGTGGGCTTTACGAAACACGGCTTATATTCTGTCACTTTCAACCACTCGTCTTCCCATTGAAACATGACCCTGTATCTCAACAACGAGGTTATAGCATGCAGGGGGGTGGCACACTGAAACAACTGAGGACCATGATACGCCTCCTTGGCTGCTACATCTGCCCTTTTATTCCCTGCAACACCCATATGCCCTGGTACCCAGCAGAAAGACACGAAAGATGAAGGAGGGCATCCTGGATATCCTGGACTACTTTACACTGTGTAAAAACATTGTAGAGAGTGATAGGCACTCTGGGAGTCAGAAAAGACAAGGAATTTAGCACTCGAATATCATCTCATGTGCTCCAGTGCCTGCAAGATCGCATAGAGTTCCCTGTCAAATACAGTAAAGTTTCGACACAGTTGGACCTTGAGGACATGATCAAGGAAAACAAAAGTGCAACCAATGGAGTCCCGATGTTTCGACCCATCCTTAATGACAACTGTAGCATTGTGGTGCTCATTTAAAATGGCAGAAAATAAAGTATTAAAAAGACATGCAAGAGTGCAATCTCTCCTGTACTGCACTAAATCTATAATCACCCTGGGCCTCTGCAGTAACCATGGTGGCAGGTGGTTAAAACACTGTATTTGGGGCTGCACATGCTCCACACCAAGTGACTCCAGCACACGCTGCACACAGATTCCAAATGGCAGTGTTGCTCATGGACAATTGGAGAAAAACCACTCCAGCGGTGGATGAGCAACAGTATGTTATGCTGGTGAAGTCAGAGCTGCAAGGAACTTACATGCATGGTACACCATGAGGAACTGTTGCCAGATGGTGAGTGACAGTTCCCCAGCCTCAGCACAGAGACTGGCTATGGTGCTGGTCTAGCCTGGTGCATTGATCAATGATCTTCAGGCAAGACGGCCTCAGTGATCTGTACGCTGTGCAGTCATAGTCTAGCTGTGAACATACAAAAGTTCTATAAAACTGGAGCAGATGCACCCTCTCTGCTCCCCAAGACCTGTGGCTAAGGCAATTTATGACATTCAGTGCCTTCTAGGCTCTGACTTTCAGGTCTCTCAGGAGTGCTAATCAAGGCCGTTTGGAGTCAAAAAAAGATTGCAAGACATGTAAATTAAAAATATGACAAGAACGATTAAAATGAATGCACACGCCCACGCCCACGCCCACGCGCACGCCCACGCGCACACGCACACGCACACACAAACACAAACACACACACACACACACACACTCTCTCTCTCTTCTCTGCAGGAAACTGAAAACCTGCCTTTGCAGCCCACTCCTCTAACCTCTGTACTGTAAGTTGCAACTGGCAGGTTACTGTTGCAACACTGAAGGAGGAACAGAAAACAGGGAAATCGTGGGGAGCACTGTACAGGACTCCTCACTGTAGTCATGATACTGTTTATGGCTACAGCAAAGAGGGTGGCACTTAGGACACTGCCTTGAGGAACACCATTCTCCTGCACAAAATCGATCTGACCAACTCAGGACCTAAAATAGCGCTTAGACAGGAAATACTGTATGGAGATTGGGAGATGGCCAAGAAAGCCCCATTGATGAAAGTGCTTGAGAATACTGTGTCTCCAAGTAGTGTCGTACGTCGTGCTCGTACCAGAGAAGATAGCAAGGCAGCGATGATTATATGGTAAAGCCTGCTGAATAACCATCTCTGGTGGGGTCAGGTTGTCAACAGTGGATCGAAATATCTGGAATCTATGCTGAAAGTGGCTAAGGAGTTGTCTGATCTCTAACCACCAGATCAAACAACAGTTAACTGTTCACTCCAGGTATTTCCTACACATCTCATTGCAGCAACACTCCAGTAACTACTAGGAAATGTGCAGTGCTTGCCTGGTTTGAGGAGAGGTATCAAAATCACCTCTCTCCACGCATTGGGAAAGTTAGCTGTCCACTATACAAAATTAAAACATTTGATGAGGATTTGCTTTGATGCTGCTGGCAAATGTCAAAGCATGCACTACTGGATTTGATCGTGACTGGGTATAGTATCATGAGGCTCAGACAATACCAGTTCCAACTCCCACATGGAGAAAGGGCAGTTGCAAGACTCAAAATGTGGGATCTGAAGTCCAACTTTCCCCTCTCTGCAGTCGCACGGTAACGGTGGAAAGCTGGATCTTGGCTGGTATTGACAGTAGTTTCTGCAAAAGCCTCTGCCAGTGTCTGAGCAATGTCTCCAGGCATTGTTTAGTGACACTCCTCTATCAGCAGTGCTTCTATTGGCAAATTAATGTGTTTATCAGAAATCCTCCTGATGGCTTCCCATACTTTTATAGAATAAGTTAAATGGTTGATGGAGTCCAGGAATGCTTATCATGACATTTTCTTGCTTTCCTTAGTTACGGGTTGAGCCTTGACCTTGCAACCTTAAATGCTGTCAGATTATCTGCTGTTGGGAGGTACTTAAAATGTCGAAGAGCAGCACACCGAGCCCAGATTGCTGAGTGGCACTCAATGGCCTACTAAGTACATGTTGCCTCCAAAGATGAGTTGAGGACATAGGGATCAATTAGTTGGCAGCATGATGGATCAATGATGGATCATTCATTTAACGTGGTCCACCCATTCCTGGACACTGTCATGATGTTCAGACACAACCAGTTGGCTGAACAGCATCCACTTAGCCCTGGTGACCATCCATTGTGGCTTCTCTTCAGGTAATGCTCCATCCAGTAGGTGAATGCAGATCAGATAGTGATCACTGGAATGAAGGTCATCAGTAACTTCCCACTGAACAGTCTATGAGGCCTGGAGAGCAGAAAGAAAGGTCAATGACAGAGAATGTTCCAGTAGCAGCACAGAAATGTCCGCCCCCCCGTAGCTGAGTGGTCAGCGTGACAGAATGTCAATCCTAAGGGCCCGGGTTCGATTCCCGGCTGGGTCGGAGATTTTCTCTCAGGGACTGGGTGTTGTGTTGTCCTAATCATCATCATTTCATCCCCCTCAACACGCAGGTCGCCGAAGTGGCATCAACTCGAAAGACCTGCACCAGGCGAATGGTCTACCCGACGGGGGGCCCTAGCCACACGACATTTCATTTCAGCACAGGAATGGGTGGGAATACCTGTGTTGAGGCTGCACAGCTCAGGATATGTCAGGAGGCTCTCCAAATTCTTACCCCTAGGGCAAGTAGAGGTCGATCCCCACAAGATATGATGGGCATTGAAGTTCCCCAGTACGAGAAATGGACACAGGAGTTGTTTCGCAAAATGTGTGAGAGCCTCAGAATCTACTGCAACTTGCAAGGTAGACACAGTGAGTAAGCAGTGATCCTCTGACACACGCGAATTTCAATGGCAACTGTTTGTAGGTCAGTAGCCTGGGGGAGAGCACAGGAGTCATGTGTGTTATTGACAAACGCAGCAACCCCTCCCGTGGCTCTGCCCCCAGTCAGCTCATCCTTTTCATGAAGGGTATAGCCCCGTAGCACAGGGTGTCAGTGGCTATAAAATGTGTTCTTTGTAAACACAGGCACAGGGGGCATTCCAGTGCTAGCAGTTTCAGTTTCTTCACATCTATCCTAAACCTGTTAATGTTCCACTGTAATGTGGGAGCCATCTATCGTGGGGGTTGCACTTTCATCCTGTCTTTCCACCAGGGAGGGGAGCTCGTAATGAGTGGAGGCTCAGTCTTGCAGTGAGATGATTGCCGCAGACCGACATCAAGGTCCATTAGCACTACAGAGGAATGTAAGAGACATCAGTTAGGCTGATGTTGACATCGCTGGACTATTTACTTCATGACTCTCTTGGTGGTGGATGCTTGTTCTTAGATATTTTGCCCTTGGTGAGCTTCCGAGCTGTAACTGTGTTAGTGGTAGTGGTAGTGGTGGACCAGGAGGAGCAGGGTGCTTCACATTAACAACCGTGGCCTTGTCTAATGTTTTGGGAGGAAGTATAGGCTTTGAAGTACCTGCTGCAGCACAAGTACACTGACATATGCAGGTGCTAGTGCTGACACTAGCAACCTCTGTTTGTGTAGCAGGATCGGTTTTCTGTACTGGCTGTTTAACACCTAAAGCATAGGAGGTAGCAAATGTCAGGGGCTACATGGTTTTATAAATCTTTTTGGTCTCACCATAGAAGATCCGTCTTGTGGTTTTCATCTCCTGTATCTTCTGTTCTGTAAGGAAGATATTAGCCCCTACTCCAGACAGGGTAAGCCCCAGTGGAATTCACACACTTTGGAGGAGATGAACATCTGTCTTCTTCACAGGCAGTCTTATTACATTTGCCACAAGTGGCTTCTCCCTTACATCCAAGAGTGGTGTGTCCAAAGGGCTTGCATTGGGTTAGGGAAAGAAGACTGCAGGCTTAAATGAAGGAAATCCACCTTAATATGATGTATGATGTGGGGGCTTTCTACTACTAAAAGTGATGGTGGTGGTGGTGGTGGTGGTGGTTGGTGGTGGTGATGATGATGATGATGATGATGATGATGATGGATTGTGGGGTGCTCAGCTGCATGGTTTTCAGTGCCCATACAAATTCCCAATCTTTACACAGTCCAATCTCACCACTTTCACGAATGGTGATGAAATTATGAGGACAACACAAGCACCCAGTCCTCAAAAAGTGAGAATGACTGAGTCAGATTTAATCAGATCGCCTTACCCCCTTTTCTTAATATTCTGCACATTTACAGTGTCTTCTTGGGCTCACTCAACTTTCAGGTCCTCTTTGCTGATATCCACCAGGTCCCTGCAGGTCACAACACCTTTGCTGTGGTTTAATGTGGCATGGAGCTCAGTATCAATGGCATATTCCCAACGGTTTTGGCCTTCTGCAGGTTTGTCAGTTGTTGAGAACTTGAAGTTTGAACCAACAGAGTCCCATTTCATAGCTGCTTAACAGATCTTAAGGTATCTGCAATCCTCTCTAAATCCTTTTGAATGTAAAGTCGTGAGACTTGTCAAAACTTCCCTCTTTCCTTTTAACTAGTAAAAACACACTCTGACTAGCAGCATGTATTCAGTTACTATACAAACTGGAAATCCAAAATGGTTCTTAATTGGAGGATGGGTATTGGCTACACAAGCCCTTTTAATAGAAGTGGTGTTTGTACCTTCCAGTAGCCCTTTCTTTCCGCTGGGAGGAGGAAAGAAAAATTTTGAAGGCTCCATCCCAGTCCCAAGAGCAGCTAGGGAAATAACAGTCCAGTCAAACAGAGCCCCACCACCTGATTAAACCTTAGGCAACTGAGGTGCGGCAGGTCCTCCAGATTTGTCTGCTAACGACTGTTCCAGCTCAACAGCCAAGCATCTCATCAACGGACAGCACAACTAAAGATTTCGAGTTTTTGATGTAGATTCTTACAATCCTCATGGTCAAGCCGAGACCCACATTCCCTATGACACATGACATTCCACTGCCACACCGTACAGTGGTCTCTGGGGCATGGCCAGAGCTTACAGTGACAGGGGACTGGCAGTGCTTACTAGTCTCCATGTCAGGAATTGCAGGGTCACCAAGCCCATACTCAGTACATGAATGCTGGGTCCCTGAGGGCAAAAGGAGTGCAAGGCACCATGTGTTTCAACATCCACCGTGAACTTGATGTGGTTATCAGTGCTACTGAGGTGCTCCAGGAAGTCTCCCACTGTTTCACACCTGTGACCACTTAATTGAATACATTTTCAGCATAGAGGACAGAGGCAATTTGATGTTTTGGTAGATGTGTTCAAGACAATGTCCTCAAAGGTCTCCACGAACAGGTTAGCTGTGGCCCGCATACAGGTATAGAGCAAGTAGACTGGCGAGCTGTTTCACCAGCTGCATGTCAGCAGTCAACTGGTATTAATGATAAGCCATGGGGATGCCTGCCAAAGATACACAACATCTACATTCAACAGAGTAATGGACACTACTGTGGTTATACAGCCACATGCTGATGAGCCAAAACATTACAATCATCTGCTTAATAGCATGTTGGTACACCTTTTTCAACACATCGGCATTTGTGTGTGGCATTACCTATTGTGTGTCAACTGCAGCTCCTCGTTTGAAGAGAAATATCACTGTCCACAGTCAACAGATGCTCCGAGTGAAATACAAACCACTAAGTCATGGGCAGTGTTCCCTCCACATCACTCCGTATGCAGTCTCTGGCTGCACAGAAATACTACATAATTATTTAAATGCTGGATCTGATTTATATATTATTTCAGTCAGTACAAAATTCAGACATTCAAGTTTGTAATGGTATAGAAATGTGTGTATGAAATTCATTTTTAGTACCACAACATATGGCATCTGAGGTGGATATAACCAAGTGTGTTTTGAAGTAATCAAGCGCTATGTTGTTGTTATTAATATTAATTAATTTAGGTAATGGATCTTGTTTGCTGTAGAGCAGTAGTTGTGTGTTGTTTCTGGGAATTGTTTTTGTGCAGCTGTCGGAAGGACGAGGTCCCATGTCAGGGAAAGTATTTATGCAACAATGCAGTGCCACTCGTACCAGTCTGCCATCATCACTTATGATGACAGCATTGTCTTAGTCAGATCCGGCAGTGAGTTGTGTAAGAAGCCAGAACCATCTATCAAAGTGAATAGTCAATTGCACATTGAATTGAGACTATAACTCTGAATTGTATCAAATGACAAGTTTTAGTGTTCAGCAAACGTAACGTATACATACACATTCCTGTATACATGGTTTGTTTCCAAGTTAATTATTTTATCTTGTTCCAAGTTTTAATAAAGTGATCCAATATTTTGTGAATGTTGTAGTATCCACTCTACCTCCTCCAGAAGTAAATCTGGGCTTGCTACAACCCACTATAGGGCTGTCACGAATGTCTCAAGTGTGTTTTTGTCTGGTACTACAATGGTGATAATTATGCGCGCACATTTATTCTAGTGCATTGCCTCCCATCCTGGTCTGCCCTGTGAATGTTTTTAATTCCACTATTTTCAGCAGCCAACATAATATTACTACATTTTTTGTGCCCACTATAAAGTTCTGAACCATATTTGAGCCCCATCAAGTTGTTCAGTTTTGGGAACAGCAGATTGAATTATTGCTGCTCAGTGCCCAACAAATGACAACCTTACTGTCACACCATGCAGCTCCACAACCGATTGCTGCTCTCCAAGTTCTGTCAGTTTAACAGTAAAGGAGAGGACTGGTTGGAACACCACACCCAACTAGAGGCACATTTCACAGCATACGATATTAAAGGTAAGGTGCACACTGCTTTTTTTCTCCCAACACAAGGAGCCAAAGTGTACAGGCTGTGTGTCAAGTTTTTTCCAACTCTCATCTAGAAGATGCTGCCTCTGAGGAGCTCATTCACAAACTCGACATACATTATGAATCATAGATTCATGTAACAGCAGCGAGATTTAGATTTTTTCATCTTAGGAAGCAGCCTGAACAGCCATTAAAACAGTGATAGCTGAACTTAGAGGGCTACCAAGATACTGCAGGTTCAGTGTTCCTGTGGATCAAGTTACAGTGAAGTGTAATGTGATACCGCAGTGTAAAATGTGTCAGATGCACACATTCATGTTGCTATTCTAAAATTGATAGATCCAGATCTGAAAACAGTTTTTCCACCTGTATGTCTCGAAGTGTTGTGGATACTGAAGTTGACTTAGAAGCTCTCTCTTGTTCATAGTACATAAGACACTCAGTCTGAAATTCATGCTATCATTAAAGTAAATAAAAACAGGGCCCAGATTGAAAATAAACCCTTTCAGTCTCATGTTATAATGGTGTACTTCAGAATAATGTGAGGAAGTCTTGCCCTCAGTTATTTCTAATCATGATAGGAAAGCTTTACATGTCCTTATGCATAGTGTTTCCAGCGTGGTAAATATGGTCATCTCTGGACAGTCTGTTTACAACGCCTCCAGGGTCACTGCTTGTGAGGCAGCATAGCTATCAGGAAGTGAAAGTGGCATAATCATTACAGCTGGCGCCAAAGAAAGCTTACATTTCCGCATTGCGAAAACCTTCTGCTGTAGTCCACAGTCAGAACAACAAACTTTTTGTCCAATTAAGAGTGGCTCAAGAGACAATTAAATTTCAGTTAGACACAGGTGCATCTGTTTCCTGTATCAATAACAACACCTATGAAAGGATCAGCAGCCCATGGCTACTTCTGTTTGTCTGCATTTAAGAGACACAGAATACCAACACTTGGAATGTGCAGTTAGCCAGCAATTTTTCATCATGTTACAAAGAGTGTTTCATTTCATGTACTAATTCTAGAAACAATGATAACATTTTCAGTTTAGAATTGTTTGATTTGGTCAACCTGGATATACAAGATAATGTGTTACAAATCAGTGTTTCAGTGCCTCATACTATTGTTTCTTACTTGTGTAATAAGTACTGTGAACCATTTTAATGACAATTAGGAGGGGCTAAAATTTCGAGATGACTGTTGAAGACAATACACAACCAAGATTTTATCACGTTTGGTATGTCACCCATGCAATATGTGAGTGGGTTGTTTAGGAACTGCTACAATGGAAGCCTGCAAGTCAGTGAGTATCCCTCTTGGCCATTCTCAAGAAGCCATCAGAAGATTTATATCGGTGTGCTGATTTTAAAGCAATTGTAAACCCACAAACTGTTATGGGTTCGAAACTTCCTGGCAGATTAAAACTGTGTGCCCGACTGAGAATCGAACTCGGGACCTTTGCCTTTCGCGGGCAATTGCTCTACCATCTGAGCTACCGAAGCACGACTCACGCCCGGTACTCACAGCTTTACTTCTGCCAGTATCTCGTCTTCTACCTTCCAAACTTTACAGAAGCTCTCCTGCAAAACCTTGCAGAACTAGCACTCCTGAAAGAAAGGAAACTGCGAAGACATGGCTTAGCCACAGCCTGGGGGATGTTTCCAGAATGAGATTTTCACTCTGCAGCGGAGTGTGCGCTGATATGAAACTTCCTGGCAGATTAAAACTGTGTGCCTGACCGAGACTCGAACTCGGAACCTTCGGTAGCTCAGATGGTAGAGCACTTGCTCGCGAAAGGCAAAGGTCCCGAGTTCGAGTCTCGGTTGGGCACACAGTTTTAATCTGCCAGGAAGTTTCATATCAGCGCACACTCCACTGCAGATTGAAAATCTCATTCTGTTATGGATTCATTTCCTCTGCCATGACTGGAGGTATTAAGGGACAGATTGGGGCAGGTTGGAGTTTTTTTCCGGGATTTATTTAAGTGAGTCATACATAGATCTACCACTGGACAAGCAATCCAGGCAATATTTTGTGATCAAAACTCACCTGGGTTTGTTCCAGTTTCAAAGACTAATGTTCAGATGTGCTCAAGATCCTACTATTTTTCAGTGTTTCCTGGAAGAATTAACAGTGGAAGTTCCTTCATGTACAGACTGGTTTGGACGATATTGTTGCCATGGGTTGTATGCCTGCTGAACCTTTGGCAAATTCAGAATGTTTGTTTAAAGTATTTGCTGCAGCAGGCTTAAAGTGCAACAAAGAAAATTGCCTTCTCCATATATGAAGAACGTGAATCTGTAGGACATGTCATAAATGCACAGGGCATTTATCCTGATTATTAGCACTTGTCTGCAATTACAAATCCCCCACATGAAACATAGTCGTTGGGGAGACTTGCGTGCCTCAGCGATACAGATAGCCATACCATAAGTGCAACCACAACAGAAGAGTATGTGTTAAGACGCCAGACCATATTGTTCCTGAAGGGAGGCAGCAGCATTTTAGTAGTTGCAGGGGCAACAGTCTGGATGATTGACTGATCTGGCCTTGTAACATTAACCACATTGGCCTGCTGTGCTGGTATTGCTAATGGCTCAAAGCAAGGGGAAAGTTTAGCCATACTTTTTCCTGAGAGCATGCAACTTTACTGTATAGTTAAATGATGATGGCATCCACTTGGGTAAAATATTCCAGAGGTAAAATAGTCCCCCATTCAGATCTCTGGGCGGGGACTACTCGAAAGAACGTTGTTATCAGGAGAAACAAAACTGGCATTCTACATGTTGGAGCATAGAATGTCAGGTCCCTTAATCGGACAGGTAGGTTAGAAAATTTAAGAATGGAAATGGATAGGTTAAAGTTAGATATAGTGGGAATTAGTGAAGTTCGGTGGCAAGAGGAACAAGACTTCTGGTCAGGTGAATGCAGGGTTATAAATTCAAAATCAAATATGAGTAATGCAGGAGTAGGTTTAATAATGAATAAAAAAAGACAGGAATGCAGGTAAGCTACTACAAACAGCATAGTGAACGCATTATTGTGGCCAAGATAGATACGAAGCCCACGCCTACTACAGTAGTACAAGTTTATATGTCAATTAGCTCCACAGATGACGAAGAGATTGATGAAATGTATGATGACATAAAATAAATTATTCAGATAGTGAAGGGAGGCAAAAATTTAATAGTCATGGGTGACTGGAATTCGGGAGTAGGAAAAGGAAGAGAAGGTAATGTAGTAGGTGAATATGGAACGGGGGTAAGGAATGAAAGAGGAAACCGGCTGGTAGAAGTTTGCACATAGCTAACACTTGGTTTAAGAATCAGGAAAGAAGGTTGTACATATGGAAGAGGCCTGGAGACACTGGAAGGTTACAGATAAATTATAAAATGGTGAGACAGAGATTTAGGAACCAAGTTTTAAATTGTAAGACATTTCCAGGGGCAGATGTGGATTCTGACCACACTCTATTGGTTATGAACTGTAGATTAAAAGTGAAGAACTGCAAACAGGTGGGAATTGAAGGAGATGGACCTGGATAAACTGAAAGAACCAGAGGTTGTAGAGAGTTTCAGAGAGAGCATTAGGGAATGATTGACAAGAACTGGGGAAAGAAATACAGTAAAAAAGAATGGGTAGCTTTGAGAGATGAAATAGTGAAGACAGCAGAGGCTCAAGTAGGTAAACAGATGAAGGCTAGTAGAAATCCTTGGCTAACAGAAGAGATATTGAATTTAATTGATGAAAAGAGAAAATATAAAAATGCAGTAAATGAAGCAGGCAAAAAGGAATACAAACGTCTCGAAAATGAGATCAACAGGAAGTGCAAAATGGCTCAGACGGAACAGCATGAGGACAAATGAAAGCATATAGAGGCATGTATCACTAGGGAAACCAGTTCTAAGCAAAGAAGGGAAAGCAGAAAGGTGGAAGGAGTATATAGAGGGTATAGACAAGGGCGATGTACTTGAGGGCAATATTATGGAAATGGAAGAGGATGTGCGTGAAGATGAAATGGAGGATATGATATTGCGTGAAGAATTTGACAGAGCACTGAAAGACCTAAGTCAAAACAAGGCACCAGGAGGAGACAACATTCCATTAGAACTACTGATAGCCTTGGGAGAGCCAGCCCTGACAAAACTCTACCATCTGGTGAGCATGATGTAAGACACAGGCGAAATACCCTCAGACTTCAAGAAGAATATAACAATTCCAATCCCAAAGAAAGCAGATGTCAACAGGTGTGAAAATACACAACTATCAGTTTAATAAGTCATGGTTGCAAAATACTGAGACAAATTCTTTACAGACAAATGAAAAAACTGATAGAAGCTGACCACAAGAAAGATCATTTTGGATTCCATAGAAATGTTGGAACAGATGAGGCAACACTGACCCTACAACTTATCTTAGAAGCTAGATAAAGAAATGGCAAACCTACGTTTCTGGCATTTATAAACCTAGGGAAAGCTTTTGGCAACGTTGACTGGAATATTCTCTTTCAAATTTTGAAGGTGGCAGGGGTCAAATTAAGGGAGCAAAAGGCTATTTACAATTTGTACAGAAACCAGATGGCAGTTATAAGAGTCGAGTGGCATGAAAGGGAAGCAGTGATTGGGAAGGGAATGAGACAGGGTTGTAGCTTATCCCCGATGTTATTCAATCTATACACTGAGCAAGCAGTAAAGGAAAAAAAATGAAAAATTTGGAGTAGGAATTAAAATCCATGGAGAAGAAATAAAAACTTTGAGGTTTGGTGAAAGGAGGCTATAAGATGAACATCAACAAAAGCAAAACGAGGATAATGGAATGTAGTCTAATTAAATCAGGTGATGCTGAGGGAATTAGATTAGGAAATGAGACACTTAAAGTAGTAAATGAGTTTTGCTATTTGGGGAGCAAAACACTGATGGTGGTTGAAGTAGGGAGGATATAAAATGTAGACTGGCTATGGGAAGAAACGCATTTCTGAAGAAGAGAATTTGTTAACATCAATATACATTTAAGTGTCAGGAAGTCTTTTCTCAAAGTATTTGTATGGAGTGTAGCCATGTATGGATGTGAAATGTGGACGATAAATAGTTTAGACAAGAAGAGAATAGAAGCTTTTGAAATGTGGTGCCGCAGAGAATAGAAGCTTTTGAAATGTGGTGCTACAGAGAATAGAAGCTTTTGAAATGTGGTGCTACAGTAGAATGTTGAAGATTAGATTGGTAGATCACATAACTAATGAGGAGATACTCAATAGAATTGGGGAGAAGAGGAAGTTGTAGCACAACTTGTCTAAAAGAAGGGATCGGTTGGTAGAACATGTTTTGAGGCATCACGGGATCACCAATTTAGTATTGGATGGCAGCATGGAGGGTAAAAATCGTAGAGGAAGATCAAGAGATGAATACACTAAGCAGATTCAGAAGGATGTAGAGTGTAGTAGTTACTTGGAAATGAAGAAGCTTGCACAGGATAGAGTAGCATGAAGAGCTGCATCAAACCAGTCTCTCGACTGAAGATCACAACAACAACAACAACAACAACAACAACAACAGGTGTTCCAAACCATCAAGGAGGTACAGGCTGTCATGGACAAGCTGAGATATTACATTAAATTTATTGCAATCGAAATTGCTGCTCTGCTGAACAAGTTTTGCCAGAAATGTGTTCCTTTTGTTTGGTCCTGAGAATGTCGGGACACATTTCAGTGGTTAAAGGATGCATTGTTAAGATATCGTCATCTGACTCATTTTAATTCAGCGAAGCCTGTTGTGTTAACTGTGGATGCAACTTCTTACTGGATTTGAAGCTGTGCCTTTACATCTAATCAGTTTTTCTAATCGACCTACTATTTTTGTGTTGAAAACCCTCAACAAAGTGCAGTACAATTATAGTCAACTTGAAAAAGAGTGCTTACCATGATCAATGGTGATATCAAATTCCACTTATGAGTATGGTCAGAAATTCTGTTTCGTTTTGTTAAAGACTTTACTCAATGCTTCCAAAACTGTCTCACCATGGACAGTGCAAAAATTGCAATGTTAGGCTCTGTTGTTGTTGAATTATCAATACCAGTTGTACAGGCCCACAGCGCAACATTTGAGTGCCGATGTCCCTGAGTTTGATTCATCCGGGGAATTATGTTATCAAATTCACACTCAACATTTTGACATTCCTCACATTTTTCCTCAATTTTTGGCATATTGCTAGAGCAACTGCTTTAGACTGAGCTTTTCGGCTTGTTTTGCAATAAGTGTGCCATGGGTGACGTAGATTGAAAGAAATCCACCACCCAGTTGAAAGACACTACTTTTTGCATTGTCACGCACTGTCCATATGGTCAGGTGTTCTACTGTCAGTACCAAGAATGACGATGCACTGGTTGTGATTCCTCACTCTCTCCAGCCGGAAGTTTTGTCTTTATTGCATCAATGTCAGGCAACTTGCCTGAGGTCATGGACACCCAGAGTTAGCAAATGACCTCTGATTGCATGGTGTGTGCAGAGCATCAGTCTGCACTGCTGAAACACTTTCCTCAGTGGCCACATATGTCCAGACTGTGGCAACACATCTGTGTTGATTTCATGGGTCCATTCTGACACATGAAATGGTTGTTGGTTGTAGATGCATACAATAAATTTTCTTTTGTAGTCCCCCATGAAATCAACCACTACTTCTAGTACTGTACTGGGTTTGTCTTCTGTTTTCTGTCTCTGTGGTCTTCCCAGGTCCTTATGTCAGAAAAGGAACCACAATTCAAGTCAGTCGATTTTAAACAGTTTTGTGTAGCTAACAAGATACACCATGTAAATACAGCTCTTTTTCGCCCTCAGTCTAATGGTGAAGCTGAAAAATTTGTTTAAACGTACACAAGTCACATGGAAAAACTCGGTTCTTTCCACTCACAGGAGCAACCTTAACGATTTCTCTTTCCTTCGACTGCTCCTTGGCACATGACAGGGAGTCACTGCTGAAATTATTACATGGTCTTTGTCACTATACCCTGTTGCACCTTCAGTGGCCTCTGCAAAAGCAGTTTGTTCTGGAGTGTCTGACAAAGTTTCAGTTGCAGGAGGAAGTTTGTGGCAAGAAACAGCATAAGGACCACAGTGTAATCACTCAAGTCTAGGGTTGTCATTCTTACATCATTCAAGGTTCCTCTGGGATGAATCAGCATCACCAGAACCAGCTGCAGAACTCTTACATCTGTGGTTCTGTCGCAGAATTTTTGCCCACATACCCAGCACGCTGCTGGGGTCCGCAACATGAATCATCTCCGCTCGTTGCAGTTGGCTCTGATCAGAGTGGTGCCAATGAAAATTGACATTGTGCTGTCACCATCACCTTTCTTAATGGTCCTTATACTGTCCCCTGTGAAATACTAAGAAAAGACTTACAAAACAGTATTTATAAAGAAGAGACATTTAAAAATTGAATAATAAGTGGACAGTAGCCACTCAGGCGAACATATATTTTTCTCATGTATCCGTATTATAATAATTTCTCTGTGTAAGTTTCGAGTGCAAAGAAATATAACAAAATGATCTAAAGAGACGACAAGATACGCTCTTTTGTTAATTTTTTAGTCGTCTTCACTTCTGCTCTTGTCTTGGTTGCGTGTAGACCAACATCTTGCGAGTGCTGGCAAATTTAAGCATATTTGTACTGTAACTCTTCAGGCTTTCCCGGCGATCTAATGACGTCTTGGGTTGTCGGGTGTTCTGCCGGATATCAGTGTCATACTTGCACGATATTTCGTTCAAGTAGCTCGCGACCTTCATCAGGTGCGACCTGAGAAAGTCTCAGGTCACACCTGATGAAGGTCACGAGCTACGTGACTGAAATATCATGCAAGTACGACGCTGATATCCGGCAGAACACCCGACAACCCAAGATGTCATATTTGTACTAATTAAGCAGATAATATATTGATTTAAAATTATTGTTCACTTTTTATTTGTAAGAGGTGATCCCAATTTCATGTCCAACTTCCTTGATTTAATCTGCATTCGAGTAATTTAATCTGCATTCGAGTAATTTACAGTGCAACAATCGCAGCGGCCGATGCAGCCAACGACGTCATTACGTGGCGATATTAACTTATAAAAAATTAGCGGAAGCAAAAAACTCGTCTACTATTAACATAATATACATTTTTCTCCATAGCCGCCTGATGTCGCAGAAAATACGTAGCTTTAAGATTCTTATTTTCAGTACAACAGCCGAGAGCCAGGGCCAGGACTCCGACTACAATGCAATGGTTAACGGAGGTAAGAAAAAATACTCTCGCGCGTGTGTGGGCCACAATTATAATTAATAACTATAGATTTTTTGTTTTAAAGTGAACTGACTAACAAATTAATATGAAAAGTTTATTTCATTGTTCAACTTATATGCTCATGTTTTAAGATTCGGCAAGTCTAACGTTCATTAACGTAACAAATAATTTCCACTGAAGATTGATATTGCTAAAAAAGAGAACTTCACAAAAGTATTTAATTGTAGATAAAAATTGAATGAAATATCATTTTGATTAAGGCCCACCATGTAAGTCGGCGACAATCAGCATTACCAATCAATTTGTGTAGTAAATAATAAATTAAATTACGACGGCCGACAGACGCGAGGTCCTGCAGCCTGAGACAATGTCCATGGAGGTGCCAACCCCAAACAGCCATCATAATACCCCTCAAGTTCCATTTGCAGTCAACCTGACAACTACGCCTGCATCAGTGGAGGCATGCGTGCACTCTGTGGCCAGTGTTCATAGTCACTCGCCAGGTGGATACCGGGTTGTGCCCTGTCTCCTCACCTACATCCGCATTCAAACCTTCCCCTTGCCGTCACATGACACAGCAGTACCCGACAATAGCGTGGAGGTTGTGAGGGAGAATTATGGTGCCATCCGCAGAATGTGTTCCCATGTCGAAGTTGGGAACCACAAGTAAGGACAGTCACTGCCTGATGGAGTAACGAATGGCTCTCAAGAGGTTCCATACGCCGCCGCTGCTGCTGGAGGAGAACTTATGTCAGAGTGCAGTTCCGCTCTGCCCAGTCTGCAGTCATCGCTTATGACAACAACACTGTCTTAGTTGGCAAGAGATCTGCTAGGAGAAGGAGATTTTCAGATAGTTTTACTATTGGTGTTTGCAATAGATATGACCAACTGTCGGAGTCTAGTGGAGAGGAATCTCTAGTAGCTGTAGATGTAGGAAGTATGCAGCAGACCTCAGCAGTTACGGTGGCTAGGACAGTTGCAAAGTCCAAGAGAAAGAAGAAGGTTCTACTGTTAGGTAGTTCTCATGGTAGAGGTGTAGGCCAGCAGTTGCAGGAAGTGTTGGGGAGTGAGTACCAGGTCACCAGCATTGTGAAGCCTAATGCAGGATTGGCTCAGGTGACTGTTAACATAGGGGGGTTATGTAGGGATTTTACTAAAGAGGATCAGGTAGTGATTGTGGGTGGGGCTGGTAATAGTATTGATAGGGATGGGGAGTATGACATAGATGGTGACCTGGAAAAGATAGCCACTCAGGCTGGCAACACAAATGTGCATTTTGTGGAACTGTTTTAACATCACAATCGGTCTCATCTTAATACAGCCGTCAAGCGTAGTAACATGAGACTTGGGGGTGCGCTGATGACAGAAGGCATGAGTCACATTTCAGTGGTGTCGGTGGAGTCTATCAGCAGGACTGGTTTCACTAGACATGGCCTGCACCTCAACAGTTATGGAAAGGGGAGGTTGGCAAAGCTTATAGGTGACAGCATAGGTGAGGGTGGTGGGATTACTCATGGGAAATTCCTGTACTAATGGGTATTAGAGCAGCACCTTTTTTAGATTGAAGTCAGTTGATAGGTATTCCTGCATAAGGGAAGTCTCTCTAACAAAGAAACCACTTTCGACAAAGCTTAGGTATCCGAGTAATGAGGGAATTAGTATATTTCATCAAAATATACAAGGTATTAGAGATAAAGTTAGTGAACTGCTTATAGATGTTGACTCTGAAATTATTGGTATATCTGAACACTTCTTAAATAAGGAGATAATTCAGAGGCTTCCTTTACCAGGATACAGGTTGGTTGGCAGCTTTTCTAGGAGCTCTTTGCAGTGTGGGGGAGTAGACATGTATGTGAAAAACGGCATCCCATTTGAGTCAATTGATGTTTCAAAGTACTGCACTGAAAAGATGTCTGAATGTTGTGCAGGTGTGGTTAAATTTAGTTGTGTTAAACTTCTAACTGTTGTTATTTATAGATCCCCAGACCCCGATTTCACAACATTTTTGCTAAAGCTAGAGGAGGTTCTTGGTTCACTTTATAGGAAATACAAAAAGTTAGTTATATGTGGTGACTTCAATATTAATTGTATAAGTGATTGTACAAGGAAAAGGATGCTGGTAGACCTCCTTAATTCATATAATCTTATGCAAACCATATTCTTTCCAACGAGAGTGAACAGTAGAACAACCATAGACAACATTTTTGTTCATTCCTCATTACTAGAAGGCAGTCTGTTAGCAAAAAAGTGAATGGCCTTTCAGATCATGATGCACAAGTTTCAAGTCTAAAATTTTTTGTGCTGTAACACATGTTAAATATAGTTATCAACTTTTTAGGAAAGCTGATCCATTTGCTGTAGAGACCTTTGTAAACCATATCAAGGAACAAGAGTGGCAAGATGTTTATAGTGCTGATACAGTAGACGATAAATATAATGCTTTCCTCAAGACTTTTCTCGTGTTCTTTGAAAGTTGCTTTCCGTTAGAATGTTCAAAACAGGGTACTAGCACAAACAGGGTATTAGCACAAACAGGCAGCCTGGGTGGCTGACTAGAGGGATAAGAATATCCTGTAGAACAAAGTGGCAATTATATCAAAACATTAGAAACAGTCAAAATCTAAATGCAGCAGCCCATTACAAACAGTATTGTAAGGTGCTTAAAAAAGTTATTAGGAAGGCAAAAAGTATGTGGTATGCAGATAGAATAGCTAAGTCTCAGGATAAAATTAAAACCGTATGGTCAGTTGTAAAGGAAGTGGCTGGTCTGCAGAAACTGGTCGAGGATATAGAATCAGTGCGTAGTGGGAATGTCCGTGTTACTGATCAGTCGCATATATGTACAGTATTTAATAATCGTTTTCTGAATATAGCAGGTGAACTAAATAGAAACCTAGTCCCAGCAGGGAATCACATAGCACTCGTAGAAAAAGGTGTTCCGAGACTGTTACCTGAAATGTTCCTCCATGATACTGACAAGAGGGAGATTGAGTTAATAATTAAATCGCTAAAGACCAAGAACTCTCATGGATATGATGAGGTATCTAGCAGAATACTGAAGTATTGTTCTATGTATGTAAGCCCAGCACTTAGCCATATCTGTAACTTTTCCTTTAGGAGTGGTCGGTTTCCTGACCGATTAAAGTACTCGGTAGTGAAGCCACTTTATAAAAAGGGAGACAAGGATAATGTTGACAATTATAGACCTATTTCTATGCCATTGGTGTTTGCTAAAGTTATCAAGAAGATTTTATATACAAGGTTACTGGAGCATTTAAATTCACATAATTTGCTGTCAAATGTACAGTTTGGTTTTATAAATGGTTTAACAACTGAAAATGCTATATTCTCTTTTCTCTGTGAGGTTTTGGACGGATTAAATAAAAGGTTGCAAACGCTAAGTGTTTTCTTTGATTTACCGTAGGCTTTTGACTGTGTTGACCACAAGATATTACTGCAGAAGTTGGACCATTAAGGAATAAGGGGAGTAGCTTACAATTGGTTCACCTCTTACTTTAAGAACAGAAAGCAGAAGGTAATTCTCCACAATACTGAGAGTGGTAGTGATGTTCAGTCCCAATGGGGCACTGTTAAGTGGGGCGTTCCCCAAGGGTCGGTGCTGGGGCCACTGCTGTTTCTTATTTATATAAATGATATGCCTTCTAGAATTACAGGTGATTCAAAAATATTTCTGTTTGCTGATGACACCAGCTTGGTAGTGAAGGATCTAGTGTGTAATATTGAAACATTATCAAATAATGTAGTTCATGAAATAAGTTTGTGGCTTGTGGAAAATAATTTGATGCTAAATCACAGTAACACTCAGTTTTTACAGTTTCTAACTCACAATTCAACAAGAACTGATATTTTGATCAGTCAGAATGGGCATATTATAAGCGAGACGGGACAGTTCAAGTTCCTAGGCGTTCGGATAGATAGTAAGCTGTTGTGGAAAGCCCATGTTCAGGATCTTGTTCAGAAACTAAATGCTGCTTTATTTACCATTAGAACAGTATCTGAAATAAGTGACAGTTCAACACGAAAAGTAGTCTACTTCGCATATTTTCATACGCTTATGTCATATGGTATTATTTTTTCGGGTAATTCTTCTGATTCAAAAAGGGTATTTTTGACTCAAAAATGGGCTGTTCGAGCTATATGTGGTGTAAGTTCGAGAACCTCTTGTCGACCCCTATTCAGTAGTCTGGGAATTCTGACTTTGACCTCACAGTATATATTTTCCTTAATGTCGTTTATTGTTGGCAATGTTAGCTTATTCCCAAGAGTTAGCAGCTTTCACTCATTTAATACTAGGCAGGAATCAAATCTGCATGTGGAATGCACTGCCTTGACTCTTGTGCAGAAAGGAGTGCACTATTCTGCTGCATCCATTTTCCACAAGAACTCAAAAATCTTAGCAGTAGCCCAAACGCTTTTAAGTCTAAACTAGAGAGTTTCCTCATGGCTCACTCCTATTCTGTTGAGGAGCTCTTAGAAGAGCTGAAAAATTAAGCAAATTCCAGTGTTACATTGTTGATTTTCTTTATTTAAACTTACAAATTGTTGCCTGAATACTTTTCTTGTATTTCATTTTATCTGTTTCTATCATCGTGTTATAATTTCATGTATTGACTCGTTCCATGACCATGGAGACTTCTCCTTAATTTGGTCCCACGGAACAATAAATAAATAAATAAATAAAATAAATAAAAATCCAACAGCTTGAGTTGTATTAGAAGCCAAAACTATCAATGTTAACAGTCAGTTATGCGTTGAGTTGAGACTATCATTCTGAATTGTATCAAGTGTTAAGTTTCAGCATTCAGCAATAGTAACAGATACATATACATTCCTGTGAAGACACATTGTTTCCAAGTTAGTTATTCTGTGTTGTTACAAGTTTTAATAAAGTGATCTAATATTTTGTGTGTGTTGTTGTATCCACTCAACTTCCACCAGGAGTAAATCTAGGCTTGCTACAATCTACTACAGGGCTTCACAACATACGTGCTCGCGGAGCAAGCTGTGAGCAGCAAGGCGCGAGCATGGAGCAGCGCAAGTACGCTACCCCCCACTACCGGACCAGAGAGGAGAGTGGGGAGAGTCACGTGGGGCACACAACAGCTGCCGCCAGTCAATGTAAATCCGCGGCCACCTGCAGGGATATCACTCACGAATTATTACAGTGCAAATGAAACAAATAAAGGAGAATGTTCACGTGCCACATAATTTTATTAGCATAGTGTATGCCTCTACATTCGTATTAATTTGTGAACTGTTACACAATAAAAGGTGTCACTGAAGTGTGGGATTCTCTGTTATCTTGTACTTTTTGCCCTTTACAATTGCGTCTATGTTCGGAGTAATTGTTCTTGTGCATCATAGGCGCAGCGTGCAGTTTCAATTTCGATCAGACAATGCGTTTCTCAGGCGTGTCTTGTTACATTTCATTGCAGACAACAGTTATTCACAAACATACATGCAACCAAACACTGATATTATTGTAGCCGCCAGTTTGTGCAAATGAGGAAATCTATCCTGAGGGAAGTGTCTGTAAAATTCCAAAATGTTTTTCTTGTTCTGAAATTTGTCTCTGTATTCTCTGTCACACTGCAGGTCAAAAATTTCTAGTTGCAGCTCGGGACGAATCTCTTCAATATTCGCTGAATATGGAGAGGAGAACAGATCAGAATCACTGTCTAGTGCTGTCAGATCTTGAAAGCGTTGATCAAATTCTTCCTTAAGGGCAACTTAACTATGTGAATAACATTCACAGTCTTTGTGAACATCTTGCATGGATGATAGTTTAGGAAAATGAGCTAGATTTCCTGTTTCCAGCTGACTCACCCAAAGTGTCAATTTCATTTTAAAAGCTCGTATTCGATCTATGAAATGAGTAATTAGCAGATCTTTACCTTGTAGTGAAATGTTCAAAGCATTCAGATGGCTAGTTAAATCTGCTAAGAACGCGAGATCACATTTCCATGAAGGCTCTTTCAATTCAGGAACACACATGTTATTTATTTCTATGAACATATTTATCTCATCTAATAGGCAAAAATTCGATTTAATAATTCGCCGTGACTAAGCCAGCGGACCTCGCTGTAATAAGGCAGGCTACCATACTGGCTTTCTACATCCTCAAGAAAGCTTTTAAATTGTCTGTGTTGTAGCCCATGCTTCCTTATATAATTGGTTGTATGAACAACTACACTCATCACATTTTTTAGAGTGATACTCTTTGCTCATAAGTTTTCCTGGTGGATCACACAGTGAACGCCCCTTATTTCATTCGGCACGGTCAGTTTTTGCATTTTCTCCTTCAACAGCGCAACGAAACCTAATTTTTTCCCTGTCATCGCTGGTGCACCGTCTGTAGACACTGAAACTAAAGAATTCCACGACAATCCTATATTTTCAACACTTTCTTAACACTACTTAAAATATCACCTCTGGTTGTAGTGTTCTTCATGGCTACTACAGCAAGGAGCTCCTTCCTCACCTGAAGATCTCTATTAACACCTCTAATAAATATGGAAAGCTGTGCTGTTCCAGTGATATCAACACTTTCGTCCAGAGCTAGAGAATACGCCATAAATTCTTTATAGATATTTGCTAGCTGGCTCTGGACGTCGTCTGCCACGTCCTGTATGCGACGCATAATGGTCATGTCAGATAATGGCACAATCCGAAACTGTTCAAATTGAGATGGACACAAATGTTCCACTGCAACTACCAAACATCTTTTATTAAATCGCCATCAGTGAAGGGGCGCAGGGATTTTGCTAAAAACAAAGCAATGTTGTAGCTCACTCTGAGAGCTGCCTCAGTTGATTTTTCTTCGTCATCCAGATCTTCTTCGGATAGCTTCCTTTTAAGTTTAATAACTTCCTGTGCACGATCTGGTCCATCACATTTTCCACTTCCGTAGTCTTTCGCGTGGTACGACATATAATGTCGCTGCAAATTAAATTTCCTAAAAGAATTCAGTGTTTTGTGACATACTAAACATTTTGCAATACCATCTTTTTCTGTAAACAGATACAATTCCTCCCAATGGGGGTTGAACTGCGGAAGCATGGTTGGGGTTACACAACGGCGACTTGACATGATTCTTAACCAGCAAAGTGACTGTTAGAGCTGATCGTAGTACTTTTAACGTTACACAGTCGACGCGAATTCAATAGGCACGCTGCGGTCCTATTCATACGTGCGCGCATTTCCCCTCCCTCCCTACTCTGCGACCTTGCACCTGCTCGCAAGCACGTGCCTGAGCAGACGCGAGTACTCGCGCTCAAAACCGGCCAGTTTTTAAGCCCTGATCTACTACAATGCTACTGTAAATGTCTCAAGTGTAGCTTCGTCTGGCACTGTGGTTTTAAAGGTCCCTGGGCACTGGAGAAATAGTGACGTGTAGCAAAGTTAGCAGTTAACTGCAGATTAAGCTTCATGGCTTCTGGTATGGGGGATGGGGTGTTCATGGTGTTGAACTATATGTAAGAGGCTTTCTATGATGCTCTCAATGTCTCCAAGAACTGAATATGTTGCTAATAACTTCTTTTTGAAATGATCACATTGTAAAAAACAAGAAGTTTCGTTTCTGGGGTGCTCAGTTTGAAGCAACTTCGGTTTACACCTAGGTTGTGATAATAAGTCAGTATGTACCATAAGACTGTCTTCTTATTGTAATTAAAAAAAAGAATAGACTGAAGGAATTGCTTCTGTTAAGTGCTAGATGACATAATAAGGCTAAGTATTTGATATTTATTGAAGTCATGCACGAGTC